>NC_045794.1:101675842-101975842 GCF_009873245.2 Balaenoptera musculus | reverse complement strand
GAGACAAATACTGAGTACAACCCTAATGACCACCAACAGGTGAACGGACTAACAAATTATGATATAAACATACATTGGAATACTACAAAAACAAATACCACAAAGACCGAAAAACCCACAGAAATGAATGAACATACAAGATACAGCCCACATGCAACAACGTGGTAAATCTGAAATCATCACACAATGAAAAAATCCAGATACTGAATAATGCCTACTGTAGGATCCCATTTATATAAAATTCTAGGAAAAAAAGGTAATCCCTAGTTCTAGAAAGGAGATCAGAGATTTAGGGTCAGAGGTTAGGGGGGCAACTGACCGCAAAGAGGCAGGAGGGGATTTGGAGTGATGGAAATAGTCTGTATCTTCTTGATTGTGGTGGTCATACATTCATGTGTACATTTGTCAAAAATGCATCAAGTGGTACACTTAAAGTGACTGTAATTTATTGCATGTACAATACAACTTTCTAAAGATGCTTTCGAAAAGAATAAAAGACTTGACCAGACACATCACAGAAGAAGATATATGAGGGGCCAATAAGCACATGAAAAGATGCTCAACACCATTTAGTCATCAGGGAAATACAGATTAAAATCGCAATGAATAGCACTTCACTCTCCCTTAGGAAGGGTGAGATTAAAACGCCAGACAACAGCAAATGTGAGGATAGAGTTGACTGGGATTCTCAGACGCTGGCTGGTGGGGATATAAAATGGTACAGCCACGCTGAAAATTCTTTTATATTTTCTCATAAGTTAAACACACCCCCATCCTGCAAACCAGACATTTCACTTCCGGATATTTAACCAAGAAAATGGAAATACACATCCACACAAAGACTTCTACCAGAATGTTTACAGCACCTTCGTTCATAATTGCCAAAAACTAAAAACAACTCAAATAACCATCCACAGGTGGGTGATAAATTATGGTGTGCTCATCCAATGAAATGCCATTCTGAAATAAAAAGGCACGACTACAGATACACAGAACAACATGGGTAAATCTCACAAACGTCGAATGAAAGAAGCCAGACACCAAAGGGTAAATACGGTCTGATTCCGTTTATACAGAGTTCTAAATCAGGCAAATCTAATCCACAGTGACGGAAATCCAAATAGTGGTTGTCTCAGCAAGAGGAATGGGACAATTTCCCAGAAAGAGGCACTAGGGAACCTTCCTGATTGAGATCTTGTTACCTTGAGTGTATGTATATGTCAAAACTCATTGAACTGTACTCTAAATTGAGTGTAATTTGTTGTAGGCAAATTATACCTCCGTGAGAAATGCTCAGGGAAAAAATTTACAATAGCATCTAAAAATATGAAGAAGGGATAAATCTAACAAAGATGTAAAAGATCTTTATTCAGGAAACTATAAAACACGATTGAGACATTTTAAAGAATCTCTTAAAATGGAGAAAATAAAATTTGCATTTATTCGTGGACACAAGATTAATGCTCCCCACACATAAATTCTCTGTAATACTAATCAAAATCCCAAAAAGCATGTCTGTGAATCTCACTGTGCTAGTTCTAAAATGGATATGGAAATTCAAAGGGCAAGAATAGCCAGCACATTGTTGACAAGCAAGAAAAACGTGAGAGTATTTGCTCTGCCAGATGCCAAGATGAAGCTCCTGTAATCAGTCTAGAAAGAGGCCACGGGTAGGTGGACACCTGATTTAGTACAAAGATGGTTCTGACGAGCATTGAAGGAGAGAGACGATTCTGGTACAACTGGTATCCCCACAGGAAAAAAAGGAACTGGAACTCCTGCACCTCCCAGGCACCCAAACGGTGATTCCATGCAGACTGAAATCCCAGTGTGATAGTCAAAACACTTAATGAAGCTTTTAAATGATGATATAAAAGAATATCCTCATGACCTTCAGATGGGGAAAGATTTTTGAACAGAATTCAAAATGCAATAACCATCAAGGGAAAATTGGATGAATGTGACCACATAAAAATTACGTATTTCTATACATCCAAAAACACCAGTAAAAGAGTGAAAAGGCAAGACAAGTGGCAGAAAGTATTTGGAATACACGTAACTGACAAAGGTCTCATATCTGACATATATAAAGAACCCCTGCAAATCCAGTCCAAAAATGGGCCCAACACGTGAACAAGAACAGCACAAACGCAGAGCCGCAGCTGCCAGTTAACACAGAAAACGGTGGCCCATTAGCCATGAGGGAAATGCACATTTAAAACCACGGTGAGAAACAACCACAAACCACCAAAAGAGCTAAAATGACTGGGGAGGATGCAGAACAAGGGGGACCATCCTAAGATACTGTACACCCTGAACAACGGAATTGTCTGAGAAATGTACAGACGCACGTGCTCTGCGACCAAGGATTCCACTCCTGGGTATACACCCAACAGAAAAATGTTCACGAATGTACCAGGACCCAAATATTCTTTAATAGCAAGTAGATGAGAACATCTCAGTATCAGTGATAAAAACAAATGCATCACAGCTACACACAGCCCTGGGGATGAAACATAAAGTTTAAAACATAAAGTTGGGTCGAGCCAGCCAGACACAAAAGTACTCTATCATTTCATTGGCATAAGTGCTTAGAACATGCAAAACTAAACCATATTACTTGAAGACACCTATGAAACCTGTTTGCTGATGACAGAGCGATAGAAGAAGGCAAAGAGTAAGTGACGGCATAAAGGTCAGGGCCACAGTCACCTTCGGGGAGGACAGGGCCTGGGAATGGAGGGGTCGCTTGCGGGGTGGGGGGGTCTGGTGACTGACTGGAGGTGGGAACCATGGGCAGAAGGGCGGAGCGCTTCAGAGTCAGAGTCAAGGGAGGATTTCTTTTTGACCTGGGAGCTGGATGTTGACCATCCTGGCCCAGAGGAGCAAGTAGAAGATGGTAATGCAGGAGGAGCACGAGAAGACCAGAGGGGTGGGAGTCTGGATACAGGGAGGGGTCTGGGCCGTTCATCCAACAGAACACGGGTCCAGGATACGAGGCTGATAGATTCAGGGGAGGAAAGATGAAGGGATTTTCCGTCTGGTTCACCTCCTTTCTCAGAGAAATAAGAAACAGCATCAGAGGCCCCACGCCAGAGCTTCCGGAACCACCGAGGTTTCTCAACACTCCTGGGCCAGGCCCAAGACCAGGTCAGCAGGTCCCACCACCTCCTCTCCAGCCCGTGCCCGCGGGGTGCTGACGGCTGCAGTGTCTCACCTGGAATGGGAGGGGTCCCCACAGAAACCATGGGGACACTGGGACAGCTAACGGTCATGCTGCCAGCTGTGTCAAAGCAACAAAGCCAGGGGCTCGGGGCTGTCACTGGATACTGCAGAAATCAATCCCTAAAGAAAAACGCTTTTTAAAAAACACCATCTGTGTTGAAAAAAAAAAAAAGGACCCAACTGGCTGCTGGGAGAATGAAATTCTCCACGTCAATGATCATCATTATGGAAAACATTATGGACGGACTTCCCTGGTGGCGCAGTGGTTAAGAATCCGCCTGCAATGCAGGGGACACGGGTTTGAGCCCTGGTCCGGGAAGGTCCCACATGCCAAGGAGTAACTAAGCCCGTGTGCCACAACTACTGAGCCTGCACTCTAGAGCCTGCGAGCCACAACTACTGAGCCCACATGACACAACTACTGAGCCTGTGCTCTAGAGCCCGCGTGCCACAGCTACTGAAGCCCGTGTGCCTAGAGCCCATGCTCTGCAACAAGAGAAGCCACCGCAATGAGAAGCCCGTGCACCACAACGAAGAGTAGCCCCCGCTCGCCGCAACTAGAGAAAGCCCGCGTGCAGCAACGAAGACCCAACGCAGCCAAAAATAAATATAAATAAATAAATTTGTAAAAAAAAAAAAAACATTATGGGAACACTGGGCACATCTCATCATAGCTGCAGTGACAAGAAGTAGGAAGGTTTGTTCTGAAAACTCCAAATTCAAGTTCTTACGTGCAAAATTTACCTGTACATCTGAAATGATAAAACTGAGGAATTTAGTAAATACCAGCTGTTTTCAGCTTTCTGGGAAGACATGGGGTCAGAGCCCCGCACTGGTCCCTCAAGGCAGAGAAGCTGGCGCCCAAGGGGAGGTTCAGTCCAGAGCTTAGGGCTAAAATATAGATTTTATGTTTTGGCTGATTTATCGAAGTAAAGTCACTGGCTTCAAAAACGGCTGACTTCACTGCCATTTCTTGAGCACTGAAATGAACTTATTTGAAAATTGCAAGAACTATATGAAAATATGGTAACATTTAATGATAGACTTGATGGATTCGAAGCAAAACCATCAGAAATGTTCACCCACGATGTTTAGTGAGGGTTATAATTTGAATCCCAAAGAAGAATTAGTAAGACTCTGGGAGCGACATCTGTGGATGCTGAGGAGAATGTCATCGTTATTTTGAAATATTTGATATAAAAAGTTCAATTAAATTCAAAATCCATTTGCATTATCACCCAAAATTCCAACATTATATTTGTCAACGAAAGAAAAAGACGACCGTTAGATTGGAAGACGGAGTGTTCCCTTGGAGTTCAATGTAGACATGAAATGATCCAGATTCTGGTTAATGGTGAGGAAGGAGGTTCTGCCCGGCGGAGAAATGCAATCAATGATCTTCGGCCGTTTGTTGGAGGCCTCGCCGGCGTCTCTTAGCAGCAGCAGGTCTGGCAGTCAGCCTCGGACGAACTGCACTCAGGAGTTGCCTGAGACCATTTCAAATAAAAACCTGCCGTGAAGAAGGTCATGTGTCTGCCTCTGATTTTTAATTTTTGAGAGGGTTTGATTTTGAAGTTTTAATGTTCAGTCTGTCTACTACTACTTTGCATTTTTTTCTTAAAATTATACAATATGAAAACATATGGCTATTTCACCATGGCCTCCAGTCTCGTGCAGTTTGCTCCAGCTTGCTGCACAAACGTGGCAGGTCCTGTGTCTGCAGGACAAGAATGGGGCTTAGAAGTTTTTCCGTCTCAGGCCCGGGATCAGAAAGTTGGTCTCTAGGGACTTCCCTGGTGGTGCAGTGGCTAAGGCTCTGCGCTCCCAATGCAGGGGGCCCAGGTTCTATCCCTGGTCAGAGAACTAGAACCCACACGCATGCCGCAACTAAGACCCGACACAGCCAAAAAAATAAAATAAAATAAAGGGGTCTCTAGACACAGGGAGTCCACGTGGAAAACCCCACTCCAGCCAGAGGCTATGGGGCGAGCAACTGAGCCTCTCTGAGCCTCAGTCGCCTCATCTGTAAAATGGGACAAATAACCTAAGCAGGTTTTGTCAACATTAAACAGGCTAATCCTGACCCCAAAAGACCACTTGATCTGTGTCTGAAACAACTTTGCAGAAAAGAGGGCAGACAGGCCCAAAAGACAGACCCAGGCTGCTGGCGGGAGCAGCCCAATGAGCTATGTGACCGGGCATTTAGGTGGGGATGCTTATCCCAAGTCCCAGGTAGGTCAGGGCAGAGCCTGGCCAAGACCCCCAGTCCTGCCTCCAGTTAGGGGCTTGGTTCCCAGTGGGTCTCAGGGAGGCAACTGGGTCAGAGGCTGGTCTGAAATGATGCCAGTTCTTCCACACGCCACACACGGCTTGCTGTGGGGACAGAGGCCTACTGCCTCACCCCCTTCCCGGGTCAGCCAGCCCCGAGGGAAAGGCCTGCTCTCACCTGGAGCCTTCAGCACGGGGAGGGGCTCTGGAAGCCTCCATGGCTCCTGTGGGGACTGGAGATACAGCTGGGCCTGTGCAGGCCGTGGGCAGCGGGAGACCCTCCCTCAGGGCTCCGGACTCACTGCCCCCCTCTCCCCACCCCAGCCAAAGCCAGCCCCCAAGAACCCACCACCCTAATGGAAGAGAGGAGTGCAGGGCAGTGGCCCTAGGCCCACCGCTGCTTTTTGGAAGCCAAACGAACAATTTGTATCACAGGTATTTTCATATACATATTTTTTATCCCAAAATATATATGCTCTTCTAAGAATTTTCCCTGGAGACATTCTCATGGATCTGCATAAAAATGCACCTGTGAGATCGTGCTCTCCACCATCTTTACAAGAGTAACATGTGAGGGGCCATTGAAATGGCACGTCCGTGAGACAGACAGCTGCAGACAGACGCGTGTGATGTGAGAAAAGTTTGAAAGACGTTATAAAGTAAACGACGTAACCTCAAATCGTCTGCAATTAAGTTTTCAACGTAGGTGTATATTCCGTGCGTGTGCACACGGGCACTTAAGAAAAAAATAAACCAGAAAAGGCACTCAGCAAAATCTTAGCTATCATCCCTGGGTGTCGAAATGCAGGCGGCTTGGTGATTGAAGAGAGTAACGGTGAGCAGTCTGGGCTCTGAAATACAGGCGCTTTTCCTCTTCGGGCTACTTAGTCTACCCTCCAGATGACATATGGTGAGCATGAATCACCTGTGCACCCCAGAAACAAGCATTTTAAGCAATTAGTAGGATCTAGCTTGTGTGACACATCACAGCTTACCTTCAGGTGTCTGGAGCCAGTGGGTCCCACATAAGGGTGTGTGCACTACACTGGGTGCAGGAAACACGAGGATGATACACACAGGACAATAGTTACAGAGACAGCACACGTGTCACAGCCACTCCGTGCCCGATGCTATTCCCAGCACTTTTAACCCATTGATTCGTTCCTTCCAGCCCCACTGGGGAGGAGCCCTTAGGAGCCCATTTTACAAACAAGTGCCCTGAAGCACAGAAATGAGTAACTCGGCCCAGGTGGCCCAGGCTGCGGGTCCCAGACACGCGTAGTCCAGGTAAGGGGTCCCCCAAGTAGTGTGGGACGCGCCAGCCCAGGTTGGGGGGGCAGTGACCTCCGGCCCAGCCACCTCCTCCAGGGCCCAGGGCCAGGCAGAGAAAGCAGAGGAGGAGCCTGGGAAGGGGCTGGGGCGAGCGGCCCCCTCCCCTGCAAGGCCAGGCTGGGCGTGGGGCAGGGCCGTAGAGAAGGTCTGTGGACCTGCCCAGGGAGAGGCAACCCTGGTCACGCCATCACGTGGCTCCTGCAGCTTAGAACATCCCTGCACGGACTGTGTGGTGTCTCTCCCTCCCATGCACCCGGTCAGGAGGGGTCACGGCCCTCACTCTCCCAAGAGTGGGGCTCAGGGGGGCCTGGGTGGTGGCCTAGGGGAGCGGGCCTTCTCATGTGCCCAGGTCAGCATGGGCCTGCAGCGGAGACCAGGAGGCCAGCCCTGTCTGTGTCGGAAGGAAGGGCAGCAAGAAGATGAAGTCCAACGGGCGGGGAGGTGGTGGAGACCCGTGACCTATGGGAGGGGTCACCGTTGCACCCGGGTGACCACAGGTAGCTGTGAGGGCCACTCCCACACTCTGCAGGGGAGGAAACTGAGGCTCAGCGAGACAGCGGACAGGGTGACCCCCCGTGCGGATGCGGGGCTGCGGGTGGTGGGAGTGAAGTGAAGGGCGAGCATCATTTGTCAAGGCCCCCGGCGCCAGGCTCTGGGCCAGGCCTCCACTCACCCAACACCTCACTTTGACACTTGGAGCGATCATCCCCATTGTTCTGTGAGAAACCTGGGGCTGGGGAGTGAGTGACTCGCCCACGTCACACGGCTGGCAAAGGGCAGAGCAGCTGTCGGACCCAGGAAGGGGACGAGCCCGAGCCCAGCTCCGCACTCGGGCCCTGGGAGCCAGACACAGACGGGGAGAAAAACAGTGACCACACAGCAGGACAAGGGCCAGGATGGGCCACGCGGTGGGGACACCTCATCCAGACCTTGGGGGTGAAGGAAGGCTTCCTGGAGGAAGTGGCATGTCACATGAGACAGCAAGAGTACATGGGTGTGACCAGGTTCATCAGTCAGCCCTTGCTGCATAACAAACGGCTCCAAAACTCAGCTGCATCTGGCCAGAAGCATTTACTTTCATGCCCTCGATCTACAGGTCACCTGCAGAAGGGCTGACCAGGTTGGGTTTGGAGGGCACCTCGCTGGAGGCCGGGTCCAGGGCCGTCCCTCCAGGGATGAGCACAGAGGGCAGTCCATCCACATGAATACACGTCAGGTCTGCAGCCTGACATTCCTGGGGTGGGAGAAGCAGGGAGGGACTGGGAAGAATGTTCCAGCATGTTCCAGTGTATTCCAGGCAGCAGAACCAGCAAAGGTAGAAGCTCAAGATGAAGGAGAGCCCAGGAGTGGGTGAGGGCCAGAGCGTGAGAGAGTGGCCTGGAGAGGTCAGAAAGAACCAGACGCCCCGAGTGCCGCATCCTTGCCCTTGGCTCTCTTCCAAGAGTAGGGACAGCCGTCCTGGAGGGAGGATATGGGAGCAGAGAGCCCAGTGGCTGTTCCATGTGGTCACTGGGCCAGAGAAACCCAGACGGCACAGAGACCTCTTTGTGAGAGTCCAGGGCCCCATCGCCACCTCTGGTCCACCTAGAATGTCCTCAGCGCCCTGCTGCATCCCAGAGGCGCTGCCAGGGGTCCTCTGTCTGAGCCTCATGGAAAGAGGTTTCTGAACATGTTAGAAACCAAGCACAAAACACCTTTTCTCATCTCTAAGATGTCTAGTGCGGGGACCTCAATTGACAAAATCAGTATTGGCACATACATTTCACTGCATTTTCCCAGCGAATTCCCAGCCGTCCCCACTTCAGGTTTCTCACACACGCCCGTTGTGGCAGAGTACAAGCAGGTAATTAACTCCCCACACCTCCAGTGGAAACCAGTCCTCTTTGTTTCTTGTCAAATTCCTTTAATTATGAATGTGCAGCTGGCCTGCTCATAAACTCATCTTACATGGGAGGCAGCCTGCCTTCTGCCATTCCAAGTTTTAAAGAAAAGTTTAATGAGCCTTGAATTTTAGCAAAGAAACCAAACTTTATAAAACACACTGGTGGGTAGAGATTGGAGAGTCCCACCTCCCGCAAGAAACCTTCCCTGGCCAGACAATCGCATCTGACAGTCCCTCCTCTGGGCTTCTACAGAACCTACTGCCCGCATCCCTGGCCCAAATGCCCACCCCTCCCTGGACACAGCCCCTCCCAACGTGACTTGGCAGCTCCTCCCAGGACAGGCGGAGTCGGAGCTTCCCCTTGAATCTGGACAGGCCTTGTGACTTGCTTTGGCCCAAAGCATCCAGCAAAAGTGACATCACCCCCTTCTGAGCCTGGCCTCAGGGGCCCTGCGGGCCTCCACTCCCTCCCAGCTGCCAGGCTGACCTGCTGCCGGACCAGAGACCCGATGTAGCAGAAGCAAGCTGTCCCCGGCAGGCAAACCTCAGCTGGCCCACCCTCTGGTCCCCGATGCAGGATCCAGCCCAGTCAGCCCAGCCCAGCCCAGCCTGGCCCAGGCCAGCCAAGCAGACCTGCAGACACAGAGAAATAAGAAGCGATTGCCGTTTTGAGTTATTAAACGTGGGGGGGTAGCTTGTTACACACTGAGAGCTGACTGATGCAGCAGCCATGAGCCTCAGCTTTCCCATCTGTGAAATGGAGATGCCAGGACCCGCCCCAGCCTAGGGCAGCCACCGCGTCCTTCGAACTCGGTCACCTAAATCCCTCCCGAGGCGTGGGTCCCCAGCCCTGGCCCACCTCACCCACCTCCAGTCTGAGGGGACCCTGGGAAGAGCGCTCCAAAGCACACAGCTTGCCCTGACCCCCGACACCTCAGGTTACCCCAGGGGCACCTTGGCCCTGCCTCTTATACGGGACACTGGGCCCTTCCTACCCTGGCTCCCCGCTGCAGCGCCCACCCCACACGCCCCGCCTGCCACCCAGAGCTGCCCCATCCCTGCCCCGCTCTGGACCCTTCACCCACTCTGTTCCCTCTGCCTGGGATGTACGTTCTCCTCCCAACCCTCCAGCTCCCGGTAAACTCCATCTTCAGGACCCACCTTCCCTGATGGCCCACGGTCACAGCCAGCGTCTGCTGAGTCCCCAGTGGGAGCAGTGGTCCCCAGTGGTCAGGAGTATAGGTAAGCCCCGGGCCGGGCCCCACCTCTGCCACTGACCAGCTGGGTGACCTCAGGGCCCTCACCTGGCCCCTCTGAGTGTCGGGTTCCCCATCGCTAACATGGATGTGATTCTGGAACAGTCCCCACTGTGTTGTCACGAGGAGTGGGTCGTCCACGTGAAGGCATGTGCCGGCATGGAGGCAGCTCACACTTGACGGGGCCGGGACTGAACACCAAGACTGAGACCCCCATCCCTGTGCGCCCTCCAGGCCCAAATCCTAGTCGACTTAGGGGTCCTCACAAACCCACCAATTTCTAACTTGGGGATATTAAAGAATGAGGGTCCGAATGTGGCCTTTCAGCCACAGGACTGGAATGGGGGAGACACGGGGGTCTGGCCCTCACCGCCTCTGCCCGATCAACCTGCCCCAGCGGGCCGCGCATCTCTCCTTCCACCTGGCTATTTCGAGCTGCATAGACACAATCTCCGATCCCATCCGTGTAAGGTAATTAGTTCACCACCCGCAATCTCTGCTTTTTGAAATTTATCCAGAACTCGCGAAACCCGCTGGGCTTCATCTCAGATGCCGGCGCTCTTTCATCTTCCCAGCCCCCTTCATTAACCCTCACGCACCAGCTGGGGTACCACAGCCCGCCTCTCCTCTCCCGGGCCTCAGCCCTGCAAATTGACGGGAGCCTTCCCGTCCCTGGCATTTGCACCACGGGAGATGGTCTTGTGTCTGCCACCGGCCAGTCTCGCCTTTCCCTGCCATTTGCAGAAAGCCTGAGGTCCCCAGCGCAGGGAGGTGAGGGCAGATTAATTGGCAGAGCCAGACAAGGTCCGGTCCGCCTCCAAAGCAGGTGCGGGGCAGTGGAGAAGTCACCGTTTAATTGGTTACCTACGACCCTCTCCTTCTGTTTTGGATTTAATTCTAACTTTTAACATTTGAAGCCACATCAATATTAATTACCGATGCCTCTTTCTGAGGCCCCTCTCACCCAGGAAAGGGCACGTCCATTCCTCAAAGGCAGCAAGGCAGCTGCAGCATCCGTGGCCGAGGGTAAACTTGGAGACTCTGCATCAACAGGCTCCTGCGGATGGGGAAACGGAGGCCCGGAGAAGTGGTGCCTCCCCAGGCCCGGGTGGCACCCTGATTCTGGAGCACCCCCTCCACTGCCCTGTGCCTGTTCCTAACATCTGCAGGTCATGGTGGGGGGAGGGGGGAGGAGAAGTGGACAAAGGGACAAAGCCACTTGTTTTTGCTTTCCGATCCTCCAGCATCCCTCGGGAGATTTGGAAGGATACTCCCTTGATGTTTCTTTCTTTTCTTTTTTTCTTTTAATTTATTTATTTATATTTATTTTTGGCTGCGTTGGGTCCCTGTTGCTGCACACGGGCTTTCTCTAGTTGCGGCGAGCGGGGGCTACTCTTCGTTGCGGTGTGCGGACTTCTCATTGCGGTGGCTTCTCTGTAGCAGAGCATGGGCTCTAGGCACGCGGGCTTCAGTAGTTGTGGCACATGGGCTCAGTGGTTGTGGCTCGTGGGCTCTAGAGCACAGGCTCAGTAGTTGTGGCTCACGGGCTTAGTTGCTCTGTGGCATGTGGGATCTTCCCGGACCAGGGCTCGAACCCATGTCCCCTGCACTGGCAGGCAGATTCTCAAACACTGTGCCACCAGGGAAGCCCTCTCTTGATGTTTCTGAAGGACGGCAACTCAGCCTTGCCACCCGGGCACCGGTCTGCCGTGCCACCCTTTCAGAAGGGGGACGTTGAAATGGCCGTGGAAGCCTGAGGCCAGGCGTGGGTGGAGGGTCTCGGGAGCCAAGCCCCGATCCCTGTCGGCGGAAAGAGCATGGCGACCCACTGGACACTCCGGCCGCTGAGGACGCTCGCTCCTGTCTGCAAGCACCGCCTCCCCGCGGTCCCCCTGCCACTCAGGGCACGTTAGCGAGAGACGTGATCAGAAAAGGCCCGAGACTGGCTTCGTCGGCTCGGGCGGCTGCAGCAGAATGCCACAGACTGGAGGGCTGGCACACACCGTTTATTTCTCCCTGCCGTGGGGGCCTGGGGGGCCCAAGTTCAAGGCGGGGCCGATTTAGTGCCTGGGGGAGACAGCCGACTTCCACAGTGTTTGCAGATGACCCCCTTCTCGCTGTGTCCGCCCCATTATAAGGCACTAATCCCATCATGGGGGCATCTCCCCTGTGACCCATTCATCTCCCAAAGACCCCATCACATGGAGGGGGGCGTGGTTAGGCCTCACCGTATGAATTTGAGGGGGACACATTCGGTCCGTAGCGGTGACTGAGATGCAGGCGTGCTATCCCAAAGCACGGGCGTTAGATCTCCTCTAGGCCACGGCAAAGGCTAACCCAGGGCCGATCCCAATCCACCCCACCTGCAGGGGGAGGGGGAGTCCAGTGCCCTCGTGGCGAGTGGGTTCGGCGGGGCCCCAGGCCCTGAGGTCACCGTCCCCAGCCGGGGGCTCTGGGACAACCATGTCCCCTGTTAGGGAGGCAGGTCCTCGGTGCCTAATGGGGCGGGGGGGCCAGGCTCCCTTTGCTCGCCCTTCACGCCTCCACCTCATACGTAACTCACCCTACCCAGGTGCCCCTGTATCCAGGTGCCAGGGATGTCGGTCCTCACTACTGTGGATCTGCTGAGGGTCTGACTACCATCGGCAGAAACAGGTGCTGACGGATCGAAGTGGAGAGAAAACCCACCAAAGGATGTGGAGCATCTCAGGACTAAGAGGCTGGAGAGGTGGGTCTGGGGTCAGCCAGCAGGGGCTGGGGGGGTTCCCTATACCCAGCCTCGTCCCAGGCACTGGGGATGCAGCAGGAAATGCATGGAAAGACAAAGCCCCCCATTTCTCCCATGCTTGCTCCCAGACACTCAAAATGCAAAGTACGGGCAGAGAGCATTGGATGAACGGAGCTTTGGACACCAGCTCAACCCCCGCCCCCGGCTCACACCAGGGCGACTGGTTTCACAGTGGCTCTTACTAACCCTAATCAGACGTATCCCTGGGGACTGGAGCCTGTCGCCAGGATCTTCCTCCCCAGCAGGCCCCACGGCCACCTGCCTGGACTTTCAAGCCTTCCTTTTCCAGAAGCCTCCACCACCGGCTACAGAAGACGGTCCTTTGAGCCGCCCGCTCTAATTGCAGGCAGCGATTACTCCCACAGCTTCAGGGCCAACAGCTAGGCTAAGTGGCCGTCCCCAAAACCCATTTCCTGGCTGGCTGCGCACCGAGTGTTCTTTCCCTCTAAGGAAAATAAACAGGCCTGAACTCCCTGGACTTTTCTATTTGCTGTCCACTAAAGCCTTCTAGCTCCTGGGTTTTTATACAGCTAAGGTTTATAGTGTCTATTCTCACCAGTGCAGAGTCCCCAGATAATGTTAATAGAGGGCTAGTTTTGCCAATAAATCCCTCCTGCGGTGGAGAGAAATATCTATTTCAGATGAGTTTCTCCAGAGTGAAATCCACATTCCAAGTGGTGGAGGGTATTGGGCTGAACTGATTCCACTCAGCAGGCAGGGGCCCCTCTGCAGGGTCCAGCCTGTGTCCCCCAACTCTGCATCCTGGTACCCAGAGAGATGCCAGGGCTGATGGGGGGAGGGCAGCCACGCTGGCAAAATGCCCCTGAGGTGGGTAGACCAGCAGGCCGCTCCTATAGAAGTCTGGCCTGTCTGGAGAACTCTGCCCAGAGAAGGTGTTTGATGAACGCTCACCACTTGGGCAATTGATCAGCCAAACACAACATCCTCCCCCGGGGCAGCTTCCTCTCCCGCTCCCTGCCAGCCTCGGTCACCCAGGCGACAACCTCAGAAACAGAACTGACCCCTCCTCTTCTGGACACCCGCCCCCAGGCAGTCAGCTCTCTCTGCTTCCAGCTCATCCCTCTTCCCAGGGCTGCTGACAGGGTCTCCTGACATCAGACTCCCCCCACCATCCATCCTCAGCCTGTGGCCAATCCATTCATCCTGAAGAACTGACCCTTCTGGGCAAAAACCCTTGCCTCTCCAGGGTCGCCATTTAAAGCAAGAACGGTGAATGTCCAAAGGTATTTGTGGGGACGCTCCCATGGCATTCAAGGCTCTCCCAGGAGGGGACACAAGCCACCTTTCTAGGTCCCCACCAGTCCCCCTCACTCGCCTTGGACATACAGACCCACATTGGCCCCCTGCTCCCTCACCCCCCAGCTGAAGTCACCCAGGCTCCTGAGACCCAGCACAGAGGCCATCAACTGCAGGCAGTTTTCCGGTCCTCTGGTCTGCTGAGTGCAACCACACGCAGTGCACTGTCCCTGTGCTGGGAAGAGGGTAGAGGACACAGCCGCCTGTCCCTCCTCCCGTGGATGCCCTGGTTAGAGCCGTGGGTGAGCCCCTGCACGATGCGGACAGCAGGAGCGGTCAGAGCCCTGGGCTGGTCCCGGGGGGACAAGCTGTCTTCCACCTGCCAGGTGGCCCCAGGTGGGTGAGCCCTCCAGAAACGGGGCAGAGGACTGGAAACCAGCTGCCGATTCCCCCACATGCAGGAGACCAGCATTCCCTCCAGGAAGCCCCCCGTGGAAGCAGAGGGGCTCCAACTCTGCCCCTAAGGGAGTCCAGGCTATTTCTGGACTGAATGGCTGGGCATCGTGAGGACCCCAGAGCCTCCACCTCGGCCTCAAGGACCATCTGGTCAACAGCATCGAAAGCCTCCACACCCAAAGCCAAGGCCCCCAGGGCAGTGCGCACACTGGGACAGCCTGGAGCAGTCTGACCCCACTCGCCCTTGCTGACTGGCTACCCTGCCAAGGGACTCAGCTTTCCTTCTCTACCCGGAGGCCAGCCTGCCTCTCCAGGTCTCACCCGTTCGGGGCAGGCCTGTGTTTCCCTCCCAGAAAACAAGCTCATTTCTCTTTTCCAAGTGTCGTGATGGTGGGGGTGAGCATCTCCCACCCCCCTCGCCCTCCCTCCGACCCTCCTGCCATCACTTTCCCTGCTGAGGCCACCTGCTCCGGAGCACCCAGAGGTGATATAAGATTCTAGATGCCACGGTTCAGGGGTGCACGGGGGCCCTGAGCCGGCCCGGGCTTGCTGGGCCTCAGAAAAGCTGGGAGGGCAGCAGCGCCCAAGGTGATGGGGGTAACAGCTGTCGATGGTCACGCCAAGGCCACCAGGGCTGGCAAAGCTCTCAGGGGCCTCAGGTGAGAGACGGGAAAGGACTGGAAAATCCTGTGACGTGTGATTTTCAGGAGGAGAATTTCGCTTCAGGAAGAGAGTCTTCAGAACACTCAGAGCAATCAGTCCTGAAAACTGAAAGGAAGGGCCTCACTTTCCTGGGCTCCCAGCAGAGAAGAGAACAAGAGGACCTTTTCCAGCGGGTCCGCTGTGTCCCAGGGAGCGGGGGCCGCTTTTGTCTCCATGCTCATCTTGGCTTCCTCGTTCCAGGAGCCAGCGGGCCCCGGAAAGGACAGAGCCTCGCTTTCCCCACCGAGGGAGGGGGATCCGGGCCTGGGGCATCCTGGCCGGTGCAGGACAAGGGTGGGCTGAGGCTCCCAGGCCCTCACATGGGAACACGGGCACGCGGCCTTGCTTTTCTGCCCTCCCGCCCCACGGGCAGCTGACCGTGCCAGGCAAATAAGGGGAAGTTGCTTGAGATTCCGACCTGGGGTAGGAGGGGGGCTGTGGGGAGGATTCCTGCCCTTCACCAGAGGCGGACAGCACCCCAGGAGCTGGATCCCTCTCAGTGCTGAGATGGTGTCTCCTCACTCGCTCATTCATTCATTCATTCATTCATCCCAAAGTACCTGTGGGTCCCCAGGCCCTGCCAGGAGGGCTCTGGTCACGGGGACTCCGCCAACATTAACGAGATTTCTCTCTCTCGGGCACTTACATTGCCCCAAACTGTCCCTTCTTCTATCACGGGAAACAGCCGCTGGACCAGAGTGCCCGCCATTACCACCCCATCTGTAGAACTTGACTCCAGCCGGGCAAGGCTGACGGGACCAGTGGTGGGTGGTAGTCCGCAGAAGCCCAGTCGGACCCTCTCTCCTGAACCCTGGGGTTCGAGCAGCAGAACCTGTGTCCGTAAGAGGGTCCTGCACGCAGATCTGTGGAGCCAAGGACGCGACCCCAGAGGTGGCACGGATCACGGACAGGGCAGGGGGACGGAAATGTCACCACACGCACTGCAGTGCCATTTGAGTCCTTACCTTGTGCCCTCTTAACTTAGCAGAGGAACTGCCACTGTCAACGCCTCTTTGAGGATGGGGGTGGTGACACTGCGGCCGTCCCAGCTCACATGGTGGTGGGAACACCCTGATGACCGGCCAAGGGACACTGAAGGCCACACAGCCTCGGTCCAGCTCCCTGTAAGAGTGGCCCCTGTGAGCAGAGGTGGGTGCTGAGGGGCTCAGCAAGTACGGAGGTCCCCCCCACGCCAGGCCGGGCGCAAGGCCCACCCAGTGCTCCCCGCTGCACCCTGGACCAAGGAAGACCGGCTCCATCCCATGCGCGCCTCTAGAGCGCTGCTCGCTGCTGGGGGCTCACGGTGGCCCCCCTCAATCCCCTGCCCGTTTTCCCAGCATAACAATCGCTGGGTATTCTCCCAAGATGCTCAGACTCATTCACCCACGAAATAGCAGAGCCTCGTGCCTTCCAGATAAACTGACCATTTCTCAGAGCCGCCCGGCCTCCGGCCCGTGGAGTCCTGGGGACGAGAGGACCACAGAGGGGATTCAGGGTGGACACCGTAGAAGAGCTTTTCTCTCTCCCCTTCGCTGTGGTTAAAGTCTTCACAGCCCCTCCCCGATCTTTGATGAAGTGGCGTTTAATGCTGTTTTATCAAGTTTCCCTCTACAGGGGATTGCCTTGATCCAGGAGCTAATTGTATTGACATTAACCTGTTTTAACAGGTCTAAAGTATCAATAAATCATTTTTTAGTAGCTCTTCTTATTACAGCACTTTATTAATGTATTGCACTTGAAGTGACAAATAGCCCGAGAAATCATTGCTTTCCTGGATTATACTTTGTCTTTTTAAGTCTTTTCTTTCCTCCTGGTAGTTCGGAGACTTCTAATGTTGATTTAGAGGTGAATAAAACGAAGGCAGGGCCGGTGCTGTGCGCTGGGCTGTAACCCTCCACAGTCCACCGGGGCTGCATTTCACCCAGACAACAGCCATTCGCTAGTCCTTCCCGTCTATAAACAGCCAGAATTTGAATAATTGCATGTTATTTACTTGTTTCTCTGTAAGAAGGACCTGGGGATGTGTATAATCAATATTTCTGAGAAGGGTTTGAGGCTGAGAATTACAAGGAACAATCTTCATTTAGGCTATTTCAAAATATCAAAATCAATAGGTGAGCAAAGAAATAAAAAATGCAAAAACTTCAATGAACTTTAGAAGTTGCCAAATCTAGCTCTGAGTTTACTGGAGGCCAGAGCAAAAAGAGAAACACTTTCTTTTTTTTTATTGAAGTATAGTTGATTTACAATGTTGTGTTCATTTTAGGTGTACAGCAAAGTGATTCCATTTATATATATATATTTATATATATATATATTCTTTTTCAGATTCTTTTACATTATAGGTTATTACAAGATATTGACTATAGTTCCCTGTGCTGTACAGTAGGCCCTTGTTGTTTATCTATTTTATATATAGTAGTTTGTATCTGCTAATCCCAAACTCCTAATATATCCCTCCCTGCTTCCCCTTCCATAACCATAAGTTTGTTTTCTATGTCTGTGAGTCCGTTTCTGTTTTATAAATAAGTTCATCTGTACCATTTTTTAGATTCCACATATAAGTGATATCATATGATATCTGTCTTTCTCTGACTTACTTCACTTAGTATGGTAATCTCTATGTCCATCCACATTGCTGCAAATGGCATTATTTCATTCTTTTTTACTGCTGAGTATTATTCTATTGTGTATATATACCACATCTTCTTTATCCATTCACCTGTCGATGGACATTTTGGTTGCTTCCATGTCTTGACTATTGTGAATAGTGCTGCTATGAACATAGGGGTGCATGTATCTTTTCAAATTAGAGTTTTCTCCAGATAAATGCCCAGGAGTGGGATCGCTGGATCATATGGTAGCTCTACTTTTAGTTTTTTAAGGAACCTCCATACTGTTTCCCATAGTGAGAATCTTGATGATTGAGTTTTGCGACCCCCTTAAATTCTGTGCCTGAGGTGCCTGCCCACCTGTCCCTTTGGGGGTTCCCTTTGGAGCCCATTTTTAGCTGAGATTCCATTCTCCGCGGATGGGTGTGGATGGGCCTCGGCCATTTAGCGTGGAGCTACTAACATGCAGCCACTCAGGTCTATTAAAATCCTGTCTCTTCCCTGCCATGCGTTAAGGAGAGATCCTTTTCTCCCAGTTCCCACTTCCTGCTTTCAGCCCGGAGAGAATAATTTATTCTGTTGATCCCTAATTGACTTCAGGTGGTTCCAATACCAAACACTGACACCATTCCGTTAATGAATAATTTCTTTGCTTAAACTGATTTCAGTCTTATTTGGAAGAAAAGAATAAGAAAATTAAAGCCACAGGAAGCTAACACAGCAAAGAATGAAGCATATTTACATATGCAATCAGGCACCCCCTCTGCCCTAGGAAAAGGCCGGGGAGAGAGTTGCAAACAGAAAGAACAATCCACGCCAGGAAAACTCTTCATACGCGGGACCATGTGCTCTGGGCCCAGGAGGTTGATGCTGTAAAGTTAGGGGACCGGGGTGCCAATGCCACCAAAGGCCCCGTGCGGCCAGGACGCCCAGGAGGCTGAGCCACTGAGCCACTGCGTCAGACACCTAGAACCTTCCATGGCTGGTGGGAAGGCCATGGGGACCCTAGGCTCTCCTTGGTCACCACCAAGGGACCCCTGCCTGGTCTCCTGGAAGAGCCATGCTCACCGAGGCACAGCCTACCAAGGGCAGGTCCTCCCAGCAGACAAGGAGGGAGATGCCCAGAGCTAGAAATTGGAGGGACAGGCTGACTGTGGGCTTCCAGGCTTGCAAGTAGTTTTCACTATTTATTTAGCGGCTGGGGACGGCTGTCTGGGGTGAGTGGGTGCAGCTCAAAGCCTGCTGTGGACATCACGCTGGCCAGTGACCGCCCCCCACCCGCATCCTGCAGAGCCCAGCTCCTGACTCTCCACACTGCTGCCCGCAGCCCCATCTAGCTCTGTCCCCGTCAGGTCTCGCCGAGGCATTCAGGGTGTGAACGCTGCCTCTCTTCCCCCCCATCCCCGGGCCCTGGGGGCGCCAGGCCTGTGGGCAGGAAGGAGTCAGATCTCAGGCCTGCAGTGAGGGGCACAGGCAGGCCAGGCCAACTGGTCATTTCCATCAATTCATTCAGTGAACCACACACTGAGGGACCAAAGCAAACAGGGCAGCGGCCCCGCCCACATGGGGCCGATGGATGTTCCGGGAAACTTGCCTTGGGGTGAACGGAAGTTCACTGCTGGGGCTGAGGGCCCACAGGCGTCTGGGTTACACATCTGTTACTGCAGGACTGAATCTCTCCGACAAGCACGAGGCGGGCACCTGCTTGAAGATGCAGAGAGGCTTGGTTCAGAGAGGCTAGATCCCCTGCCCGAGGTCACACAGTACATAGGTGACCTTGCCGAGATGTGAACGCAAGCCTGTCTGATTGCCATCCTCTTAGCCACTAGACTCTAGACCTCGGCAAACTAGTTCCATCGAGGTCCAGGCAGTAAGTACTTTACACATTGCAGACCACTACTCAACTCCGCCATCGCAGGGTGAAAGTGGCATAGACAATATACAGTGGAATGAACCCTGTTGTGTTCCAATAAAACTTTATTGACAAAAACAGACTATGGGCCGGATTCAGTCCACGGGCCATACTTGACCAACCCCTGCCCTTCCATCTTATCATATCATTTGCAGCTCCCTGAGTGTATGTGGCATTTTTGGAGGGGTCCTGGCTTGGTCGGGGGGGAGGGGGTTGGGAGACAGAAGAGAACCAGGTGCTGTTTCAGTAGGGAGGCCTCTCTGAGAAGGTGCTGTTTGAATATGCCTGGTTAGGAAGGGGGGCAGACGGCATAGCCAGCAGATAAAATTTAGAGAAGACAAAGTATGGGTCAGGGATCTTTCAGTTGCACCTGGCAGAATTTCAAGCCAAACTACACTAAACAAACAACAATCACAAACACAAGATTCCATGGTGCACATCTGTGGGACACTGAAGCAGTGAGGTGGCTTCAGGAGTGGCTGGACCCAGCACCTTGTCAGAAGTCTGTCTCCTTTCTCATCTCTTGGCTCCACTTTCCTTTGTCCATCAGGCTCCCTTTGTGTCACAGGGACATCACCACCAGAAGCTCTGGACCTGCCTCATCCTCCTTAGGATTCTCCGTGAGAGCAAGTGGGCTTTTGGCTGGTGAAGTTTAGAATGCGGGAAAGTATTTCACTCCCTCTCAGTGCTCCACCAAAACATCAGTAAGGAGGGGTTTTAAGGTATAGAACAAGAAAGGAGATTCCAAAGCAAGATGCTAGAAACTGCAGAACAGCCTATGGCTGGTAAGTGATTTAGCTGGCCTGAGTAAACCAAATCCCAAACATGCAGCCTGGAAATTCGAGGACCAATCAGACCAACACAGCTAGAAACTGAGAAAGCAGGCACTTCTGGAAGCTGAGATGAAGGGAGGGCTGACAGAAATGAAGAGGACTTGGGGGGGGGGGGGTGCAGAGACAAGGGAGGAGCAGTCAGGAAACACTAGTGCAGCCTTGGGGCAGGTCCTGGTTCCCCCTCAAGGGATACACATAACAATATCTTTGAGCTCTTTATAGAACTAAAACCCCCAACACATGGAAGTTGTTAGCATTCTTCATTCCAGAGAAGATCACAGTTTGATAACCTAGAGAAGCTCATCAGGAGACCCCCTGAGGCCAGATGAAAGGAGTGCAGGCCCTGCACACGCCCTGATCCTTATCAGAAACCCCCACCCTAGAACCACTGCTGTAAAACTCCTCAGCAAATCCTCCCAGGTTGGGACACAGTTTTGAGGGGCACGAGCCCACTGTGTCCCCCTTTGCCTGGCAAAGCAATAATGCTGTTCTTTTCTACTTCACCCAGAACTCTGTCTCCAAGTTTCGATTCAGCCCTGGTGCGCAGAGGCCGAGTTTTCAGCATCAAAACTAAACACAGGCAAGGTCCCCAGGGAGCAAGCAAGGCTTGAGGAAGAAGAGGATTTCCCTTCGTATCCTCAGAGAAAGAGATATTGCATCCAGGAAAGAAAACCAGGAGTTCCAAAGAAAATGGAGGGGAGGGCATCATTTAAAAGGCAAGAGAGGGTGGGCGGGCTCTGTCCAGAGGTGGCTGGGGGCTTGGGGTGAGGAGGGGCGTGTCTTAGGCAGCCGTCTACTGATGGGTGGGGCTGTGTCCCTGCCCTGCTAATTGCTTGGCCTGGAGCTTCCCTGCACTGGGTCTTGGAGCTGGCGGGCTGGAGGGAGGATTCCTCTGTGGAACTGCCAGCACCTGGGTCCCCATGGTTGACTGAGTCCCCAGGGGTGGCTGCCGCCGGTGCCCATGTCCCCAGGGTGAGCTGCCGTTGCCTCTCGGGGAGACTCTCCAAGACCAGCAGGTCACAGGCAGGGAGTTCACGTTTGATGCCTAGTAATTGCAAGGCAGCACACAAGCCCTGAGGATCCAGGGATGAACAAAACAGACCCTCTCTGCCCTCAGGGAGCTCACAGTCTTCCTAGTCTCCTTAGCTGCTAGTGGAGTTCAGGTTGGCGGAGGAAAATCAACTGGGGAAAGGAGGCTTCGGAAGCACGAGGCCCTGCTCGCGGCCACCAGGGCAGAGGAGGCCCAAGCGGAAAGTCAGATCGGCCACTGCCCGCAGGAGCACCCATTGTGTGAAAGGAAGAAACTGGTTTTAGACCTCTGACTTCTTTTCAGAATGGAAGCAAGACAGCTTTATATTTTTTCCTCCACCCGTTGAATGCAATGAACAGTAAAATAAAACACTGGTTTGCAAGCTCAAAAAAAAGAGAAAAAAGGCACAAGAATTTCCCAGGAAGGAAGATCATTAGTTCACAAATTTAAAAGGCCACCGAGTGCCCAACACAGGCAGATGAGAATGGACCCACACTAGGGCACGTCACTGGGAAATTTCAGAACCCAGGCCACACGAGGAAGATTCTTCAGCCTTCCACATGGGGCCAAAAAGGGGCAAGAAAACAGGTCACATGCAAAGAATCAGAAAGCAAAATGGATTTGGACATCTCAGCGACAACCCTGAAATCCAGAATACAGTGAAGCGAAGCCTCCCAAATTCTCACGGGAAATAGTTCCCAACTGGAATTCTCTACCCAGGAAATCACTCAGACAAGCATGAAGGTAGCGTGATGACATTTCAGACACACAGGGGCTCAAACTTTAACTTCCTCGCGTTGGTCCTCAAGCAGCTACTGGTGGATGCCTCCAGGAAAACCAAAGCATAGACGAGGAAGAGAAGCAACAGACTCAGAGAGTGAGGGAGCCACGCAGAGAACCCCAGAGGGAGATGGGAGAGCAGCATGGAGGGCGACAGTCCAGGCTGGGATGGTCCAACCCAAGAGATAGACAGGCTTAGACGCACAGACCCTCCTGTCCTGTCAACCTAAGGACAGACACTGGCTCCAATCATGATCTGAGCTGGGCTTGGCCACACACCGAAGGAGCCCCACGTCCCTGCCACCCTCTGCTTGCAGGACCTCTGAGAGCACTCAGGGCAGTCCCCAGCCGCGTTCTGCAGGCACTTGGTCTAGAAACCATGAAACAGGAACAAGGGCCACTCCGCAGCTCAGGCCTCGCCCACCGATTTTCCCAAGAGGGACTTGCAAACCCTCAGGGAAGCTGAAACCAGCCTCGAGGCCGTTAGCACCTCTTCCTCTGAGGGGGCGACACGCCCTTCCTTACATGTCACACATGTGCTGCCCTGAGGGTCTTCGGTACTTCACGATAGATTGTCCTGGATGATCCAGAAAGACAAGGAAGGAATGAGACAAGTCAGGCTTCTCCTCCAAAGGATCCCTACAGAGGGGTCCCTGCTCTGGGATCACTGCTCTGGGGGCTCCAAATATTAGAAACATCTCCCAGAAGTCATTCATTAAAGAAGCCCTGGGTGCACCCCTCACTCCATCCCAGCCAGACCTGTGCCCCAAACCCCCTGAGAAGCTCTTCCCACCTCCCTGGCTCTACCACCAGGGTGCAGGGCTGTGCTACCCTCTTGACAGAGGCAGACACTGATCTCAGAGACAGAGGGTCTGGGAGGAGGAAGCACAGGGCGGGAGGAAAGTCTAGTTGTCGAATTCCTCCCTCAAATAGCATGGATGTGGTCAGTTTGAAACCAAGCAGGACCCTGTGGGGCTCCTGGTCACAGAAGCCTTTCTGTGTCCCCCGTTTCTTGTTTGTAGGGAATAGACTCCAGCCTCCATGACCTTCCTGAGTCCCAAAGGCCAGATTAAAGGAACCAGAGAAACTCATCAGGAGACACCTGAGGCCAGATGAAAGGAGTGCAGGCCCTGCACACACCCTGATCCTTATCAGCGACCCCACCCTTGAACCATTGCCATGAAACTCCTCACCAAATCCCCCGGGCTAGGACACACAGTTTTTCAGGGCACAGAACCCACCGTGTCCCCCTTTGCCTGGCAAAGCAATAAAGCTAATTTTTTCTGCTTCAACCAAAACTGTCTCTGAGATTCCATCCAGCCCCGGTGCACAGAGGCTGAGTTTTTGGCATCAAGTTGTTGTCTATCCATCATTTCAATTCGGTTGTTAGGAGGGCATCCTGCCCAGTAGTGCCGAGGGACCACTTTCTTGCCTCTCCTTGGACAGCATTTCTGTTTCCAAAGGTCTCACCAGTCAGGAGGCACAGGTAAGTGTCACACACGGAAGCTGGGAATGATTTTGCAACCTTAGGTAACTCTTCTCTGTTTATATTTATGTAGAATTAGATGGAACATGAATGAAGCTTGGTATCTGTTCTTTGCAGTGTTGCAGGAATCTTGATATTGACAATGAAACATGAGGAAAACTGTGAGAGAAGTGATTGTGATTTTATATGATGAAATTAAAATAGGATGTTTCCTGTGTTAATGATTATGTATAATATGCAATCCCTAAAAAAAAAGAAAAAAAAAAAAGGGGGACTTCCCTGGTGGTGCAGTGGTTAAGAATACACCTGCCAATGCAGGGGACACAGGTTCGAGCCCTGGTCCGGGAAGATCCCACATGCCACGGAGCAACTAAGCCCATGTGCCACAACTACTGAAGCCCGTGCACCTAGAGCCCATGCTCCGCAAAAATAGAAGTCACGGCAATGAGAAGCCCGTGCACTGCAATGCAGAGTAGCACCCGCTCACTGCAACTAGAGAAAGCCCGTGCGCAGCAACGAAGACCCAATGCAGCCAAAAATAAAAATAAATAAAAGAAAAGAAAATATTCAATCCCATTACAATGATTAAACCTTATAAGTAAAATTTCAAAGAAATTTGGTTAATTTCCTTCAATACCTGTCTTTAAGGGTTTTATTGACCATCCCAGCTACTACTGCCTCGGCAGATCAAAAAGTTTCTCCAAACTGAAATTAATTTTTAAAAACTTATCTAAGAACAACAATGACTCAAGAAATGGTGTCTAATTTGTCACTACTGTCAATAAAATGCAAATTATGTGAAAAATCTTAATTATAACAACATAATTAGCAATAGTGCTGAAATGAAGGCAAGAAAATAAATTTTATAGAATAAACATACAATAATTTATAAATTATGCATGTTTTGGTTTTATTATTCATCCAAGCATTATTGGCCCATCAACAGAACACTCAGGCATCTGCAATAATAATTAAATTCACTTCTCTTTGATATTTTGCCAGCTTTCAGTTATCAAAAAATAACCGTAATTCTATACATCTTTTCAGTTTTGTTATTATGAAGGTATATTTGTCAAAGCAGGAGGCTAGAACATTTTTTATTTAACAGTTCATTAACTTGATTTATAATTTATAAATATTTTGACATATGGTATGTGGGGCTGTGTTTGTACTCTTGCGCCGAGCCCCACAGATGTTAGGGCAGGAGGGAGATAGGGTTAGGAAGGAGTACACAGAGGCTCTAAGGTACCAGAATATTCTATTTCCCAACCTAGGCGGTAGATGTGTGGGTGTTTGTCATGTTACCTTTCAGTAAACTGTATTTATATTTTAACCATTCTTTTGAATGTATGATATATATGACAGTAACAAAATAAAATGAAAATGAGGCTGAGAAAAAGAACCTGCCCTGTTTACCACACAGAAATCGTCTGCTTACCAGAAAAGGTCACATACAGGAAAGCACATTGTAAACCCAAAACCTTGCTCCAATGCCAACTGCCCTTATTGTTTATCTGCCTCTGGCCTGGGGGTTGGATATTACTAGCTCAGTTGAGAATGAAAATCCTGTTGACATTTTCCTTACCAGAATTTTTAGTATCATCTTTTCTTCTGCACTGACTGTAAACACAATACTCACCCATTTTGGAAATTTTGGAAACTATGAATAAAAAGCAAGCATACATCTTACCACCCAGAGAAAAGCCCTGTGGAAACACTGGCCTATTTCAATCTTTTAAAAAACATATCTATCTTTCGATCTGTAATTGTGTATGGATGAGATCAGCCTCCAAATAACAATTTTTTACCTGGTTGTTTTCCCCACTTAATATGCTAGACATTTCCCCGTGTTATTGCAAACTCATTGTAAGCATCTTTGGCTGCATAATTTACTTAATCACTTCCTCATTATAGGACATTTAGGCAGGTTCTAATTTCTCACTCTCATGAATTACTCTGTGATGAATAAACAGTACTCTTCCTAAGTCTTTGTGTGGACTTTGGATTCTTTTCTTAGGACCAATACCTAGAAATGGCCTTGAGAGTTGTTAAGATTCCAGACGTGGCTCTTGAAGACATTTATTTCATAGGTACGTATCACTGAACTTTCTCATTTGGGCGTGGACGTTCTGGCACCCTGGAGGGCAGCGTTAGTTACTAAGCGAGTCTGAAAGCCACAAAGAGGCAAACAGGCTTGAAATCCCAGCCTGGCTCTGCAAACATTGTCGGATGACCTCAGGACAGTCACAACCTCCCCAAGCCTTGATTTCCTCACCTGTAACAAAGATAGAACCATGACTACTACAGGTACAGTACTTGTAAGGATTACAAACAATGTACGCAAACCCCTAGCCCAATGCCTGGCACACAGTAGATGCTCAATAAACAACCACTAACACTAAACTTTTTTCAAGTGTCCTTCTAATTTTTCTGGAAAAAAGGTCCTAGGCCATACTCTGATTGGCCTGCCTGGAGTCACGTGCCCCTCTCTGAGCCAGTTACCATGGGCTCTGATTGGCTTGCCTGGAGTCACGTGACCATCTCTGAGCCAATTACCGTGAGCTCTGATTGGCCAGCCCTGGGTGTCTTGCTCATCCTGATACGGGAGGTTGACAGCTTATTTGAACTACAAGGACTAAGAGTCATGAGTCCCCCAGAGAGGGATTCTGCTACCAGAGGGGGTAAAGGGGCTGAACCACAGATGTCCAGGGCATCTATAACAATGCCTTCCATGCTGCTTTTTTGGGAAAGGGCTGGGGTCCCAGACAACCCCCTGGGGACCATGTGGGCATGGGAGAATAATCCCCATAGTAAGTGTTCAGATGGGGTGTAAAAAACAAAGCAGAACAAAGGTGAAGATCGCTTCTGGCTACCACAGAAGGTTCGCAAGACACGGAGCACAGTTGACCCCAATGAGCTTGAAAATCTTTCCAACCTTGAAAGACTGAAACTACGGGCAGGTCTAGAAAAGGAGTGAGTTCACCAAGGGCTTTGACGCCTAGGGAAACCGATGCCTCCGTTGGGACACCATGGACAGGGCCTTCACTGCTAGGACGTGAACACGCCAGCCGGCCCTCCAAACCCAGGCCTGTCCCAAAGCCACTCATCGGAGAGGGGTCCCTGAACCCCGGCAGAGGTGAACAGGGACGGCACTAGTTGAAGGCAATGGAAACAGATTTCATTCCATCTGCTGCAATAGAGAGGAGGGTCCAGAGTACACGGAGTTCACCTTCAACCTGTGCAGAGGTGACCGGGCATCTTAAAGGGAGGACGAGGGGGGAGCCGGGCTGGAGCAGAGGCAGAGCAGTGGAAATTTACAAAAAGCAGGGAGGTGGCCCATGCAACAGCCACCTGGGTTTGCCATCTAGGGCTGATCCAAATGCTCCTCCCCTCCCACGGACGCTGGAGACAGGGCCCATCTGCCGGCGCTGGGAACAGTGGCAGCCTGTAGCTTTCCCCGGCCAGGAGCCCAAGGGGCCTTGAGCTGCTAGAAACGATGCCAGTGTGGGTTCACGTCTCTTGCTGGGACTGGAGTCTGCAGTCCTTTAAGGCCTGGGCCGAGGCCTCGTCAAGAAAAGGGCTCAGAGGAGCCTGCGCTTGGTGGAGAGGGTCAGTCAACCCTCATTTGGTGCCACTGCACCATGGCCTCACCCCCATATTACAGCCATTTGAGTACTTAACTCTCAGTCCCAGAGCACAGTCAGATGCCCAAGAACCGGCTTCCAGCTCTGCATCCCTGGTGCCCTGCACAGGGCATGACAGAGGATAAACTCCCGGTTAAGTCAAGGTGGCTGGTGCCCCAATGACAGACAGCGGGACGAGCTGGGCTGGGCAGGTACACGGCTCCAAGCCCCTCACAGAGGGACATAAGAGGCTCAGCTCTCCAAGCCTGAATGCAGGGATTTCGATCCAGGGATCTGGATTTATGAAGCTCAGGGACTGGTTTTTAAAGCTCCCTGACGATCCTGATGTTTAGCCGGGGCTGGAACCCGCTGGCTCAGTACCTACAGATGCGCCTCTCACGTGACACTCTCCGCTGCACAAAGACGGGCCTCCAGGTGGCTCCCACCTGGGTCCTCCTGCCCCCGCCTCCGTGCTGCCCATCGGGGCACGGGAGCCATGGCGCCCGCTTCCACCTCTACGCTCCTCCCTTGGGGCTGACAAGTCCTCGGACTCAGGTCAGGGTTTGAGGCAAACAGACAAAGGAAGCCCTCCAGCTCAGTTGGCTGGAGAACCATCTGGGCCCTAAGGCTGACCCCCCGGGGCTGGGTGGGGCCAGAGCTTGAGCAGCAAGAAAGCCTGCTTCGCCCAGCCCCACCAGCGGTCCCCTGCTCGCTCAAAGGGCAAGATTGTTCCAGAGTCCCCGGTTATAACTCAGCTCTGTCCAGTCACGCCTCCCACGGGAGCCGCCAGTCACAGAGCGTTAGGGCAGGGAAGGCCTGAAGAGCATCCCACCCGCCACCAACTCTGACAGACGGGGACACTGAGGCCTGGGGTGGCGGTCCGTTCAGGAGAGCGGGTTCCATTGCTTCTCCCCCAAACCCATCTCCACGCCTCGTTTCCTTCATTTTCATCCAAAGTGTGGGCACCACGGTCGGGCACAATATTCTTCCCAAGTTAGTTTAGGGGTTTGGTTTTGAAAAACTGTAGAAAGGGCGTGTTGACCTCTGCCTGCCGTGTCCATCCCTTGGTGGCCCCAGATTCGAATTCAAAACTGCACTAACTTTCAAGATGGAAAGAACTAGTTGGAGGAGGAGAGTGGACGGGACAAGACTGGGGACTTTTCTAGGCCTTTGTGGGCATTGCAGAGACTGGCTCTGTGCAGGTGGATGGGCTAGGGCAAGTGGGTTTCCTGGTGACACAGGGGACAGAAGCCAGCACCTGGCTGGCCTAGGGGCTGTTGGGTGGACCCGAGGCTGGGCTTCCAGAGCAGAGGGGGCTGCAGGACAGCCAGCCCACTGCTGGCAAAGGCAGCGACTTCCACTTGACACTGTCTATTAAGTGGCATTATTCAAACCCCGCCAATCACTCAGACCTGGCAGATTGATTTTATCTTAAATCTTTAACCCGTGAAAATATATCAAAATGCAGCTTTTTACAACCAGACACAGTGACAAAACAGAAGTTATGTCTGTACTCGGGCAGCGTCTGCTGATGCCACACGCCAGCAGAGGCCGCACTGTTGCCATTAGAGGGAAGGTACCGAGGGGGCAGGCATCTCTGTTTGGGTCGCAGCAGGGTCCCTGGGGCATACAGCAGTCCCTCCCTGGCCCGAAGCAGGCACCTGGCAAATACATGTTGAATGAACAGTGAACTACCCGGCAAATGCACCCGTAGCAACTACTGTGTGCAGGCCGTGGCCAGTGGGGGGCGGAGAGGGCGCAGGCCACGGGGCGAGAAGAAACCAGGACCCCCAGGCAAGCACGCGACACCAAAGGGGCTGGTGCGGGGCTGTGGGAACAACCCACCCAGGCCTGGGGCAATCTAGGGGGGCTTCCCAGAGTCGGTGATGCCTGGTCCTAAAGCAAAGGGGATTCACAGGTTTTTTTAAAAGTAGAGAAAGGTGAGTCCAGAAATATGGCCATCCATTCACTCAAGAGCTATTCACGGAGCCCGTACTGTGTGCAGGAGATGCAAGGGTGAGCTAAGATGGTCAGGCCCTGTCACTGAGAAGCTGACGGCCTAGGAGGACAGACGTCCATGAGAAGGAGAGAACCACAGCGCTGGGCATACGACAAACTAGGACAGGTCTGCAAAGGAGGGAACCCGGCTCCAGGGGGAAGGCAAAGCCCTGCCGGGACCAGGCAGAGAGCACAGCATGATAGGCAGCCAGGTGGGACCCATGGGTAAGGGGCCTGGGCCTCACCCCACTGGGGCCACAGGGAGTCAAGGGGGCGGTTTTACTGCCGAGGGAGCAACGCCATCGGGGGGGGAGCAGGAAAGTCTCTGTGGCCCCCTCCTGAGGAATGGCAGGGGACAGGAGAGAATAGAACGGGGTCCCCATGGGAAGGTGCTGGTTCTCCAGGCAAGAGAGAGCAGGGCTCAGGGCCACAGCCGCAGAAGGTGCTGGAACACTGGCCAGTAGTAGCCTGCCCCTCTTAGCCCCAGCCCTCATCTTAGCCGGCGCCCAGAGGCAAAGCGCCTCATCCTTGGAAATTTACCGTGATGCTCACGACCCCTTGTAGCCTGCAGCAGCCCTGAGCAGGGCCAGGCAACCAGCACTGCCCACCTCAGACGAGAGACCCGGGCTGAGACAGGAGGCAACGTGTCCACGGCCCTGGGGAGCTGGGCCAGCTCTGCTCAGATCCGGCCCAGCCAGCCTCGCCTGGACCCGGTTCTGGCTGGACCTTCCTTTATTCGTCTCCGGTGGCCTCTGGGAGAAACCAAGAGGCTTAAAGCTACGTGGGTTTATTGTCCTACAGCGCTGGGATCAGAAGTCCAAAGTGGGTTGGCAGGGCCATGTTCCTTCTGGAAGCTCAGGGAAAGCCCATTTCCTTGCCTTTTCAGGCTCCTAGGGTCCCCCATGTTCCTTGGCTCGTGACCCCATTCATTCGACCTTTGCCTCCATGGCCACACCTCCTCTCTGCCTCTGACCCTCCATTTCCCTCTGATCAGGACCCTTGTGATGACGTTGGGCACCCCTGGGTCTCCAGGATCCTCCGGGGGGCCCCAGGGGGCCGAGGGCAGCCCAGAGCTGACCAGAGTGCCTTCCTGCAGGCCCTGGGCCTCTCCACTCCCCCAAGTCCTGGGGCCAGGACACCTCCCCTCGCTCAGAGATCCCCAAACACCCAGCCTCGGGGCAAATGAATGATGTCTGTTACTTTTTCCTGTATCTTCAGAATCAGAATAAGCTGATTGGAGATTTTCAAATCCTTATCTAAACCAAGATCAGAAATATCTTCAAAGATGTCACTACCTGTTCCTCATGAGTTTAAAACGTGGGGATCTGACAAAAGCTGGCGTTGGTCCTTAAAGGCAGGAAAGGCCAGAGGCAGGAAAGGAGGCAGGAAGGAAGGGCTGCTCTTACTATGAGCCAGGGACCCACGGGCACCCTGCGCACACCCCTCAGCACTCACAGAATCAATCAGGAAAGGGCTGTGGGTTTGCTTTTTACAGACTCAGTGTGGCTGGCCGTATCATCATCAAAATTTTACAGCCCGTTCTGCAGTAGGCTGTGCGTCCTGTCCCACTGGGGCTGGGTACGGCCCCTGGGCTCACTCTGGCCTTGAGATGTGAGTGCAAGTACATTAAGAGCCTCTGTAGGGTTCCTGGCTCTCTCTGTCCCTCTTCCTTGCCACCAGCACGTCCCAGAGGGGGCTCAGCTGGGGTCCCAGGGTGATGAGCTGAGCCCCTCATGATGAGCACGGATGGGGGGGTGTTTGTCGCTGCAGCAGAACTCAGCCTAGGTTGACGGACAGACACGGAGCCAGGGATTCAGGATCACAGAGCTAATCCAACACAGCAATGAGCCAGCACCTATGAGCCCACCATCAAAACAGCAAGAAAACAGCTAATACCTATGTCTTGAGCATTTTCTTTATGGCAGGCACTGTGTCAAAAGCTTTATAGCCTTTCCAGTGACCCTCAGTAGGAGGAGCAACTCAAACCCTCATTTTACAGGCGAGAGACTGGGGTTCATGTCCTTTCATTCCAGTGTAGATCTACCTCACTCTTTTTACCATCTGCGTAATAGTCCACAACATGAATGCAGCTGATATAGGCACCCATTCCCCATCAATAAACATTTCAGTCACTTCCACTATTTTGGAATTACAAACCATGCTCCCATGACTGTCCTGCTGCACCATAGGTCTTTGCATTTCTTTCTGTGGGGTAGAGTCCCAGAGTGGGATTATAGAGTCAAGGATATCCAATGCGTGCTGAATTTTGATGGAAACTAAAACATAATCCATCCAAAAAAAAAAAAAAGTAGTGCCTATTTGATGAATTTTCATTCTCATCGATAGTATAAGGAAGATGTTTCCCACTGCTGTACCAGCCCTGGACATCAGCAGTGTTTAAAATTTTACAAACTGGAGAACTGAAGAAGAATATCTCATTGTGTTTTAATTTGGAGTTTTTGCATTATTGATGGGGAGGTACACGTCCTCCAGTGACCATCAACCATTTGATGTTGTCTCCCGTATGTCTTGAAGTAAATACCTCCTCCTGGCAAGGTAGCTGCTATAGCCTAGAACATCCACCCAAATCCATCTGGAGATGTGGTCCGTGTCTGCTGTGTCTCCACGCCCCCAAAAGGGCTGGCCCACCCAGAGGGAATGGATGGGAGGAAATGACACTCTACTGAAAACTTTCTTTTTTTTTTTTAAAGATACTGAGTTTTTTTTTGTTTTTTTTTTTAATTTTTTTATTTATTTATTTATTTATTTTTGGCTGTGTTGGGTCTTCGTTTCTGTGCGAGGGCTCTCTCTAGTTGCGGCAAGCGGGGGCCACTCTTCATCGCGGTGCGCGGGCCTCTCACTGTCGCGGCCTCTTTTGTTGCGGAGCACAGGCTCCAGACGCGCAGGCTCAGTAGTTGTGGCTCACGGGCCTAGTTGCTCCGCGGCATGTGGGATCTTCCCAGACCAGGGCTCAAACCCATGTCCCCTTCATTGGCAGGCGGATTCTCAACCACTGCGCCACCAGGGAAGCCCATCTACTGAAAACTTTCTAAGTGCCCCCCACTGTCTGTGACAATTTGCCCCTGGGATCTCACTTCACCCTCACAAGAACCTGTGAATCAGATACGCATCTATCATTTTACCCCCAAATCCCAAAGTCCAAAGAGTTCTACAACCCAAAAGATTTTTCACAATTTATTTGGCAACAAAATCTGAACTGAATTCTCAAGAGACCACTTATAATCTGTTTACCACATTATTTAAGGACTCACGTTTTGCTGCTAAAATAACAAACTTGATTCTGTGGTATTTGCCCTGGACCCACTGGCCAGGTCAGTGATATGTAATCCACACTGGATTGTTGTTCCAAAATCCAGAAGAAAAGTTGTGAAATGGAAACCCACCTGCCTCAAGAGCTTCAGCTGAGGGCTGCAGACCTGGGCTGTTACCCCATGTTATAGATGAAGACGCTGAGAGATTGACAGCTTTCCCCCGGGTCCAGGGCTGCTGAAGGACAAAGCAAGACGTTCAACTCTGACCCAAAGCCTGTGCTCCTCTTTCTGCTCTTGGCCTGACCCTTCATGCCACAGAGGGTCCCCTGACTTGCGACCTTTGGGAGCAGTGAGAGTTCGGTGACAACCCTACATTTGTAAAGGCAACAAGGGATGGGACAGGGCTGTTAAGCTGACTGATCTCCTTGGGATTTCAATTCCGGGATGTTATCATGACTCATAAATGCCACGCAGGGTCCTGGACCCCACAGGCTGTGTCCAGGTAGCCGGACAGCTCTTTCCCCACCGTGTGGCTGAAATCGGCCGGGTCAGGAAGCAGCCTGGCTCTTCTAACAGATTAGTTTAATTAAAAGTGGGCTGCATGCTTGGCCTGCGTTGGAGACAATCATTAAACAATCAAAATGCTTCAGTACAAGGAACTAATTGCATTGCACAGAGACCTTTTTGCCATCAAGGCAGAATCAATCAATAATTAAATTAGAAGTGAAAATGAGTTGCTCAGGCGCATGGCTCACTGACTTAGCAGATACTTCATGACCCCACTACAGGCTGAGGGCATGGAGATGAGGGGGCCTCAGCCACCAAAGTCCCTGAGGCTAACCCAGCAGAGACCCAACGGAGTGACCTGTGTTCTCCTCAGGCGTTGGGCGGGGCTCTTGACACAGTAGATTCTAAAATATTGTAATAGTGAAATGTCTTCTCAGTTTGAAGAAACTGAAACGAATAGGAATGGGGGATGTAGCGGTTAGCTACTGTTACATAACAACCACCCCCAAACTCAGCAGGGCATGAGCAATGGGCGTGGATTTCTCAGGCAACTACCGGTGGGCTTCAGTGGCCCCGCTGATCTTGGCTGGGCTTGTTCCTGTGTCTGCAGGTCAGCTGGGATTGTCTGGCCCAGGCTGGGGGTTCTGTTCCAGCAGCAGGACCTGGGACAACCACACACTTTCATCCTCCTTCTGGGCCCACGAGGCTGGCCAAGGTGTGGTCTTCTAGTGGCGATGGCAGAGGGCAAACAGAAGCACGTGAGGCCTTTGAAGGCTTAGAACTGGCACACCATCGCTTGTATCCATATGTCACCTGCCAAGTCCCAGGTCAAGGTGTGGGGAGGACCCCTGTGACGAGGCATGGCCAGGGTGTGGAAGCAGAGGTGGCAGGGAGGCATGGAGAAATGGGGCTAATAGTTCAAACCTCCACAGGGAACTCGGATTTGGTTTTTTTTTTTTTTTTTGAGCTCCTTCTGTAAGCCAGTCACTTTATACAGATTATCTCAAAGAATCTGAGATGTGCCATTCTATGAGATGTGCCTGATTACTCCCATTTTAGAGATGGGGCAGCTGAGACTCTTGGAAGCAGCCGGGCCAAGTTCATCCAATTAACGAATGGCTGGGCACAGGCCAGCCTGCTTCCAGAACATTCCACCACCCCACTGCCTTCACCCTGGCCTGGCGTCAAGGGCAGCCGGGTACTAGTCCAAACCCTGCCTCACCTGCAGTGGGGGGCCAGGGGCAAGGCTCTCCCGTTTCTGGCAGGATTGTCTTCATTTGTGGACAAGGAAGCTTCCCAGGGCTCAGGAAGCCCCTGGACGCTCTGAGAGTCCTGTGTTTAAGGCTAATTGAGTGCTGTACCCAGCAGGTTTCTGTTATTCTCCATGAAACGGGTGACAGGGCAAGAGATGGAGCAGATACAAACCACAGAGGATGCTGGTTGGTTCACTGCAGTTCTACTCACAGAAGCTCTGGGCTTGAAAGGACTTTCGGGGTCACTTGGCCTCGTGGCTTCCGAATATTTCTGACCATGACTATGATAGGCTGAATTATGGTCCCCAAGGATGTCCACATCTTAACCCCGCAAACCTGGGAATCTGGTACTTTACATGGTGGAAGGGACTTTGCAGGTGTGAGTTAAGTATCCACACTGGGGAGATTATCGTGGATCAGTCAAGTGGGTCCAATCACACCCCGTGAGTCCTTAGAATTGGAAAACCTTTTCTGGTTACAGTCAGACAGAGATGTGACAGCGTAAGAGTCAGAGAAATTCTCCGCTGCCGGCTTTGAAGAGGGAGGAAGGGGGTGTGAGCCAAGGAATGTGGGTGCCTCAGAAGCCGGAAAAACAAGGGAACAGATTCTCCCCTGGAGCCTCCAGAAAGGCCTTGATTTTAATCCAGTGAGTCTCACTTCAGACGTCTGACCTGGAGGACTGAGAAAGAATCAGTGTGGATTGTTTTAAGCCACTGAATTTGTGGTCATTTGCTACAGCAGCAGCAGGAAACTCATACAGTGATCTTCAGCACAAAACTCATTTTATATCACAGCCCAGTACACACACGCCACACACACACACACACACACGCCACACACACACACACACACACACACACGGACACACACATGGGGACACACACGCCACACACACACATCACACACCACACACGCCACACACACACACATGGACACACACAGACACACACGGGGACACACACACACACACACACACACACACACACACACTGCTTCCTGGAGGCCGGAGACCCTGAACTGAGACTTGCAGGATGAGGAGGGAGATGTCCCGGAAGAAGGTTTCTGGAAGAGCAAACATTGCGGGCAAAGGCTTGGAGAAAAAAGAGAACACGGCGCCTGGGGAACGGCCAGTTCAGGGGACAGACAGTTTCAGGAGTGGAAGTTAAGGAGTGAGAAGTGAGTCTGAACAGAAGGGAATGCTTCATGACATAAATGTATTAAACAACCAGGGTTTCTGGGGGAGGGAGGGGAGGAGATGCCGTAAGCAGAGCTATGCTTTACAAAGACCCATCAGAATGGGCAATGAACACTTGAGACTAAATGTTGGCTTCATTAAAAAATGATGAGAATATAAGTTAAAGAAACAATAATATGTCTTTTCACACCAACTAAACTAGAAAGAAACGTAAGGCTCTGATGACAAGTGTTGAGTAGGATGCGGAACACGCATCTCTGCCCTGCCAGTGGGCAACCACTCGGAGAACAGGTTGGCATCGCCTGGTGAAGTTAAAAACGCACTCACAGGCTCACAATCACACACCTGGGGTATACGCCGTACGCCGTAGAACTCTCCCACGAGTGACAGAGAACATTCAGTACCCGATAGGAAAGCAAACCAAACAAACCTAGCATCAGTCAAAGTGTCCATCAGTAGGAGAAAGGACGGGTTAAATTCTGTTCTGGTTCCACAACGGGATCCCATTCCTGAGGGAGAACTAAGGAACCAGGGCATGGACAACAGGATGGCTGGGTGGGCTCTCGGGGATGGACTGTCATACAGCGAATGACCCTGATTCCCCCATGTACAGCCCAAGACACGCCAAACCAGAGAGGCACTGTAGACAGACACGCACTTGTATAACTTAGGAGCAAAGTAAGAGAATGATGAACACAAAACTCGGGGCAGCGGTTACTTCCCAGGGAAGGGGGGATGGGCAGGATGCAAGCACAAAACCAGGGGTGCAAAGATCACATCTAATTCCCTAAGGTCGTGCTACTGCCAGGGTGCTCAGTGATGTCTGGGTACTCTACAGCTACTGGATATATATTATTTTGATTTTACTCAATATTTAATTAAAACAACAAAGAAAAAGAAATATGAATAAAATGACAGAATTTTGGGGAGAGTAGAGAAAAAATAGGGATCTCTAGCTACATTAGGAGCTAAAATTCTTTATCTTATTATCTAAATATTAAAAATGAAAATAAAATTACTTTTTCAAATTGAATTATGGTTGATTTACAATGTGTTAGTTTCAGGTGTACAGCAAAGTGACTCAGTTATATATATATATTCTTTTTCAGATTCTTTCCCATTATAGGTTATTACAAGATATTAAATACAGTTCCCAAAATAAAATTATTCTTGGTACATACTTACATCCTTTAGTCATTTTCCTTCCTCTACATATCCATACTGGGTAAGTAGGCTTTTTCTGAAGAATGTATTTTTAATATCATTATGTCACCTTAAATATTTCCTATAATTGCATGTAACAGTCTTCAAATTGTGTTTTTAAGTTGTTAACATTCCACCTGACTCTTCTCAATAGGCCATATTTTTTATTTAAAAATATCTCTACAGGAATTGAAGTACCTGGTGAGCTCAGAGTAATTCTGTGAAATGGAGAGTGTCTGCAATTCTAACATTTTGGCATTGAAATGTGGAGAGATTCCAGCAGCAAAGTTGTCACAAATCCTGCCTTTTGCCTCCATTCAGTGTACCGTGTTTCAATGCATATTTTTTCACGACAAAATATGTCAAATACATCATCTCTATTCACGATCCTTTTGATGTTTCACCAAATGTAGATACTGTAAAATCCTAGTCCAGGGTCTTCTGCACAAGGTTCCATTCCTGCCCACATCATCAATTTATCCAAATAAACATAGCGGCTTCATTTAAAGATTCTTCCCATGTGTCAAGATATGCCAAGGTTTAAATAAGAATCTCAAAATAAAAACTCGTGGGCTTCCCTGGTGGCGCAGTGGTTGAGAGTCTGCCTGCCAGTGCAGGGGACACGGGTTCAAGCCCTGGTCTGGGAAGATCCTACATGCCACGGAGCAACTAGGCCCGTGAGCCACAATTACTGAGCCTGCGCGTCTGGAGCCTGTGCTCCACAACAAGAGAGGCCGCGATAGTGAGAGGCCCATGCACCGCAATGAGGAGTGGCCCCCGCTTGCCACAACTAGAGAAAGCGCTCGCACAGAAACGAAGACCCAACACAGCCAAAAATAAATAAATAAATAAATAAATAAATAAATAAATAAATAAATAAATAAGTGAAATTAAAAAACAACAACAACAAAAACTCGTACACTGAGTTTCACCTACGCCATGTCCAACTCCCCTTGGCTCCTCTAGGGATAAATTTCACTGTGTTCCTGCATGCGAGTTTTGTTTGCAATAACCGCACTTGGTGAAAAATGTTCCTGACATTTGTGGCTTGCATCCATTAAATGCTTCAATTAAACATTTCCAACTAATTTTATACAACTGCATCCAACATTGAGAGGATTTATTTACAAAAAAAAGTTTAGTACCATTATAGGACACTTGAGTTGATATTTTGAGCAAAGGCTCAAACATTTCTCAAATCTGGTTGATAATAAGAAAAAGGAAAGAAAGTTCTACCATGCCGAAAAAATTAAACTGTAGGTTCTTTAGAATTTAACACTAACTTGATCACAGAGTTGTTTATTTCAAGTCTGTCTGGGCACACACATAACAGCTGCAAATTTTGACAGCTACCACTTCTGTTTGGTTGGCAGATCATCACAGCTTGTTTGAATGCATCACCAGAACCCTAGCCCATTTCTGCACTTAATTTACAAAGAACATTGGTTTTTTTCCTTATTTTTTTATTGAGGTATAGTTGATGTACAATATTATGTAAGTTACAGGTGTACCATATAGTGAGTCACAATTTTTCAAGGTTATAATCCATTTATAGTTATTGTAAAATATTGGCTACATTACTCGTGTTGTACAATATATCCTTGTAGTTTATTTTACACCCAATAGTTTGTACCTCCTACTCCCCTCCCCCTATATTTCCCCTCCCCCCTTCCCTCTCCCCACTGGTAACCACTGGTTTGTTCTCTATGTCTCTGAGTCTGTTCAAAGAACATTGTTTTTACCATGACACCAGCTTCACCAAAGCAACGTTGTTTCACCAGCAACAGGAAGAACTTCAAAAGCTTTATTACGATTCCATAAATTAGATGAAAATGATTAAACCATCATTGGAATTAACAGATTTTCTTTTTGAAGCATCTGGTAAAGATGGCATAAAACTGGAATAATTTAGCTGATTCCAAATTCTGGTAATGGAGCCAACACATCCCCAGCCATTGCTTCCAGGAGAGGCGTGCTGCCTGCAGCAGGGAGCGCGGCCACTGCAGACCCTTCAGGGCTGCCTAATCACAGACCGGCCGGCTCACACCTGACTAGGGCTTGGATGGAGGAGCCGGCGGGTTTGAGGCCTGGCCGTCTTGAGAGTGTTCACGGCGTCCACCAAACCCACCCCTCAGTGCAGCTCGGGAGTGCGGGACCACATTTAAAGGGTGAAAGATCTGGCACGGATGCTAAGAGAAACCAGCACAGGTGCCATCCCAGTCATCTGGAAGGTGGGGACACTGATGGCCCGGGGGTCCTGGGGCTGCGTGAGGACCACGTAGGTTCACGTCTGTCACCGTCCCTGGGCAGCTCTACAGTTTGCCGTCTTGTTATCATTACTTAATGCCTTTGAAGACAGTTGAGAGGAGATTATTTTAATGATCCAGGGAAGAGTTGGTTGGGAGGCGTGTTGAGAAGGACACACACTGGCTGATGAACCACAGACCATCAGCAGGGGGCTCTTTGACTCCCCCACGAGTGGCATTTTAGGTACGATTTCTGCTCTGCTCGAGACCTGCCATCACTAGAAACGGGGCCCAGAGGTCAGAAGGGACCTGATGAGGCCACAGAGCTGGCAAGAGACAGAGTCAGGGGTCAGCCAGGTTCATTAGGAGCCTCATGACCCCAGGCTGCTTTTGGGGGGGGATGCAAAGGCCACCAGGCAAGACAGAGCAGGAAGGAAAGACTGAACCCCCAAACTCTGTCAAGCTCCAGGCACAGGAAGACCCTCACGTCCACCCGTCTCTCTGGGCCAGGTCTTCCTGTGCCCAGTGGGGCAGCAGAGAAGTCCAGGCTGCCACGGGGGCACCGACCTTGGGATGATCTCCCTGCAGGTGGCACACAGTGGTCCCGGGGCCCCTCCCCGACACCCTATCCTGCAGAGGGAGGAGGTGTTAAGTGCCGGCCACCCTCTCCGTAGCAGGAGGGCTTGTGTCTCACAGGTCCCTATGGCGGCATCGGCCTGAATGGGATACAGAGAAGCTGCAAAGCTGGAGGCTGCTTTTCCGGCTCCCTCATAACACAGGAAGTAGCCGGCATCCACCCACATCAGACCGTGACGCTCTGATGCTCCGAATGCTCACGCAGCGACAGCCAGGCCGTAGCCCAGGGTGGCATTCCCAGCCACGACGGCACCCGGGGACACCGCTTCACTGCTGAGCTCTCCTACTCTGTGTAGTCCCCACACACTGTCCCCAGCCCAAATGTCCCCTCCAGGCCGGGACTCACAGCAGTGCAGCCAATGCCCCTGGACTTCGGTGTCAAAGCACCCGTTGGGGGCCCCGAGCAGCCTCCCTGAATGTCCCTTCATCCTTGTGGGGTTCATCCTGGAGAGCTGCTGCGATGTCCGAGGATGATGCCCGGGCCCAGCCCCCCAGAGCATCCTGGGACCCTCAGATGCCAGGCTTCTGGGCAAGTCCACCCGGAGGACCATCGTATCCCCGAGTCTCAGGGAAACTGGCTGGAGAGGACCCTCCTCCACCCCCTGCCCTGCTCCCTGTCCCTCCCCCTCCCCTACTGAAAGGGTGTCGCTTTGCAGAAAGCAATTCCTGGCCAGATCAGACGCCCACCTGTGCAGTGGTAACGAGAGCGCATGGATAAATCCAAACATGGTGGGCGACTGCAGCTTGCTAAGCACCGCCCTGTGCTCAACCCCCAGAAATGCTTGCGCAGCCTGAAATGCTGCCATCAGCCCCGACTGGTGGTATGTGAAATGCCGCATGCGTACCCCCTCCTCCAAGAAGCCTTCCCTGGCCACCTCCTTCCCTAGACGGATCTTTGGTATAGCTCTCATTCTGACTCTGTGCCATGTGCTGGGGCCAAGGAAACCAATTCGAGATGGGACAGGCCCTTGGGGAGTCCCACTCTAGGGGACAGATACACAGGAATGGTGACCATGCACAGGGCTGCACAGAGCACAGCTGGACACCAAATCTGGTGGGATCCTCAAAGAGGGAGCAACTAGGATAGTCGGGGAGGGGAGCAGAGGAAGGGAAATAGGGGGAGAGGAAGGGAAGGGATGGGGAATGGGAGAAGGAAGGGGAGGGGAGGAGAGGAGCTGAGACCTGGGCATTGAGCATCAGCCCATGCATCACACTGTACCCTGGTCACCAGCTTGTCCGGCTCCTCCTCCACACTGGAAAGCCTAGAGGGCAGGGACAGGGTCTTATCCATTCATTCATTCATTCATTCACAATGTTTACTGAGCACTCACTGGGCACTGTCCTAGGTGCTGAAAATACAGTCCTAGCAAAGCAGACAGGCTCCCCGCCTTGGAAGCTGGCACTTCCATTCTTACCCATCTCGGAGCCCCATCTCCACACCTGGCGCCCACAGATGCCCAGTAAATGCTTGGGAAGAAGACTGACACAGCGTGCAAGACATTATCACACTGAACTGCTGGGTGTTCCTGGCGCCGCACAGCTGGTGACTCAGTTAGAGCTGTGGACCAGTGGAAAGGAATAAATCTCCTCCTCATCCAAATGCACAGCTGGGTCGCGGCTGCATCCTGATGGGACTGCAGACACTCTGGTGCTTCAGATAGCCATCAGAAGCCTGGATGGATGGACAGACACATCTTTGTTCCAAGTGAATAATTAGGTTGACCAACATCAGGCTAGCGAGAAACATGACAAGTGAGTTTGAATTTGTCTTTCTTACCTCAAACACTAATCTGTTCACTCATAAAATCTTGACTGCAGAGATGTCAGACCACTGCTTAGCTTGTAGCTTGATTTAATTGTGGAATCAATGAACACATGCATCATCCAGTCCAAATGTAACCCAGCAGGACCCTATGGGGCCTTCCCAGGACAGAACCACCCCCCCATCCACCATGTCCTCCACCCACCTCTTGTCTGTAGAAAAACTTTAGCCTCCTAAGCCTTCTCCAAGTTCCAAAGAATACATTTAATCAGAAAAGTGAGAAAATGCAGTAACAAAGGAAAACAGTCAAGCAAGACAAAATAATAATAGTTTAGCCATTAAACAAAGTCAAGGACCTTTAGTTCCTCCTCAAAAGCTAGAGATGATATTCTGAGTCGCATCCTCTCAGCTGTTTGGCAGATGCTGAAACCCCCACCAGGTGGGAGAAGTTAACTATCTGCTGCCCAAAAGCACACAGACCCCAGACCGGTTGGAACCAGAAGGTTGATGATGCTGACTCTTGATTACTTCACCACCAACCAGTCAGAAGAAAGTCCACGAGCTGATCACGCACCCTACCACCCCCCTCCTCACTCTGTCTTCAAAAAACTTTCCCTGAAACCCTCCGGGGAGTTCAGGCCTTTTAAGCACTAGCTGCCTGGACTCCTTGTTTGGCGCCTGCAATAAGTGCTGCACTTTCCTTCACCACGCACGACCTCATATCAGTAGATTGGCTTTACGGTGCACAGCCAAGCAGACCCAAGTTTGGTTTGGTAACACAGCCACCTTAGTTTACAGGTGAAGAAACTGAGGTTCAGGAGTGGGAAGTCTCATCCAAAGTTACAGAGAACTTTTTACAGGAGTTGGATCCAGGGAAAGACACATGCACCCCAGTGTTCATTGTAGCACTATTTACAGTAGCCAGGACATGGAAGCAACCTAAATGTCCATTGACAGAGGAGTGGATAAAGAAGATGTGGTACATATATACAACGGACTAGTACTCAGCCATAGAAAAGAATGAAATAATGCCATCTGCAGCAACATGGATGGACCTAGAGATTGTCATACTGAGCGAAGCAAGTCAGACAGAGAAGGACAAGTATCGTATGGTATTGTTTATATCCAAAAAAATGGTACAAATGAACTTATTTACAAAACAGAAATAGAGTTTCAGATGTGGAAAACAATCCTATGGGTAGCAGGCCAGGGGGGAACAGGGGGGAGGGATAAATTGGGAGATTGAGATTGACATATACACACTACTGTATATAAAAGAGATAACCAATAAGGACCTACTGTATAGCACAGGGAACGATACTCAGTATCTTGTAATAACCTATAATGGAAGAGAATATAAAAAAAGAATATATGTATTTATATATATGTATAACTGAATCACTTTACTGTACACCAGAAGCTAATACAACATTGTAAATCAACTCTACTCCAATAAAAACTAAATAAGTAAAGACAAAAGAATTTTTTTTTAAAAAGAGTTGGATCCAGGGAAATCTCTGGCAAAGGACATCAGAGCCCAAGACCGGGGTCCTCCGCCACCATAAGGTCCGAAAACCAGGGAGGCTCTTTGGACCGACAGAGCCCACACTGCAGGGGACAGGGGACAGGTGTGACTGCACCTCTGTAATCCAAGAGAGCACAGGGTTGGCCCTGACACCCCCCAGATACCTGATGGTGGGAACCCAACCCATCAGGCTCCCTTCCTGGCTAGCCTCTCACCTGTACCTGTCCTGGCAGGCCCTGCTTGGGGCAGCCAACTGTACACCAAATCCAGCCCTCGCGGGTGACCGTGAGCCACAGGGGTTCTAGGGCGCCCTCTGCAGGTCAGGGCGTGCAGCGGGGCCTCAGGGGCTGGACCCACCATGAGTCTCCTGGTCCAGCTCCACCCACCTCCCCTCTCCCAAAGCTGGAACCTAGAACACAGGTCTCCCGTCCCCAGCGATCACTTGTTTTGAAGTTTAACCAACCATGATTTCCCTTTTATGCCCTTGCATTTGTTTTCCAAGACGATGATCACCCATTCATAGAGTATTAATGGCCTATTAATATGGAAAGACTGGGGAGAGAGCTGGGTTGTGAAAGAACACACATTTTTATTCCAATAAATTACACGGATGTTCGATTAAAATGCTCCACTTAGAATGGACACTTAGAGAGCTCTCTGGGCGTCTACTGCCAATTCCCCCCCTTCATTATGGCCGCGCCGAACAAAAGGTCTATTCAGAACGCAGGCTCTTTGCAAGCCCAGGATGGCCCCGAATCCCGGCATCCTCATTGCTTGTTTGCCTGGTACATCTCGACCCTCGAATGCACTTCTGCAGAAATAAATCAGACTCGTGGGCTGGTGCAGCAAGAGGAGGAAGTAGTCCTGCCTCAGGTCCTGCTTCTCCAAACTCTCCCCCGCAGCCAGATCCTTGCCACCCATCAGCTGTCTGAGCCCCTTTCCCGTCGCACCAACGGCAACTGACAGAAGGTTGATCAGCCCCAAAGCTTCCCTCCGGGCAGGGACTCAGCCCCACATCTCTGACTGTTCAGGAGAAGCAGTTTCTTCTGATGGCCCTGTCTCGGCTCATGTCATGACAGCTGCTGCAGCTGGTGTGACCCCGAGGGCCCCTCCGTCTGTCCCCAAACGGATCAAGTCCAAACAGAACCGGGACTGGCATCTCTGGCAACAGAGATGAAATACTTCCGGAGCCTCCTTTGGAATTCTTCTTGTCTGCGTGGCTCAGACAACAACGCCACCTCCTGGGTCCCAGTAAAACCGGGATGGGGGGGTGCGGTGGGGAGGGTGGCCTGTGGGCTCCTGGGCACAGAAGCCTTTTTGTTGTCCCCTGTTTCTTGTAGGCAAGACTCCAGCCTCCATGACCTTCCCTGAGTTCCAAAGGGCAGATTTGAACAGTTGCCCGTCAAGGGAGAAGCAGCCGGGAAACCGCCTGAGACGAGACTGAAGGGACCAGAGAAGCTCCTCAAGATTAGGAGACCGACCACCTGAGACCCTGCACACACCCTCATCTTGTCAGCAACCCCACCCTTGAGCTATTGCTATAAAACTCCTCATCACATCCTCCCAGGTTGGACTTCCCTGCTGGCTCAGTAGTTAAGAATCCACCTGCCAATGCAGGGGACATGGGTTCAAGCCCTGGTCCGGGAAGATCCCACATGCTGCGGAGCAGCTAAGCCCGTGTGCCACAACTACTGAGCCCACATGCTGCAACTACTGAAGCCCACGCACCTAGAACCCGTGCTCTGCAACAAGAGAAGCCACTGCAACGAGAAGCCTGTGAGCAGCAACGAAGACCCAACACAGCGAAAAATTAAAACTTAAAAAAAAAAAAAATCCTCCCAGGTTGGGACACATAGCTTTTTCAAGGCAGGAGCCCGCTGTGTCCCCCTTTGCCTGGCAAAGCAGTAAAGCTATTCTTTTCTACTCCACCCAAAACTCTCTCTCCGGGATTTGATTCGGCACTGGTGTAGAGAGACCGAGCTTTCCGCGTCACCAGCCCTGGCTCGCTTTCTGGTGGTGCCTCCAGGACTCAGGGCTGTATGATGGGGCGTCACTGCCTGGAGGGAAGAGGCAGCACCAGGACCCCAAACGCCAAGTTTCCATGAGCTTCTGCCCCTCGTCGGCTGCATACCTTGTCCTCTGTGCCTCAGTGTTCTCGTCTGTAAAGTGGACACAAGAAAGACCGGGCCATGCTCTCCTCATAAGGAGCTGTGAGCATTGAATAAAATAGCAAAGTAAAATAGTGTTGGTATCATCATTATTACAGAAAAGACAATATCGGGGCCAGATCCTGTGGGGGCTGCTTTAGAGCCCTTACTGCTAATTTAGACCAGAACAAAAGGCATTATTTCCATCTGACGGGAGGGGAACCGAGTGTTGGGTATCACATGACTGGCCCGAGACAACTAACGCCGGTAGAAACGGCCGGGCCGGATTTCCCACGCTCCGCACCATACTGGCCTCCCCTCCACTGGGAAATGTCCTCGGTTCTCTGGGGTTTGGGGGCCCTTCTCACTCCCCTCTGGGCCCCGGGACGCAGCCTGGGGGTCCCTCAGAGCAGCGAGGAGCAACTGAAGACCTGCATTTCTGCAGACTCTTCCCAAGATTCTCTCCTTGAGAGCTGCAGCCACACTGCACTTGGGAGACCCCACGCCCATTCCAGAGCACTGCCCCCCCCATCAGACCCGGCACAGTCCCGCTGACTCCTGCGTCGCGGAAGTCAGGAAGCCCCAGTGCCAAGGAGGCCTGGGTTCAAGCCCGCTTCCTCTTGTGAGGGGCAGGTGGCAGTTTACAGGATTTCCCCGAGGGCAGCATCCTGAGACTAAGGCCCACTTGGTGGGGCTGTCGAGGAGCTGACAGCTTGGCGTGTTGATGTAAAGCCGTCACCATGGTCCAGCGGAGGACGCCTGTGTCCAGCCCCAGAACACAGGGTTTCCCGCTGAAGTGTCATCAAGGATGCAACCTGCTGAGCCCCAGGCGCAGGCAGCCGCAGGAAAGGCAGGGAGCTTAGTCTGGGAACAGAAAGTCCCCCAGGGCTTGGGTGGGCTCCTCGTGTCTCCCCCAAGGAAGTCAGTCTCAGAGAACCCGAAGGCTGGCCCAAGGGCACACATCCTGAGTGTCTTCAGTTGCGGGCAGGAGGTGGAGCTGAGCACGTCACAGGAGGACAGCTGGCTGGTGACCTCTCCAGGACCACCAGCTGGTAAGTGGCAGAGTCAGGATTTGAACTTAAGCTGCCTGGCCACAAGGACGGTGCAGTGAACACTGTGCTATGCCGTACGAGATGATGCCTGTAAATGCTCCACATGGCATGTGGCCGCTACTCAGCCAATGATGCTACCCTCCCCTCGGACTTCTATGCATTCCTCAATGCCCTGCTCAAATAGCCCCTCCTCCAGAAAGGTTGCTGGGATCCCAAGAGGCTGTTCCCGTTCCCCGTCTTGGGGTTCATGCTCCAGAACTGGAGTTCAGCTAGGCACCGGCGTCATGTAGAACCCCAAGGCCCAAGTCCTGGGCACAGTACTCCTGGGCCTCCCCGCCTCGGGGTCAGGAGACCACTGTCCCAGACCTGCCCCAGCCTGGAGGTGGTGACGAGTCCTTCTACTTTCAGTCTCCTTACAGAAAATGGAGTTTGGACTACATGACTTTATGTGACCCCTCCCAGGTCACCTAGGGATAGAGTCATCTGCCAGAGGACCTCCGAGGTTCCCCTCAGGTGACCTCCCCCCAGGTGACCTCCCCCCAGGTGACCTCCCCCCCAGGTGACCTCCCCCCCAGGTAACCTCCCCCCCCCAGGTAACCTGCTCCCAGGTAAACTCCCTCCCAGCTGACCTCCCCCCCAGGTGACCTCCCCCCAGGTAAACTCCCCCCCAGGTATCCTCCCCTCAAGTGACTACCCCCCAGGTATCCTCCCTCCAGGTAACCTCCCTAGAACCCCCCAGGTCACCTAGGTGCAGAGTCCCCTGCAGGGAGAGCCTGTGAGGCCTCTGGCCCGCAGCCCTGCTCTGGCTGAACATACAAAACCCCCTCAGTCAGGGTCCTGCCCTCGCTGACAGATTCCAGCTTTCACGTCTCCAAACATTTTGTACATATCCATTTAACATTCTGAACCCGAGAACACCAGCGCCTGCGATCCGGGGGTTGTGTTATCTGTTGTGTTATTTTTGCTGCCTCTTGCTCACGGCATTTGCTTTCCTGGCGTGCTGGTGAAATCGTCACAGTGAGATAGTTCGTATGCTCGTGGTCTCAGCGTCTGGGGGTCCGCAAGGCTTCCAGTCGGGTCACCGTCCTCCACAGGGGAGTCGTTTTCTTTCTCTAGGAGCCTGGCATAGCTGCTGACCCAGGACCTAGGTATCCCAGCTTGTCTGAGGAAGGATCACGCTCAGCCCCCTGCCTTGCTGGGGACTCAACGAGTGGAGGCATGGGCCCCTGGGGACCCGTTTCCCACAGGCTCAGGGTCACACTCACCCTCCATCAGTGCTCGTGAGTCTTTTTGCTCCTACTTTTCTGCTTGGTGGTGTCTCCCATTTTCCTGAAATGCACCAAAAACTCTGTCTACAGTGGAGTCCTGTTTCTAGTTGATGTAGAAAATAAAGACCATTACTCTACAGAAACAGCAAGAAAACACCACATAAACTACAGAATCATACTTGATAAGCCTTCAAGGAGCTACAAACGCAAAAAAAAAACCTCGAAATGAACCAAATTTCAGAGAAAGACAAGGCCTTCATAAGTGAGCGAAGACCAATGCCTGCCATCATATCTGGGGTAGTTACTAAGGCTGGGGCCTCACTCCTCTGCCTGCCATAGGCCAAGACACTTGAGGCTCAAGGAGAAACCAGCCAACCCCTTTCAGCACCATGGGCTTATGTGCAGACTGGAATTTTTTTCTTTTTCTTTTTTTTTTTTAATTTTTATTGAATTACAATGTTGTGTTAATTTCAGGTGTACAGCAAAGTGATTCAGTTATACATATATATTATACATATATAATTACATATACATATATAATATATACATATATACATATATGCACATATATACATATCACACATTTATACACATAATATATTACATATGTGTAGATATATGTCTATACACATACATATACATAGATAATACATATATGTATATATACACATACATATATACATATATAATATATTTTATATATATATTCTTTTTTAGATGACAGACTGGAATTTGAAAGAGACCCAAAGGTAAAAATAATCTCTATCACCTGATAATGCTAAGTTAGAGGCAGATGGGGGTGAGGTTGGAAAGCAGAGCAAGATCTTGAAGTTTCATGATGTTTAGACTCCAGGGCCCTGCTGGGGATGAGATGGTGTCTGACTTTTTTCTCAAAAGAGTTGAAACCATGGTTGAACTAGAACTAATCAAAGCTGTAACTAGGACTTCCCTGGTGGCACAGTGGTTAAGAATGCACCTGCCAATGCCGGGGACACGGGTTCGATCCCTGGTCTGGGAGGATCCCACATGCCACGGAGCAACTTAGTCTGTGTGCCACAACTACTACTGAGCCTGCACTCTAGAGCCCACAAGCCACAACTACTGAAGCCCGAGTGCCCTAGAGCCTGTGCACCACAATTACTGAGCCCATGCACAGAATCAACTGAAGACCACACACTCCAGGGCCCACGTGCAGCAACTACTGAAGTTCGCGCACCTAGAGCCCATGCTCCACAACGAGAAGTCACCATAATGAGAAGCCCACGCACTGCAACGAAGAGTAGCTCCCGCTCGCCACAACTAGAGAAAGCCTGCACACAGCAACAAAGACCCAATGCAGCCAAAAAAAAAAAACCTGTAGCTAATTCCCAATGAGCTCAATTCCTGATAAGACCACAGAGATCACTCCCTTCATGGAGGATGCAAGAGGAATTGGAGTTTGGGGCTGAGGGCAAAAAGAGATCCACATGGTTTCCTGGTACTTGCAGAAGGAAAGGGCCTGACCCCACCCTCAACGCATTTGAAACCAGAGAGGAACAAAAACATATGAGAGGTGAGGCCAGCCCCAGGTCAGTTGGACTCTTGGTTGAAAATGTGACCAATAATCAAGAGAAAAAACAGTTAGTACAGGTAAATGCCCAGATAACCCAGATGTTGGAATTAGCACATGACAACTTTAAATTTTTACTATAAGTTTGTTAAATAATTTAGAGGAAAATATGAATGAAAATATGAATTCAGAACGAATGAACAGAGATTATTGACTGTTTAAAGCAATGATATCATCATGCTATGGGGTTTATACATGTAGAAATAAAATATATGACAATCATAGCACAAGAGGAAGAGGAGTTAAAGGGACTTACACTGCTGTAATGTCCTTATAATTGAGCTTGAAGTGGTATAATATTAATGCAACGTAGGTTGTGATCATTTTAGGATTTATCTTGTAATACCCAGAACAATCACTTTAAAGGAAAGAGGTACTAAAAGGTCAAGACAGGACATACAATAGAATATTTTAAAATGCTCAGTGAATCCAAGAGAAAGCAGTAAAGAATCAGAGAACAGATGGCACAAATAGAAAACAAACAGCAAGAAAGTAGATGTAAACTCAACTTTATCAGTAACTTAATTAAATGTAAATGGAATAAACACTCCAATTAGAAAGCAGGATTGTCAGATGGTATAAAATTAGAATCAAGTAAAGTTACAGAACAATAAAATCATGTAAAAAGTTTGAACAAAGTATTAGCAAAACAAAACCTGTGTGTGTGTGTGTGTGTGTGTGTCATAAACAAGTGGGACTTATTCAAGGTGCAAGTTTGGTTTAACATTTAAAACTCCATGTAATTCACCAAATCAACAGAATAAAGGAGAAAAAAATATTATCATCTCAATAGATGCAGAGAAAGCACTTGAGAAGATTCAACACTTATTCATGATTGAAAAGAAAACTCTCAGCAAAATGTAACAGAACAAACTTCCCCAATCTAATAAAGAGTGCCTACAAAAAACCCTACAGCTAACATCATACTTAATGATGAAATATTGAACACTTTAAGATTAGGAACAAGGCAAGATGTACTCCTTCACTGCTTCGACTTGACATCATTGGGAAGGTCCTGGCTGGTGAAGGAAAGTAAGAAAAAGAAAGGAAAGGCAAAAAGATTGAACAGGATGAAGCAAAATTGTCCATATGAGCCAACATGACTGCGTATATGGAAAGCCTAAGGAATCTATGACAAAACTACTAAAAGTAACAAGCAAATTTAGCAGAATTGCAAAATGTAAAGTCAATATACAAAAACTAATTTTGTTTCTATATATTAGTAATGAACAATTGGAAAATGAAAAATTTAAATACCATTTATAATAGTATCAAACAAATCAAATGCCTAAGAATCCATCTAATAAAAGATATGGAAGATCTCTACACTATAAGCTATAAAACATGTTGAGGGGAATTAATGTTTTCAAAACCTGAATAGGTTTGCCATACTCATCGATTAGAAAATGCAGTTTTTTAGGATATCAGTTCTCCCTAAACTGGTCTATAGAGTCCATCCAATCCCAGTAAAATCCCAGCAGGCTTTTTACAGACATTGAAAAGGTAATTCTAAAATTAATCTGGAAATGTAAAAAGCCTAGAATATCCAAGAAAATCTTTGAAAAAAACCCAATAAAGTTGGAGGACACTCTCTTTACCATAAAGCTACAATAATTAAGATTGTGTGATATTAGTGCAAAACAGACAAATAGATCAATGGAATGGAAGAGAGTCCAGAAATAGATCCACACATATATAGTCAACTGAGGCACCAGGGCAATTCATGAGACAAAGCAGAGTCTTTTCAACACGTGGTCGTGGAACTAGCTGACAATATGGAAAAAATAAACTTTGATCCCTCCCTCACCCCATACACACACATTCATTCAAGATGCATCATTGACTAAAAGGTGGAAGGTAGAAATATGAATCTTCTAGAAGAAAACATGAGAAAATATCCTCACTATTTTGGAGTAGGCAAATATTTTTAGAGAGGACACAGGAAGTAATCATAAAGAAATATATAAATTTAATGTCATCAATATTTTAAACTTATGCTCATCAAAGACACTATTAAGTGAAAAACAATCCACGGATCAGGAAAAATATACATGACACACATTTCTGACAAAGAACTCATAAGCATCATACATAAAGAGCTGCCATAAATCAATAACAAAAAAGCAATCCAATTAAAAAGGGACAAACGACTTGAATGGGCAATTCACAAAAAGAAATGTACTCATGGTCAATAAGTATAGGCAAAGTGCTCAAACTCACTGCCTTAGATCCACAATGAGATATAGTTTCTAACTCACTGGAAGGGTTAGAAAAGAAAGACTGACAGTGAGGAGCATTGGTGAGGATGTAGAGCCACTGGGACGCTCATACACTTCCGGGTGGGAATGTAAAATGGTTAAACCATTTTGGAAAGCTGTTTGACTGTGTATACTGAAATTAAGCATACTTTTACCACATGACCCCACAATTCCACTCCTAGGAATATACCTAAGAGAATGTATATGGCCACCAAAAAAGAAATCATGATAATAGCTAGAAACTGGAAACAGTCCCAATGCCCATCGACAGGGGAATGAACCACCTGCCCTCCGTCCACACAGAGGGACATACTCGGCAGTGAAAGGGGACAGCCCACGGCACCTGCAGCAGTGTGGGAGCAGCCCACAGACATTAGGGTGAGTGAAAGAGCCGGACACACCAGAACACAGACTGCGTGATTCCTTCCACGGGCGGCTCAGGGGCCTGAGAAACTGGCCACGTGAAGCAACTGGGCTGCCTGGTCTATTGCATCACCCACTCCCAGGGGTCTCCAGGCAGGACGTGAACTCCCCAGCGGCACTGCTGGCTGCTTCCTTTCTCCATACGTCCGCGACGGGGCGGGGGGTGGTCACTGGCTCCCTGGGCTCCGGGCAGACGAGAGGAGGTGCATATGGACTCAGCACGAGCAATGACCACATCTGTGATGGGGCCACGGGGAAGGAGTCCAGGGTGACGGGGAGGGGGCGGGGCAGGCAGCCTGACACTCTCGATGGGACAGAATGTGACTCGGGTCACAAGTCGCTCCTGAATCTCAATTGCAGATTTGGCCCTCAGCCTCCTCGTGGCTAAAAAAAAGAGGGAAGGATGAGCAGGGACCAGAAGCTCACCATCCTTATGCCAATGACACATGCGTCCCCTCTGGCAGCTCCTTGCCTGGGACACGGACACGGGACCCCGAGACTAGCCGAGGCAATGACCTCAACCCCATCTCAAAGGCCAGGGTACCACCTGCGCGTCTTGCCTGACCCACGGCCCATTTAACTGCATTCCATGACCAACCATGTTGCCCGTGACACGCTGGTCACACTCCCTGTGACCTACGAGGCCTCCGCCCATCGGGGTCAAAATCTGCCCTGGGCCGGAGCTGGGCTGGGGGCTTGCACCCCCCATAAGGGCAGAGTCAGCTGCCCTCTGTCCAGCCCTGTGTGCCCTGCCACGTCCCCTTGACTCTGGGACACTCCTGGGCCTGAGACTGTGATTAATTTTTTTCTTTAGAGAAAATAGATTTAAATTTAATTGCTGCTTGAAAGAGAAGGGGTGGGGTGAGGCAGCTGGGGAGGAGGGACTGGAACAAAAGGATGAAAGCAAAGGCCTGATCAATTGTTTCCATTTAAAGAGGCTGCAGTAAAATGGCTGGAAGACAGAGTTATGTGCCTTCCGAAAATGCGGCAATAAATAAGGGAAATCACCCAGAACAAATAGCACCAGCTGTTTAGGTGCACAGAGGAGCCAGGAAATCTGAAGAATGGACACCCACAGCTGAAAACGATGGACAGGGCCAGCGGGGGGTGGAGGCGGGGAGCAGAGACCCTCAGGCAGGTGCCCGTCCCAGGGAGGAGCCAGGGTGCTTGGACACTCTGAGGAGGGACCCTCCAGCCCCTCAGCCTGGGATGCCCTGGGGGGCCTCGGGGAGCAGAAAGTCCTTGGGGGGAAATTGCCCAGCCAGGGCACTGCAGTACAGACGCATCTCCCAGCCAACATTTATTCATTCAACTAACACCCATGAGCTCCCGCAACCTGTACCTCATCCTCATGTAGCTCAGCTTTATAGGTGAGGAACCCATGCTCAGGGCAGGTGACTGGTCTACCCAAGATCACACAGCATCTGACCCCATGCCCTGCCTGGATACCCTCCCTATGAGCCACTTGGTCCCTGAGTTCCTGGCAGAGGCCAGGTCAGGCTAAGCAGGACCCCAGCCCCCAGAGGTTTAGGTTTGCAGAACAACCCTCCCTTCCCCATCTGGGTCCAGGAGTGTTACACAAAAGGATGTCCCTCCACATGGAAACATGAGAGGTGGAGAAGAAGCATTCCCATCTGCCAGTTCGGAGCAGTGGCTAAATGGAAAGAGCATCCATGGACAAGTCACCCGCGGAGCCTCAGTTTCCCCATCTGTGAAATGGGGACACTACAATCCCAAAGTTGAAAGTGGCCACAGAAGTCACCAAGCCCGAACCCTTAGAACGTGATCATTAGGCTCTCCTTGCACACCTTTGAAGGCAGAAGCTCACAGTATCCCTACATGATCTCTTCATTCCCACCCCGGATCTGTGGGGGCAAAGGTCCCCTTTACATTGAGCCCAAAGCGCTCTGTCTTCCCCTGGAACCACTCAGAATGCATTTGGTTTGGAGCAGCTCTAAGCCTGCACCATCCTCCCTGCCTCTGCGTCCCACCTTCCACACAATGCCTGGGTACCCAGCCTAGGCACGGATCAAGGGCAAACACTCTGCAGAACCACCAGTCGCTTAGAACGATCCCAATTCCCACCCTTGTCTGAGGGCTAACAATTTTTTCCAAAATGCCTTCTATCTCCAGCATACACTGCTGGATCAGGACAATGCCGGTGCTGTCTAGCCTTAGTGGGCTGTGTAACATGGGGCAAGATGCATTAGCCACTCTGCCTCAGGGTCCCCACATGAAAAGCAGGAATGAAAGTATCTCTTCATAGGGCTTTTGTAAGGATTAAATGAGTTAATTTAGGTAGTGTTTACAGTAGCGTCCAGAAAATATTAGGCACAATATAAATGTTAATAGTCATCACCACCACCACCATCATCACCACCATCACCACCATCATCACCATCACGGTCACCATCATCATCACCATCATCACCACCACCACCATCATCACCACCATCACTACCATCATCACCATCATCATCACCATCATCATCACCATAATCACCACCATCATCACCATCATCATCATCATCACCACCATCATCACCATCATCATCACCATCATCATCACCATAATCACCACCATCATCACCATCATCATCACCATAATCACCACCATCATCACCATCATCATCACCATAATCACCACCATCATCACCATCATCATCACCATAATCACCACCATCATCACCATCATCATCATCATCACCACCATCACCACCACCATCATCACCATCACTGTCATCAACATCATCACCACCATCATCACCATCATCATCATCATCATCACCATCACCACCACCATCATCACCATCACTGTCATCAACATCATCACCACCATCATCACCATCATCATCATCATCACCACCATCACCACCACCATCATCACCATCACTGTCATCAACATCATCACCACCATCATGATTATCATTATTTTGTTGTTGTTGTTACCATTTTTTTCACCCATCAAATGAGCTTGCAATAGGTGCCCTGAAAGGGATCCTCCTGCTCTGGAATTGAGAGACTCTTTTGCTCTCAATCTCTGTCACACATTTCTGCTGTCAAGTCACTGCTGCATCTCAGACTTATGTGAGGTCACTTGTCCCATTGGTGCAATTGACCTAAACAGCCTTAATGAACTCAGTGCCTTCCCATCTCGCCCTCAGGATGAAAAGGGCAGCTCCATCTCCGCTCATCCCTGACATAATGGCCTTCTCTGGGCAAAGTGTCACTCAGAGGAGACTGGTGACACATATCTCACTGGCAATATTCATTTAGGGCAGCCCAGCTCCACCTTCATGCCTATAAACCCAAGGTAATTGTTGGTCTGCTCCATACCCACCCTGCTCACATAGGAAGGGAGACATCTGATGTTTCCATAGCAACCACCTGACCCATATGTTCACAGGCTTTGCCAGATGTGTCTTCCTAGTATGCTGAGGATTTGGGACACTCACTGTCACGCCAGGACCCAGGCCCACTATCTCTCTCCTGGGCCGTCCTCCACACTGTCACCATCCCAGTGAGATTTATAAAAGGCAAATGTCATCAGATCACGCTGTGTTTAAAGACTTCAGAGCTTTCCACTGCCCACAAGATAAAGCCCAAACTACTCAGCCTGAAACCAGTGACCCCAGGATATGTCCCTTAACCCCAACCTCTTCAGCCTTGTCTTCTGCTACTTCTTGCCCCCACCTTCAGTTTCCTTCTGGACTCCATGCCGACGGTATGTATGCATTCTGTTCCTTCTGAGTGGGAGGTCCCTTCCCCAGCCCCTTTGCTCACAGACCAGCATTCAATCATCTCTTAAGGCCCAGCTTACACAATTCACCTCTTCTAGGAAGCTCTCCTGATTCCGCAGCAGACATGCCCTTCATTGGACCCCCACTACCCTGACCACATTTGTCAATATGTCTGTTTACAGATTGGTCTTCACCAAGTAGGCTCTGAAAGACTCAAGGAACCACAGCAGAACTATCTCTGAATCCTGGGGCCTAACACAGAAGGATGCTCAGGAAGTGTTTAATAAATAAATGACTGGATGGATGGATGGATGGTGGATGGATGGATGGATGGATGGATGGTGGATGGATGGATAGGTGGATGGATGGATGATTGGTGAATAGATTCCTGTTACCAGAAGCAAGGGTAAGTGTGTGTTCCGCTGGTTCCCTGGGCAATCAAGACTGCCTCTGACTGAGGCAGAGTGGGGCTGGAGCTAAGTCGCAGGGCTGCTTCAGGATCCCCTTCAGGATTCATGGATGGCTTGATGGATGGGTGGATGGACGCATCAATGAATGGATGGGTGGATGTGTAGGTGAATATTTTTAAACCCAATTTGAAAATGTTTTTTCCTTTAGTAAAGACCTTATGCCTATCTATTTATTTATGACCCAAATGAATATGTTTGATCTTCTATACCTTTGTTTTATGCTTTTTTATTTTTGGTTTTATGCTTATTCTTGTGTTCTTTCATTTCTTTAAAAAAAAATTCTGTGTGTTGACATGGTCATTTGGGGCTTTCATTCTTAACTGGTGATTTTGAAAGGATCAATCCTGTTTTTAATTCTATAAGACTTTGCCTTTATGTTGTTAGAACTATTCTTTAATCTCCAAGTCTCTGAGGTCAAAGATAGGAATGAACCTTTATCTTTTGACTCGTTCTTTTTAAGAAAAAAGTAGTGCAGGCACTCCGTTAGGGGTCCCCTCTGCTAGGGCCCAAGCCCGGGAGGCAGCTGGGAGGAAGGGCTGCCGTGGTTCTGAAACCCAGCGCTTCGGGCCCATCGGTCTCTGTGCTTCCTCATTGGTCTCTGAATGTGCCTGCGGCGGAGCCTCTTGGGTCAGCTCTGGCCCTGGCTCCGAGCAGCCCCCGTGGGTCTGTGGACCAGAGAGCTGTCGTTGTCATGTCCTTGGAGAGGCTGACATCCGGCACGTGTGCCCAAGTTCTGGGTCGCTGAACTCTGCTATGGCAACCGCGCATTTTGAATGAAAATGCACGCTGAGAATTGAAGGCTGTTTTGCTCACTGCTAAAGCAAGAGAAACGCCACGCTGGCCGTCACGTGTGGGCAGGGTGCTCAGATCCTGTAAAGGGAAGACCATGCTCTGAAAGAAAAACATTCCACGGCCCGAAGGGGAGCAGCTGTCTGTGCGCCTGTCCCTCCCTAGCGGTGTGCCGAACTAGCAGCGTGGGATTCCAGCCCCAAAGGTGTGCCTCCCAGGTCCTGCTTCTCGGATGCCCCAGGGCTTGTCCCTCGGGGTCCCTTGGTCCCCTCTGCTGCCTGCCACGAGGCCCGGGACCCCTCACCCCCAGTTCTGATCCGCCCAGCGGGCCCCAGGGCCTTGCCCTGAGCTGAATGGGGCCACTCCCCAGGCGTGCTCCGCCCTGCCTGCCTCAACTGCGGTGTTTCCTCAGCCTGGAATGTTCTCCCCGGCCTCTGCGGATCCTACACATCCTTCTAAGCAGATGCGCGGAGATTCCAAGCACAGGCCTCCGAGGGAGACCACCCGAACCAAAGCCCCAGCTTTGCCCTTTCCTGCCGGGGGAATCGGGAGCAAATTCCCGAGGGCCCCGGAGCCTCAATTCCTTGGCGCTGCAAAGAGGAGGGAGTATCCCCTTCCAAGCGGCCGAGAGGGTTGCTGAGTTATGGCGCGCACCGCGGCGGGCATTGGTGCTGAAGATTATGATGGCCCCGCCCCCTCTGGTGGGAGGTGTCCAGAGCCCCTGCAGCCACCCAGAAAGCGCCAGTCAGAGGGAAGCTGAGATCTCCGCAGGAGTGCAGAAGGAAGGAGGAGGAGGCCCGAGGCCCGAGCTGGGGGAAGGCCCACGGCTCGGGTGGAGGACGGAGGCCACCGAGCTCCACGGTTGCGGAGTGAGAGGAGGAACCCGGAGCTCTTGGCGCCTCCCAAACCAGGGGGAGGGGCTCAAAGTGGAGCTTGTTCCAAGTCTTCTGGCAGTGCAGAAAGCCTGAGTAGTGAGAAGGCTCTGGGGAAGACACAGATTTGGAGATGGGGGGCCACCGGAGACCTTAGGAGGAGCAGTGGATGGCGGGCACAGAAGGCAGACCACCAGGGCTCTGGAACCTTCAAAGCCATTGGGCCCAAGTGCCCACTGGACCATGAGCCTCCTCCACAGTATCCCAGCCTCCTGTTGTCCAGTCAGTGCTTGATTACCTCCAATGATGGGCAACTCACTCCTCCTAAGGACAACTGCCTTATTGTTGGACAATGCTAACCAGTTCTTAGAAGGATTTTCCTTTTCCCTTAATTCAAATCTGTTTCTCTTTCTTGTTTTGTTTTACAAAAATATTTTAATTTTTTGGAAAATTTTCCAAATTTAAAATTTTTTTTCAAAATTGCCTTCTTTAGAATTTAATAATATTCTATTTTAAAATTAAAATTTATTTATAATAAGTTTTCCTTATATTTAATGATGAATTTTTGGCTTAAGGAAGAGGAGGAGATTCACTTTCTCAGACCCCATTTTTACCATCCATGTTGAAAAATGCTGAAAATGATGAATGAGAGGAAACTGGGTGAAAGTGTAAGTAAGAAACAAAAACATGGTGAAAGCTATTTCCTCTTCTTTATAAATGTTTACTGTTTCTTATGCAACAGAACACTTTCACATAGTATTATGGTATCGGCAAAGCTGCAGAATCATCTTGAGGCCAGGCATTCAGAGTGTAAAGAAAAAAGGGATGGAATGTTTTAAACGTGTGATAAGAGCTTTAAAAGCCAAAATTGTGCATTACAATTTCTCAAAGTAAAAATTAAGAAGCCACTGAGGCATCTTATGGAGCTACCCTTTCACTAGCTGGAGACACGGGCATCACAGGGAGACTAATAGCGCCATGCAGAGTTGGCAGCGCTGGGCGGAAAGTCAGCCCTCCACTGCCCAGCACCACGGTAACTCGTCGTGTAAATATTTAACTGCAAACCTGGAGACTGAGTTAACAGTTCGTCAGCAGAGGTGAACTCTGCCCTGCATACAGAGATATCCACGGACACAGGTATGCTATCCGCGTGCATTGGTCCTGTATCAGCACCACCTTACACCTAAGATCTTCTCTTCTGGGTCTTCTAGGCAGCAAACACGAGTGGGAGGAAATCTTCACGCTGCAGAAGAACTTTGTGAAGCTCATCATTTATTCTGGAACAACTAGGTTGACATTTGCACTGATGGTGCAAAATCAGTGGCAGGCAAGGCTACCATGACCCTCAGCACAGTTGAGGCAGTGACACCAACTGTACCAGCAGCTATTGTATTATTTACTGCCATGTGTTTGCAGGGGAAAAAATGTCCTTGAAGAGCAGCAAAAAAAAAATTAATTTTATTCGGTTCCAATGCTTGAATGCACATATTCTTAACCTTCTATGTGCTATGGTCTGAATGTTTGTTTTTCCCCAATATGCGGACGTTGAAGCCCTAATCCCCCAAAGTGATAGTATTAGGAGGTGGGGGTCTTTGGGACGTGTTTAGGTCATGAGGGTGGAGCCCTTATGAATGAGATTAGTGTCCTTATAAAAGAGAACCCCCCCAGAGCTCCCTTGCCCCTCCCACCCACGAGAACACAGAGAGGAGACGCCGTCTGTGAACCAGGCGGAGAACATTCACCAAAGAACGCAACCCAGTTAGTGCCCTGATCTCAAACCTTCAGTCTCCAGATTGTGAGAAATAAATTTCTGTTGTTTATAAGCCACCCATCTAGGGCATTTTGTTACAGCAGCCCAAATGATTGGAGATGGTCTTGACAAAACGGGAAGCATTCAGAAAGCAGTTCACCTGTGTACTGAGAGCACTGCTGTCACCTTCAGGAAAAGCTCTTGCACAAACATGTGATTTATGAGCTGAACTACCTCCTTTTTCATGGAATGCAATTTTTACCTAGGAGAACACTGACAAAATATGGTTATCCAGATATGGGTGGTTGGCAGATATTTTCTTTGTTCAAAAATGAAGCAAGCCTGTCATTCAAGGAAAACAACTGACAGTAGTTGATGCCAATGATAAAATTTTTTGTGGGGGAAAATTATAATGTTAGAAAACTTGTGACCAACATCATGAAATCATAGCTTCTCAATACTTTTAAAGATTTTTCTGATGAGATCAGTGGTGATATTAACAAATTTTATTATTCTTATTGAGGTAAAAAAAACTCATAACATAAAGTTTACCATCTTAACAAATTTTAAGTGTACACTTCAATGGCAGTAAGCACAGACATATTATTCTGAAATAGATCTCCAGAACTTTCCCATCTTGCAAATCTGAAACTTCTAGACCGATTAAATAACATCTCCCCTTCCCCCACCCAGCCCCTGATAACAACTATTCTATTTAGTTTCTATGAATTTGACTACTTTCAATATTTCATATTAGTGGAGTCATATAGTATGTGTCTTTTTGTGACTGGCTTATTTCACTTAGCATGATGTCTTCAAGATTCATCCATGTTGTAATATGTGACAGAATTTCCTTCATTTGGGGGGATGAAAATACTCCACCATATGTGTAGACCACATTTTGTTTATCCATTCATCCATCAATGGAAATTTAGGTTGCTTCCACCTCTTGGCTTTTGTGAATAGTGCTGCTATGAACATCGGTGTGCAAATATCTCTTTGAAACCTGCTTACAATTATTTTGGGTATATACCCAGAAGTGGAATTGCTGGATTGTATGATAGTTCTATTTTTAATGTTTTTTAGGAACTCCATACTGTTTTCCATAGTGAGTTCACCATTTTACAGTCCCACCAACAGTACACAAGGGTTCTAATTTCTCTGCATTCCCACCAATACTTTTTTTCCTGCTGTTGTTGTAGTTTTTTTAATAGTAGCCATCCTAACGGGTGTGAGCTGGTATCTCACTGTGGTTTTGCTTTGCATTTGTCTGATGATTAATGATACTGTGCATGTTTTCATATGCCTGTTGACATTTGTATATCATCTTTGTAGAAATGTCTATGCAGGTCCTCTGCCTATTTTTAAAACTGGATGGTTTGATTTTTGTTGTTGTTGTTGAGTTGTAGGAGTTGTTTATATATTCCAGATATTAACCCCTTATCAGATATATGATTTGCAACTATTTTCTCTCATTCCATAAGCTCCTTTTTTACTTTGTTGATTTTGTCCTTTGATGTACAAAAGTGTTTGTTCGATGTAGTTCCATTTGTCTAGTTTTGCTTTTGTTGCCTGTGCTCTTGACATCATCTCCAAGAAATCATTGCCAAGTTCAATGTCATACAGCTTTTCCCCTATGTCTTCTTGTAGGAGTTTTGTAGTTGTAGGTCATATGTCTAGGTCTTTAATCCATTTTGAGTTAATTTTTGTACTTGTTGTAAGATAAGGTCTATCTTCACCCTTTTGCATGTGGACATTCAGTTTTCTCAGCATCATTTGTTGAAGAGACTTTCTTTTCCCACTTGAGTGGTCTTGCCACCCTTGTTGAAGATCACTTGACCATATACACAAGGGTTTATTTCCAGGCTCTCTGTTCTTTTACATTGGTCTATTTGTCTGTCATTATGCCAGTACCACACTGTTTCTATTACTGTAGCATCGTAATATGTTTGGAAATCAGGAAGTGTGAGTCCTCCAACTTTGTTCTTTTTTTTCAAAATTATTTTTGGCTATTTGGATTTAGATTTCATATGAATTGTAAGACTTTTTTCTACTTCTACAAAAAAAAAGTCATTGGGATTTTGATAGGGATTGTGTTGAATTTGTAGATTGCTTTAGGTAGTATTGACATCTGAACAATACAGTCTTCTAATCCATGAACATGGCTCTCTTTCCATTTATAAATGCGTCTTCTTTAATTTCTTTCAGCAGTTTTTTGTAGTTTTCGGTGTGCAAGTCTTTCACCTCCTTGGTTAGGTTTAACAAATGTGATTTTTTGATAATGTATAATGTAATGTGTCAACATTTGGAATATCTGCATAACTCAGGTCATTTTCCAAATGACACAGTGCATGATGTTACAAAATCATAAAGGGCTAAATGATCCAGTCAAAATGCAAAATAGACAAGTAGGGTTTAATGTAACAGAGTACAAAAAGGTCACTGATATGGTTTCAGATTCCACAATACAACCAACCTTTAAAAAACCACCACTTGCCAAAGAAGAATATCCACAATTATCTGAAAAGACTGTTAAAATATCCCTCCCTTTTCCAATTACATATCTGTGTTAAGCCAGGTTTTCTTCAAAATGCAAAGCAAACAATCTATTATCACAGACTGAATGCAGAAGCAGATGTGAGAATCCATCTGTCTTTCTAAGTCAAACACTAAAGAGATTTGCAAAAGTGTAAAATAATGCCATTCTTCTTACTAATTTTTTCTTTGTTTCAGAAATATAGTTATACTTCATTAAAATAATGTTATTTATGTTAACATGCAATGTGTTTATCATTGTGATTTTTCAGTGAAATAATTCATATTTTCAAATTTTCCAGTTTTTTGTTTTTAATACAGTATCAATAGATATTACCCACATAAACAAAAGCTCTTTGGGGCCCTTGATGGTTTTTAAGAGTGTAAAGGAACTGCTGATGTAAAGCAAATGGAGAATGATTATGAATAGTCTATAAATGCACAGTTAAAAATAATAACTATCACTGAATTATACACTTAAAAATGGTTAATGGTTCACTTTATGTTATGTGAATTTTACCTCAATAAAAAAGAAATGTAACCACTCAGACAAAACATACACATACTAAATTATCAAAAGTAATAGGAACACAGAAAAAAATATGATAACATAGACTATACAGTACAAGATATTTAAGGTTTGGGACTTTTCTGGTGGTGCAGTGGTTAAGAATCCACCTGCCAATGCAGGGGACATGGGTTTGAGCCCTGGTCTGGGAAGATCCCACATGCCGCGGAGCCACTAAGCCCGTGTGCCGTGACTACTGAGCCTGCACTCTAGAGCCCGCGTGCCACAACTACTGAGTCCACGTGCCACAACTATTGAAGTCTGTGTGCCTAGAGCCCATGCTCCGCAACAAGAGAAGCCACCACAATGAGAAGCCTGCGCCCCACAACGAAGAGTAGTCCCTGCTCGCCCCAACTAAAGAAAACCTGCACACAGCAATGAAAACCCAATGCAGCCAAAAAAATAGAAAAAGATATTTAAGGTTTAAACAGAAGGCATAATTTAAAAATCATGACAGAATTAAAAGAAAACTATTTTATCAATATATCTATATACTGAAACTTATATTAGCTAAACTTACATAATAAAAGAAAATGACTAAAGAGATATTGTTTGGAAACTCCATGTGTGGTCACCCCTGGGAAACTGTGCCAGGCAGTGATGGGGGGTGATGCAAGGAACCCTTTGCTAATCCTGATGGCTTGTCTCAAAGGGTGTGCTTTTCACTGATAAAAAGAAAACAAAATGACTAAGATTAGGTCACCAAAAAATCCATATCTACGTTACTATGTACAAAAAAACACACTTAAAGTGATTCAGAAAGGTTGGGGGGTGGGGATTAACATGAAGAAAAAATAAAACAGGGTTCTCAATCTCAAACTCTTAATATCAGATAAGATTGAATTCAAGACAAAAAGCATGCAAGGGAAGAAAAACAGAGCCCATTACAATGATAACGGATGCCATCCACAATGAAGACATAGCATCTGTGAATACCATGCACCAAACAACAAAGCATCAACATTGATAAAGAAAAACCTTTAGGCAATTCAAGGTAAAATAGAGAGAAACACAATTCACCTCCCTCCATAAATGCATGTTTCAATATAGGCAAGTTTATTAATATAATTCATTATATTACCAGATCAAACACAAATCATATGATCATCTCTACGCTGGAAAAGCATTGATAAAACTCAACATCTTTATTTTACTTTTAAAACTTCTCAAAAGTGACTTGATTGATACTTAATGTGACAAAATATATTTATCTCATCTCCAAGGTCAGCATTATGTTTAATAGGAAAATACTTATAAACATCCTCCCATTAAAGTTAAGACAAGAGAAAGATATCTATTATTGCCACTGTTACTGAATATTATCCTAGAGATACTCACCAACACAAACAAGAGAAAGAAATAAGATATATAAAAATTGAGAAGAGATAAAATTATTATTGTTTGCAGATGATAGGATTATATATCTGGAAATTCCAAGAAAATAAACTGAAAAACTATTACAAATAACAATAGAATTCACCAAAGATGTTGACATAAAATTTGTATATAGAAGTCAATAGCTTTTATGTATTACAGCACAATTCATTGGAAGCTGTAATGAAAAGAAGATTAAAATACCTAGAAATAAACCTAAGAAATGTGCAAGCTCTATTTAAAAAAGAAAAATTTTAAATAGAACTAAATAGAAAAGATAACTTAAAAATACATATGTGCAAACCATGTTTTTGGATATGAAGTCTAGATATCATGTCAATTAACCTCATGAAAAATATCAACTGGGGTGTTTTGAGGAACTAGATAAACTGATCCCAAAGTTCTCATGAAAAAGAGGAATGAGTGACTAGATAGTAAGATACATTGAAATTATAATACTTTTTAAATTGTGGTGCAGCTGCATTCATACACAGATCAACGGGGGAAAAGGAAATCTCAAATACATGTGGGGACTGACTATATGATAAAGGTGGAAATCTAATTAAAAGAGAAGATGAATTACAAAACAACTCATGTCTGGGAAAAAAGTTGACTCCCTACCTTACATCTTACAGGAAAATAATTTCCAGATAAATCAAAGATTTAATGTGAAGAACAGAACTATAAAAGTACTAGAAGAAAACATAAGAGAACTATTTAAATCTCAGGTTGGTCATGCCTTCTGAGTTTGCTAAAACAGGCATATGTAAACACACAGCAGAAAAACTTGAAATTTTTGACTACATAAAATTTGTAAATTATATGCTGTAAAAACTATATAAAGAAAATTGAAAGACATGTAAAAGAGTAAAAAGATATATGCATTTTATATCACAGAAGGAACTAGCTACTTTAATATGTAAAGAGCTTCTATAAATCAATAAGAAGGTCAACAGCCCAAATGAAAAAATAGACGAGTTATGAACAAACAGTTCACAAAAAGGGGAAAGCACATGCCTCTTAAACATTTGAAGAAATGCTCAACCTTACTCATAGTAAGGAATTGCAAAATAAAACTAAAAACGAGACTTTTTTTACCTACCATGTTCGCAAAGATCAAAACATTTGTCAACTCTGTGATGAAAAGGGTGTGAGAAACTAGGCAGCTCAGTGTGCTGGTTAAGAGCATGAACTTCGGGCCAGAATGTCTAGGTCTGAGTTTCACTTTCACTTTTTCACTTTCGTCACTGAGTTTTCACTTTTTTTTAATACACTTGAAAACGTTACTTAATCTCACTAAGCCTCAATTTCCTCATCTGTAAAGTGGGGTTGTTCTGAGGATTGAGTTAAAATTTGTCAAGGGCCTGGTACAGAGTATGGGTTAAATGTGATACTAACCAAAATGAAGCAAATATACTGCTGATGGAAATGTAAACGGGCACAAATTCTCTGGAGAAAAAATTAATCTATTAAAATTAGAAATGTATACAGCTTATTAATGGCAATTCTACTGTAAATATGCTCTCATGTGTGTGAGATTCAAGTAGAACACATTTCATTGTTTGAAATAGTGGGAGACTGGAAATAACCTAAACGTCCTCACCCAGGACTGGTAAGCGAATTAAGGTACATCCACATAATTGGAAATTAGAGAGAAAATAAGACAAATCCAAGAAAAACCAAGGACGAAGAAAGCAAAGTTTACTGAATTAGAAAAGCAGGAAAAAGTACCGATAAATTACTATGATGACTTCTGCTGTTTTGTCTTGCGTGAGAAAATACATAAATCTCTGGAAAATGTAATTCTAAAAGTAAGAAAGAAAAACAAAAATGCATAAATTACAAGAATACTATACAGTCCCCCCTTGGTATCCACGGGGGTTTGGTTCCAAGACCCCCACAGATACCAGAATCTGCAAACACTCGAGTCCCTTATATAAAACAGTGTAGTATTTGCACATAACTGACACAATCCTTCTTATGGCTTAAATCATCTCTAGATTACTTACATTACCTGATACAGTAAATGCTACGTAAATAGTTGATGGCTGCAGCGAATCCAAGTTATGCTTTTTGGAACTTTCTGGAATTTTTTTTCCCAAATATTTTCAATCCAAAGTTGGTTGAAACCACGTTTGCTGAACCTGCGGACACAGAGGGCCGACTGTGTATACTTTTATGTTAAGATATTTTGAGATCCCCACGAAATGGGACATTTTCCTAGGAAAATATAAATTATGAAAAGTCTAGACTAATGCAACAAAGAATAACAATGCAAGGAAATGTAAAAATTTAATATAAAAACCTCCAAATCATTCCAGGTTCAGATGGTTTCAAATAACAGATTCCCTCCAGTGCCAGATAAATAGCTGCCAACCACTAAAAAAAAGTGCCCTGGTTTGTGTTGTAACAACATTTAACCTTAAACAGCGGGAGAGCAAGGGAACCACAGGCCAATCTCACTTATTACCGGAGGTGCCAAGTCCCTTTCCTCGTTGGAGAAAGAGCGAGGTTTGCTATGTGACCGTCTTTGTCCCCAGGACACAGCGGGGAGCAGAGACCTGCACGTGTAAGCGCAGCGCTGCACACCTGGGCAGGTGCTGGGGACTCCCGACTCTGCTGAGGGCCAGCATGCGCTGCCTGAGGAGGGGACACCTGATCTGGGGAGGAGGGGTTTGAGAGACTCCAAAACGAATGTCCAGGTAGAGGGAGATGCACCTGCACAGATGCCACAAGAGGGCTGCCAGGTGATTGATGGAGATACAAGAGCAGGACACAGGAAGAGAGGGTCAGGGCAGGGGAAGAGGTCCTGTTATCTGATGGTGCCCGATATTACATCTTAACTAAAAGGAGGGCTGAGGATGCCCATGGGCTTTGGGGTCCTGAGGTCACTGGTGACTTCTGAGCAATGGTTGTGGTGGGACCTGGTACAGAGGGTTAAGAAGTGAGGGGAGGAGTGGGCTGGTCACAATGTAGGAGGTCAAAGGTTAAGAAGAGAGAAAGAATAATAAACAGGGGCTTCCCTGGTGGTGCAGTGGTTAAGAATCCGCCTGCCAATGCAGGGAACACGGGTTCGAGCCCTGGTCCCGGAAGATCCCACATGCCGCGGAGCAACTAAGCCCGTGCACCACAACTACTGAGCCCACACGCCACAACTACTGAGCCTGTGCTCTAGAGCCCGCGAGCCACAACTACTGACTCCACGTGCCACAACTACTGAAGCCTAGAGACTGTGCTCTGCAACAAGAGAAGCCACCGCAATGAGAAGCCCACGCGCCACAACGAAGAGTAGACCCCGCTCGCCACAACTAGAGAAAGCCTGCGTGCAGCAACGAAGACCCAACTCAGCCAAAAATAAAACAAATAAATTTATATATATATATAAAAAGAATAATCAACAAGAGTTCCTGAGAAGGCAAGGCGAGGCGAGGCGAGCCGGGGTGGGGGTGGGACCCACCTGGGACCCACCCACCCCTAGTGCAAGGGAAGAAACCTCAGCCAACTGAACAAAACGACTATTGATGCCGACAAATGGCCCAACTGCAGGGGGCTCTGCTCAAGTCAGGATGCTTCCAGAATAGGAGCCTATCAGAACACACACCAGTCGCATGGATGGTCCAATAAGGAGGCACTTCTGCCTTCCCCACCCGGGCCCACAGATGTCCCGGAAGGCAGTCGTTCAAAGCCTATGAAGTCTCTTGGAAAACCAGGGCCTCTCCAGAGGCACCAGCGTTCCACACGATGCCTCACAGGGATGTGCCAGGGGCATTCCCATTAATGACAGGTGCAAACCAAGGAAGCTACGTTCGCACTATTATTTTGCCGTTTTCTGAAGTTTTAGCGGATGCTTCAAAGCATAAAACAGACCTCATAGGTCTAATGACTAGAAAGGAAGCAGTAACTGTTTCAAGTTTTACCAAGGATACCCAGAGAAACACCCAGAAAACCCAAGAGAAGTGATTTTCAAAGAGAAGCATAAACAACCTGCAATTAATGACAGTTTAGCAAACTGGCCAGATTCTAAATGAATTTTTTTTATTTCTATTTTTTGGCCGCGCTGTGTAGCATGCAGGATCTTAGTTCCCCGACCAGGGATCGAACCCACACCCCCTGCAGTGGAGGCTTGGAGTCTTAACCGCTGGACCGCCAGGGAAGTCCCAAAATGAATATTTTAATATCTCTCATTTTCCTACAGAGTAGCAATGAGCAGTTCGTGTCCATAATGGGAAAAAAAGATTCCACTCAAAGTAGCAACAGATTAAAAAAAAAAAGTAACACCTAGAAACAGCTGCAATAAAAAATATTCAGCAGTTGTGTGAAAAGAAAACTGTAAGTTCTACTGAGAAAATAATTCCATCAGTATATGGAAGGGCATGCCATGTTGCTGGAAAGTGTGAACATTGTAAATATGTCCATTCTCCCAAAACATTTCAAATATTTGGCCCAATCCCAACTGAAGTCCTGACTAAAAAGAACAACAAAACTCAGCAACATTGTTCTAAAGTAGATCCTGAAATACTCTCAGGAGATCATTGTAAAGGAAATGTGGAAAAGAAGGGAATAGGTAATAACTTTCCCCACCAGCTACTGAAATATTTATTTAAAGCAACAGTCACGAAGATACTGGGTACTAACACAAAGCCAAGGGTTACATCAATGAACCAAAATATATAGACCCGAAACAGGCCTTAATACCTCTAAAGGCTTGGTACACACAAGTCTGCGGGGCTAGCTGCTTTTAGATTGTTAACAAAGAAATACTAAGATCCACTTTGCACTGTAAACGGGGCTGCAGAGACTTCTCCCGGGTCCTGGGCTGAGGACAGTTTTCTAACCATCTCCTCTCATCTTGTCTCTGAGGCTGGCCTGGTAGCATCCCCACCTCCCAGATGAGGAAATAAAGGCCCAGAGAGGCACGGGGGCGCCAGACTTGAACTAGGTCACCTGGGCCCAGAGCGTACACTGTCGCCCCCCTGCCCCACACACCTGCGGCCTCCGAAATCTGGTCCCCCTTCTCGTCAAAAAACATATCTGAGTCAATGCACCAACAGCAGTGTAATTATTCACTTATAAACTACACACATGTAAGTGCATTCTGAGATCTTTCTAACGGAAGTGAGAAACATTGAAATCAAGATGAAGCAACATATTGCTAAAGTAACGTTAAAATTCCATTCTATCAACAGTACTGAAAACATTTTATTTTCACTAAAATATTATTAAACATATTCTTTTAGTGAGTGTAATCCGATTGTATTTCTCTATTTTGGGGGGAATCTTGTGATACTGCGAGGTGAAGGTCTGGTTCTAAGCTTGGTTACTTCTGCGCTTTGTTTTCACAACATCCATGATGATAAAGTCTCACAAAGGGCCGTGGGACCAGAGGAGGTGAACCTCGCTGGCCGGGCTCACCGTGGACCCCACCACGTACGTGAGATCCTCGCTGGAATGTGGCTGGTACACTTTCCATCTTCCCTGAGATGTCTGTGCTTGTTCTTGTGGGCTACACACACACACACATACACACACGCACACACACCACACACGCACACAAATACGCTCAAACACACTGAAAGCTTTCACATAAAGGTTTTTCCAGTGATTAGACAGTATTTTCCAGAGTGCTTTAAGTGGGCAGGTATGAATTTTATAAACAGATAAACACACAACAATGCAAACATTTCCCAAAGGCCAAAACCATTTTCAGAATATGTCCTTAGCTCAGAAGACTGGTATCTGTCTCTCTGTCACTGTCGAAACTGTCACCCTTACCTGAGTGATTCACGATCCCTTTACATACCTGCTGGGTGGCAGGTGGCGGGGCGGGAAGTTGGCAGCCCAGTTCCTCTGGAGGAGCCGAGGGGCCGCATCTCTACGGGCTGATCTGACCACCAGCTGGGAGGCCTCTGTGTGTGGGAATATTTTAGGCTCACGACTGATCTAAGTACGAAGTATTGGAAGGTTCCACTGATTTTCTTTCGTTTTGCCTGTCGTCTGAGTTCTTCTGCCTTCAACTTGGAGGCGATGGATGGATGGAGCAGAGGAAGCCCTGTGGGGGTGACACGGACCATCACCCAGTCCCCGAGTCCTTCCTGAAATCCTGTCCAACAGCCTTCCCACAGGTTGAAAGGAAAGTAATTGTAGCAAAACAAGGAGGAAGAGGAGGGGGGAGGGAGGAGGGGGAGAGGGAGGGGAGGATGAGAGGGAGGAGGAGGGAGGTCCCCTCTCCCTGAGCTTTTTCTTGACAAAACATTGTTTTTTTTTAAACAAACAAACCTTTACTTTGAGAATATATCCTTTCTGCCCATCTGTCCCTTGGTGAGCAGCCCAAAGCTGGCTTCCTGTCACTATGGAAACTAACTTTCCCACACCGACCAACCGCGCTGGGCCCTGAGCCCCTCCCCCACCACCCCCGCACACCTGGACCGGAGGGCCGGGGCTTTTCCCCAGGTACGCAGCTATTGTCTTTTGCCAAGGAAACCTCAAAAGGGGCTTCCGGATATTGATCATGACGTTTTGTAAACTTTTACCATGTGGGAGAATGTGTATTGCATGACTTTAAACATTGTGGAGAAATTGTAGAAATTGTTTCCTTTGTTTTCTGGTTTAAATGTGTCAATCTGGTGGCATCCCACCTTCATTAGGACACAACATACCCACAGGCCAAGGGTCAGGTTCACTACAGGGGAAGCAAATCCAGGGTTCAAAATCCTCCCCCCCCCCCCACCTCTGTTGACTCCTTGTCACCTCTGATTAGGTCTCCCTGGGGCCACAGAGGAGCTGCCACCCAGGGTCGACGGGACAGGCTGCCTCCTCGTCCCCCTCCCCTCCCCTCCCTCTCATCCTCCCCTCCCCCTCCCCCTCCCCTCTTCCTCCTTGTTTTGCTACAATTACTTTCTTTTCAACCTGTGGTTCTCCTTTTTTCAGGAGTCTTTTTAAACCTCTTGTCCATTTCGTCGACTTAACATAATTTAAATATCACACAGCATATTCCATCTGTAACCCACCTGCACTGTAGCACTTCAAAGTGCAGCCCCCGTCACCGCTTCTGGGGCCTCTCCTCCCCTCCAGACCTGCACCTGTGATGTGTGACATGGGCCATCCGCAGTCATTTCACACCAGGAAAGCTTACCCAACGTGACTGAACCCTGTAAATGTTTTCCCTGCTTCCCTTCAGGGCAGTCCTGCGCATCCCCGGGGGCGGGGGTGGCACCTGGAACAGAGACCCTGCCTGGCCTGGGGAGGGGGGGAGGAATGAGAGGCAGTTCCTGCTCTTGGTTTAGTGGGGACACCCAAGCTCCCCCCCAGTTAGGGCAGGCAGATGGAGGGACCCAGGCGGTGAGTGTGTCCAGGCCCGGGGTAAGGGTGGGTGGGACCCTGGGTGGGACCCTGTGGGACCCTCCCGGGTGGGACCCTCCCCTCCCCTCCCCTCCCCTCCCCTCCCCTCCCCTCCCCTCCCCTTTCTCCTGCAGCCTCCCCTGCCCTGGTCCCCCCTCCCCGCCCCCCCTGCTTCCCCCAGAGCAGCCTCCCACCCTCCCTCGTGGGGCTGCCCCTCCGGCGCCCGAGGGATCTTCCTGGAAGGCCCTGCCCCCCACCCCCCAGGACGGGGCCCTCAGGGCAGTGGTGGAGGTGTCTCTGGAGCCTGGGTGCCCGTGTGGGACCCCTTCTCAGCCAGGGCGGGCATCCCCGTGGCGTCCGGATTCAGGGGCACGGTGACAGGGAGGGACAGGCCACGAGGAGGCCTGGCTGCCGGTTCCCCCCCCCAGACGCTCAGTCCCTGGGCGGGTCTGCCTGGCCCGAGGGTCCAGGGTGACCTGGTGGGGTGTCTCCCCCCCGACAGGGAGACCCCGGTCAGCAGGGCAGTCGGAGCCTTGCTCTTGGCCAGAAAGTCAAGAATGTTGCAACTTGCTTTTAGTTACTTTCTAGTTCTTTTCATGGGCCTTTCTAGACAATTTCCTTGCCCCCCTTCCCTCGAGATCTGGTCTTATTCTTCTGACGATAACATGGTGGCTTTAAAATACGTCCACCAAGTTCTTAGATCTCTCCCCTTTGACAGATGGAGACTCATCTCCTGCCCCGAGTGTGGCTAGACTTGGAGACTTCCTTTTGATGAGTGGGATACGGCAGAGAGACGGCGCTGACCTCCGAGGTTTGCTTCCCCCATCCTCGCTCTGGGTCACTCCCTCTGGGGAAGTCAGCTCCCCCCGGAGGGACCCACGTGGTGAGGGACTCGGGCCTCCCGCCAACAGCCCTCTTGGAAGCGGATCGCCAGCCCCGTGGGGGCCTTCGGGGGGCAGCATGCCCGACCCGCATCTCGACAGCAGCGTCCCACGCGGGACACCCAAAGCCAGAACCGCCCGGCCAAGCTACTCCTGACCCACAGACACGGTGAGATGATAAACATCTGTTATGTCTTTCTAAATCCACTCTTTTTTTTTAATTTTTAGCTTCTTTTCCCATTACAGAGTACTGAGTAGAGTTCCCTGTGCTATACAGTAGGTCCTTATTAGTTATCTATTTTACATATAGTAGTGTGTATATGTCAGTCCCAATCTCCCAATTTAACCCTCTCCTCACACCTTATCCCCTGGTGACCATAAGTTAGTTTTCTACATCTGTGACTCGACTTCTGTTTTGTAAATAAGTTCATTTGTACCCTTTTTTTTTAGATTCCACACATAAACAATATCATGATATTTGTCTTGCTGTGTCTGACTTACTTCACTCAATCTCTAGGTCCATCCATGTTGCTGCAAATGGCATTATTTCGTTCTTTTTTATGGCTGAGTAGTATTCCATTGTATATATGTGCCACATCTTCTTTATCCATCCCTCTGTCGATGGACAGTTAGGTTGCTTCCATGTCTTGGCTGGTGTGAATAGTGTGTATGTCTTAAGGTGCTAAACTTGGGGATAATTTGCTGCAAGCAGGGGATGACGAATATAAATAACAAGAGCTGAGAATTCTTGTTAAGCATTTACAATGTGCCAGGCACTGGGCTAAACTCCATTTCCTGGTTTAATCTTCCCAACGGCCCCCCAAGGGAGCAGATACTTTGATTATTGTCTTTTCCGGGTGAAGCAATGGAGGCACAGAGAGGCTGAGAAACCACCCCCAACCCCATCACACAGCCGGCGGCGGTGGGGCTGGCACTGGGAACCAGGTCTGTCCTATTCCTTACTTGAAACCAACTCGTGATCAATCCCATTTTTCATTATTTTTACTTATTTATTTATTGGCCGTGACGCGCAGCTTGCGGGGTCTTAGTTCCCCGACCAGGTATCGAACCTGTGCCCCTGCAGTGGAAGCGCGGAATCCTAACCACTGGACCACCGGGGAAGTCCCCCCATCTTTCATTATTGACGTCTTAATTCTATGCCCGGTCCCTCCCACTCCTGGCCTTCCTGGGGACACAGGTCTGCCCTCCACTGCCCAGGGGGCTGGTGGGTCGCCCCTGCAGAAGGCATCTGAGACGGGCCCACGGTGGGTGCTGCCCTCCCAGGGCACAGGCTGCCTCGGAAGGGAAACCGTCCCAGGTCTGTCAGGCCGTGGTCACCTTGCCCAGCCTGGCTGGGCCTCAGTGTTACCCTCCCTAAGATGGGGATGAGAATCAGCGCTGAGTCTTCTCCACTGGGAAGCTTCGGAAACCAGAGGAAACAAGGGGGCTGGTGGCCAACGGGTCGGGGGCACCAGGCTCTCCCGGCTGGGGGGGGTCTGAGCTTCTGGCCCCCGTCTTCACCCTCCAGATAGATTCATCCCCGGTGGGTGTCCCCACGGCACAGGAAAAGCAGGCGGCAGCCTGGTAATAAACCGGCAGCTCGTAACTGTCAGATCGTCTTGGAGACAAAAGGCCACGAGGTCTCCCTGGAGGGGTGACCCCACCCGTCGAGGGAAGCGCACAGAGCGGGTGCACCCAGAGCCCTCAGCAGCCCCACCTCTGCCTCAGCCTTCGCTCCAGTCTGTTTCCCGCCCGGCCACTTCCTCTTGAAAGTTTCAGAGCTTAAGTATTTATCAGCAAAGCCGCCACTTCTATTTGCTCTGCGTGATTTAATGTCTTTATCGCTGTGCTTTTCAAATGCCTGCTCGCTCCATCTCCGAGATACTCTCCCCTGGACGCCCCATTAAATGAATCAGACTCTGCTCCTTCTCTAGCCCTCCCTCTGCCGATGGCCTGGCTGTGTGGCATCCTCAGGGTGAGGTGTTCAAGGCGACGGAGTTTTCCTCCTGGAGAGGAGGTGTCTGTGGAGGGGCCGGGGGTACCCGGGGGGGCCGCTGTGGGTGCTGCTGGGCTCCGGGGGCGGCAGGGACCCTCTCTGCCGGGTTCATCCTGCACAGTCTCGCCTGCCGAAAGGGTCCTCACGTGTTCAGTTCATGCAGGGAGAGGGTGACCGTGGCCCCCCTCTGTGTTCTGGAACTCTCCGGAGCATGAGGGCGGAGGGGAAGGTGGCAGGGAGTCACAAACAGGGGGACAGTGGGATGAGAGGTAGACGTCAGAACTGGGGGGAAGGTTCTGGGGTGGGGAGGCTGGGCTGCCTGGGAGCCTGGGGTGGATGTCCCATTTGGGGACAGTGGCCATGCCCCCTGGGCCACCCCTTCCCCTTCCACACCTGCCCAGTTCCGGTGGTGGTCTCCAGCCCCCTCCCGCCAGGGTGACTGCCCTCAGAGCCCACTAACAGGAGAACTGGGACAATAAAATGGCCATTGATTTAAGTCACCAAGTTTAAGGTTTGTTTATGCAACAGCAGGTAACCAAAGTCTAGGAGCCACAGGGGTGACCCTGGGAAGGGGCGTCCCAGGGAGGGAACAGCGGGTGCAAAGGGGTCAGATAAGAATCACCACAGCCTCCAAACAGAGCCTGACTCTATTCCCTCCCCTCCAGGGATGTCTCCAGGAGTTCCCAAAAGAGCAGTGAGGAGACATCCTTCCACGTGGGAGACACACTGTGCATTGTTGGTGTAAAGGTCAAGGTTTTCAAATATGCGTGTGTCCACGTCGACTTGGGTGCCCGAGGGTCTGGGGCATTCATTTAAAGCCACGTGATTATTGACAAGTCTGAGCTGGGTGTCTCTCTCTCCTGTGGGCCTGGAGACGTGGGAACGGCTGTTTTGCTCACTGTTGCGCCCTGGTCCCCAGCTGGGGCTGCTGACGCCCCTTCTGGCTCTGGCCCGAGGACCCGGACGCCAGGTGGCACTCGAGGCCCCTCCCAGCACCTGCCCCTTCCTGCTGCTGCTGCTGCCCGGGAACCTGAATGCCCCAAATTCCTGGACCTGATTTCCAATCAGCGTCCTAGTGGGTGGAGCTTTCACGAGAGTGAAGGGGTGTGGTGTGAGGGTGAGGAGGCTTGTGCCAAGCAGCCCAGGGGTGGACGGTGGTGGTCGCGAGTGGGCTTGCGTGCCCTAGCACCACCCCTTTTCTAGGATGCGAATCCCCTCCTTGACCTCTTTGTGCGTCTGGATCAGCCCTGGAAACACCTGATCTTGCCCTGGGGCCCAGCTGGTTGATTTTGGAGTGGGCGCTTGACCTGAGCTCTGCCAATGAGAGTCTTCCCAAGAGGTTTGGGAGCTGGAACTGAGACAATGAACTTGACATTTCATGGAGTGCCTACGGAGGAAGATGCAAAGTGCAGGTGCCGTCAGTGCTGTGTTCTGCCCTCGTGGGTTTGAGCAGCTGAGGAGCCCAGCTGCTCAGAAGGAAGGATGCTGGTGCAGAGGGAAGGATGCTGGCTCGGAGGGAAGGATGCTCGTGCAGAGGGAAAGATGCTGGTGCAGAGGTGAGAAGATGTGAAGGGTGGAGACACACATTTGAATTTCCAGCTCCTTCTGTTCTGAGCTCCAAACTGCATCCTCCCCTTGGGTCCTATGAGACATCCCAGAGTCCTCACAATATATTCATGGTTTTTAAGCTGGGTTGAGTTGGGTTTCTGTTCCATGCAACCCAAAGAGTCCTAATCAATAAAATATTAACACACATATTTCTATCAACTCTAAGAGTTAATCAGTATCCATCAACTACCACTTGAATGTGACAAGACATTTGGCACGATTTTATTGCAGTCATTCAGAATTTTAGTTCCAGAATGTTATTAATCTTCTTTCACATTATGCCTGTTACTTTGGAACATTATGTCCCATCTATTTGGGGAATTATTTTCTAACAATGGCATTAAATCTCATTTTCTCAGTAATTATTTGGACATAACTTACGTTTTAATTGTCTGTTTGCTCACCCTTGTTTCTTGTGCCCCAATGCCACCCCTGTCTTTTTCTCTCATTCTACTGGATGCTACCCCACAATTATATTTTTCCCAGAGGGAACAGCTGTGATATACTCTTCAAATCCCCGAAAATAGATAAACACGTGTATTTTCTCCTCACAATGGAACTATATGTTATCTGGATATGGAATTCGAGTTTTGAAGTCCTGTTTCTTCACAACTTTGGAGCCAGTGCAAATGAGAATGGCCAGCACGAGTGGACCTTTATTCCTTTTTTAAGCAATCTATTTTTCTTTTACTCTGGAATCTTCGAGGTCTTTCTAATCCTCGTCGTCATAAATTTCACCAGGATGTATGGATATATGTAGAGTGTGCCATTCTCCCATGATTCCTTCTTCATACGCCCAAGATCTGAAGGCTCAAGCCTTTTCCCATCTCAGAGGAAATTTTCTTCTCTTATTTCTTTAATTACTTTTCCCCCCATCTCTCCCCTGGGACCCCATTGGTGTGATATTTCTTCTCCTGGATCTATATTCCCCGTCTCTCAACCTAACTCTTACAATTTCCATCTTTCATTTCTCTTTCTGCCCCAAGAGACTTAAATGGCTTCACCTCTAATTCACCAGTTTGGGTTTCAGCCATGTTACCCACAGCTTTGGAGTTTCAGCGTTTTAGTAATCATGTTTTTTAATTTCAAAGATCTCTTTCTTGTTCTTTAATCCCCCAATTAAAAAACTGTGCCCAGTTCCTATTTCACGGTTCACGGACACGATATCCGGCAGATGCTAATTAGAAATTTACAATTCTCTTCTGTTTCCTGTATTAATCCTGTTTCATGGAGGATTAGTTGACCACCGGGTCATGTTGGAGATGTGATTTCGAGGATTTAACTGCCCTGCGGAACCACTCTTTCTATAGTTAAGTATATCTTTTATCCGTGTCTGATGAAGTGGCCTGAAGTGGCCCTGGGAGCTGCCACCATGCTTTTCTTTCTAATCCGGGGTTGACAACTTTTTCTGTAAATATTTTCAACGTTGCAGACCCTACAGCCTCACAGCTGCTCAGCTTGGCCGTCGTAGCAGGAAAGCGGCCCTGGATGGCATGTAAACTGCAGTGTGGCCGTGTGTCAGTGACTTTACCAAGCCTGGCCGTGGGCTTGACCCATGGCTCGTGGTGCGGGGAGCCGTGGTGCCCTCATGGAATAATCGTTCCCACTTGCCCATCCTGCCCGTCTAGCCCGGCCTCCACGCTGCCCGTCTGTGGCCGAGGGACCAGCCAGCTCCCCAGCCCTCTGCCTTCCTTCCCTCTCACTTCCATGGACACTTTCTCTTTCACTTTTGTCCACCACGTTCTGGGGGTTCGGGGGTTTGGAGGCTGACGTTGGGAAATCAGTAGCCATTCCTCCGGTGCCTGGGCTGCCTGCTCAAGCTTCTCTCGGCAGCCCTATTTCTGCGTCAGTCCGTCTCATCCATGCTGTGGATTGCAGGATTTTCTCAGGATTTCTGATCCACTAATTCATCTTTTCCTGTTCCCCAGTGCTGCTGTTTATTTTTACCTTTTAAAATCATTTACGTGAGATTTGGGGCGGAAAAAGAGCTAAGCCTGTGAGTTCAGACCACCATCGTGATCTGGAAATCTGGAATTCCTGTCCCCGCTCCACTTTTTAAAAGTCGCTTTACTGAGACGTATTTTGCATGTCATATCATTTACCCTTTTCAAGGGTACAACTCAATGATTTATTTTACCAAGTTGTGCAACCATCACCGTAAGTCAGCTTTAGTACATTTCCATCACCTCCTGAAATCATTTTTGATAATCATATACACACACACCACACACCCCGTGTACCCACACAAAGTCACCCAATCTGTATTCCCTTCAGCTGGAGTCCTGGTGACAAGCCACAGGACCAAATATCCGACAGAGGGGGCCACCATCACCATCTCTGAGAAGCTACCATTTGACACACCTGACCCCTTTGCCCCTCCCCACACAATCCAACAAGTCCAAGTGTTACACCGTTTTACAGATGAGGAAGTTGGGTCCAGAGAGAAGTAACCGGCCCGAAGCCACACAGCTGGTCGGTGCAGAGATGAAAATGTAACCTTTATCCGTGTGGCTCCAAAGCCTGAGCCAATTTCTAATCCTGCACCGTCCCCGCATGTACAAGTCAGCCCAAGTTACATGAGATTTAACCCCGAAAAAGGATGATCCTTGACACGTACAATTAAATAGGATTTCACTTTTAGACGTTCGTAAGGCGCTTCATGTGAATAAATCCACAAGCCCTGAGAGGCCCGTGCCCACCCCCGGCCCCCGTCCTCAGAGGGCCGTGGCCCCTGCGTCAGCTCTGTCCCGGAGATGGGCTGAGGCCACGCCGATGCCCAGATGACTTCTGAAGCAGCCGGTGTGGAGACAGAGCCCTACCGAGCAAGAAACCGTCCTCCCTGAAGACAGGTCCCAAAAGAATGGACCAGATGCCTAATGAATTCTTTAGCAAAGAATTGAGCTTAATAGCCAACGATAAAATAAACAAGGGGGAAAACTAGCGCTCTCTCCCGTCCCTGTTCGGCAGTAAGGGACTGACAATTGGATCATCTCCCTAAGTATATGGCATCATTAAGGAAATGCTGCATCTGGGTGCTCCGGGGGTAGGGGTGACCCTGGCGGGCCCCGGGCAAACAGCCCTTGGTAATGCTCACACAAAGGGGTCTCCCCTGGTCCAGGCAGGACAGAGGGGGTGGAGGGTCCGCAATGAAGACCACAGGTGGGGCCAGGGTGGCTGGCACTCAGGGACCTGAGTCGGGTGACAGGGGATAGAGCAGGATGAGGCTGGGAAAGAGGAGATGCGTGAGGCGGAGTCCCAGCCCTCCAACAGCGGAGATGGAGGGACGGGGAGCTCTCTCTGGCCTCCAGCTGCAGGAGGGAATGAGCAAGGAGGGGACTTCAGGGACAGCGTCCAGGCCGCGTGGGAGCTGATCTCCTAGAAGGTCTGCCAAGGTCGAGAACATGCAGTCCGGTCAGCTCAGAGGCTGCCAGGGATGGAGACCTGTCAGGACCCCGCAGTCACTGGGGTTTCCTGGCTGAACATGAGCTACTGTGAGTGTCTTCAGGACCTGACAAGGCTGCCAGCCCACGGGACACTCTGATCCCAAGGAGGCATTCTTCTTCCCTCCACCGTGGTCCATGAGGGGTGACTCAGGGCCTCTCCCCACCCCAGCTTCTCCCTAGATGGTCCCATATCTAACCCTGCTGCCACTGGACATACTCTCCCACGTCCCCATGAAATTCCCAAGTGGGAGAATCCAGTCCAGTCCTGAAACACGTAGTCAGTGGCTCCTGAGTGCCCGGCCCTGGGCCCTGACAGTGAGCCGGCAGGAGAGAGGGACCCAGGAGCAAAGAGACAACAGGCCAGGTGGCTGCCGGCGCTCGGGGAAAAGAGCATGCGGGGACAGAGATGGGCCTCCCCCCAGGGTCACAGAACCCTGAGAAGGTGACGCTGAGCAAAGAACTTACGGGCATGAAAGGGCGACCCCTGCGGGTGTCTGGGGAGGACACTCCAGGCCGAGGGACAAGCAAAGGCCCCGGGGCAGCAGTGTTTGGTGTGCTTGCAGGACAGCAGCGTGGCCAGTGGGCTTCCGTGGCAAAGGGGGCAGAGACACAGGGTAGAATGGGCTAGAAATGGGTGAGGCCGAGGAGGGCTTTCTAGGGTGGGCCGTGTCCCTCTGTGTGGATGCTGTGGGAAGGGCCCAGGATGGGGGGAAACGGGATGATACAGAAACAGGGAAGGGCAGTGGCTGGAAAGGAGGCCTTGAATGATGTTAACGATAAATGATTCACCAGACACTTGTTAAAAACGGCAAGACAGACTTTATACGAGCTACTGCCATAGGGAGAGACTTTGGTACGGAGCTGGGATTTGCAGCCAAAGAACGGAGTATGGGGGAGTGCGGGGTCCGCGGGGGGGAAGCTACTAGGAGGGACCTGATTAGACCCCAAGGGAAGGAGGACTGCCACAAGGGTGCCAGAGACCCGACACACGTTCCCTAACTACCCGGTAATTGGAATGTTATGAAATTGAAAATTATAACGAACTAAGAGGACAATAAAATAGCGATTTCGGCTCTTTCTTAAAGGGCTACTCACTTCAGGGTATTTCAATGCCCATGAGTTATATCACTGGCCTGTTGAAAGTCGGTGACAATTCATTTTTGGCTCAGCACATGATTCCTCTAGAAAACGTGCAATAAATCGACGCTTATGTGTGACAAGCATCCTGGAGAACTCAGGATGCTTTTAACTCTGGAGCAAGTCCTCAGTGCTGGATCGCCACTAGCCTGCCTGCTTCGGGGTGCGCGGGCCGGGCGGGCGGCTCACCCCCTGTAGCTCTGGATCCATCCGCGTCACTGGGAAAGGTGGGGTGGCTCAAGGGCGGCCAGCCAGCGGGCTGGGGTCGGGGTGCGAGGCTGGCTGGCTCCTCAGGCCCCTGCACGGATGGTTGTCCTCAGCAGACCTTGGGCCGTGTCGCGGCAGCAGCTCTGCCCCCAGGGCCAGTGGTAACTAACATGCCCCAGCAGCCGCGCCTCCCCCCGTGTGTGCTGGGCCTCTGCGCCCGGGCTGTGCACTGACCCACCGACCTTTCTGTCAAGGCAACCACTGCCCCTCGGGCCAGAGCCCACCGCCTCTTGCCTCCTGACGAAGACGCCCCCCTTGACCGAACTAGTCAGGCTCCTCTCATGGCTTAGACAGCCCTTGGCATCTAAATCCTGCCTTTGGCAAGGGTCCTGCGGGGCCGGTTTAGCAAGGCCACCTTAGGAAGAAGCTTGGTGCTTGAGGATTCAGGCCACTGGAAAGGCTGACCTGAACCAAAGGATGAGGTGGGCGGGGAGACCGCCTTGGAGGCCAGCCTGGAATACAGGGTCTGGCCTAGGGGCTTGGAGGTCTTGGGTCCCGAGCGGCGGGCTCTCACCTGCCCTCAGCTGAGCCCCCCAGAAGTGGAGGCCACGCCCAAGCCCCCAGGGAGGGAGAAGACCAGGGCCTCAGCCCCGCAGAGCCGTCACTGTGACTGGTTCCCACAGATCCATGTTGTTTCAGCAGCTGGCAGCCCCCAGGGAGACAGCGAGCCCCCCAGGCTGCGACACCAGAGGAGAAATACCCTCCGCGGCACCCCTCCTGCCCCAGGAAGGCGGATGGAGTGGTCACCTTCTCGGGTCCAGCAGGTACTTATGGCTTGTTAACGTTACCGTGACAACCCTCTCTGATGAAGCCGCCAGGTTGTATAAATTAATGACCTCAGTGGGCTGAGCGGAGCATCAGCTCTGATCCGCTGGAAATTCTGCAGGTCAGCAAAAATCACCCTCACGGAAACCAGCCCAGAGGAACGGCGTGCCCACGGTGTGGTCCGCGGGGGCCCTGGGCCCTGGGCAGCCCGTGCAGAAGCCCCACATGAAGCTTGGACGGAAACCCTCCTGGCCTGGGGGAGACGCAAGAGGGGCTGGGCAGCTGCCCGCAGGTTCTGGGTGCAGGAGCGGGAAGCCCAGGCCCCACTGGTCCCCCCAGCCCCACCCCACCTGCTAAGCTCTGAGGTTCCGCTCCCTCCCTCCCAGGGAGCTCTCGCCCTGTGGACAGAACGCCATGGAGGCACTGGGACCCCAATGTGCATGTCTCTCCTGGGCCCCCTGCAGACTCCAGTCCCTTTACCCAACGCCCTCAGTCACCTTCACCAAAAGGCATCTCCGAGGCCACGTGTCCAGGACCCAGCCTCAACCCCACCCGCCTGAGAGCATCTCCTCACAAGGCACCCCCGTCTCAGGTCAAGGCAGGGCGCCCCCCCCCCCCGCCAGAGACACCCCTTGAACGTCCCACTGCCCTGTCCGCACCGCTGCTACACGATGAACTCCCCCCGAGCGTGGTGCTCAAGGCCCCCAGGGGCTGCTCCCAACCTTTCTGCAGCCTGTCCTCCTGCTCTTCCCTGCCCACCCCCCAGGCTCCTCTCCAGGCTGGACCTCCAGTTGGTTTCACCTTTGCCTGTGCTCTTCTCTCTCCCCAGAATGCCCTCTTCTATCCAACAAACTCCTACTCATCCTTCAAGGCCCAGCTGAAAGGTTCCATTCTTAGCGAAGATGTCCCTGACCCTCCCAGGCAGGATGAGCCCCCAGGGCACCCGTGTCCGGCCCTCTATCAGCATCATTCACAACCCGGGGCTGAGAGCCGGACAAAGACCAAGTGTGACAAGTCCCCGGCCTCAGCGCAGGGCTGGACGCAGGGCGTGCGTGAGCAAGGCTTAGATGCAGAGGACCAGAGGGAGCCGGGACCCAGGGCCCCAGGGCGGCGCTGTGCCCTGCCCAGCACTCGGCTGCACCCAAATCACTGAGCCTTTGGTCAGACGGAAAGGAGGGTGCCCACCGCCCTCCCGCAGGGCCCGGGGAGCCCCGAGGGGCGGAAGGGTGTGGAGTGGGAGGGCGTGCTCTCACCGTTCCAGGGTAATTATTACAGCCGGAACCTTGAACCACACATCTTCCTTAGGCTACCAAATAAATGACTACATGATGACACTTCAAGTTGACAAGTAAATCTTATTATAAGATGTAATGACACCATAAAAGACATCTTAGTCGCTCCTTTAGCCCTCTCGTCCCGCTGACAGTTCATTACATCTCCCGCGACGTGGAGAACACACACATTAATTTGGCAGATCGATGGAAATCTTTCAGGAGCACAGCTTCCCGGCTCTGGCCCGGCAGCCCTGGTGAGCAGGCAGGGCCGGGACCCTCAGCCCGGGGCGGGTGTCAGACTCGGGGGCCGGGGACTCGGCTTCCCCAGGGGGCAGGACCCTGTGAGAACACCCACACGGGGGAGGGGAGAAAGCCCACCGGCTGCTGGACCCCAGCCCCAGGCCACAGCCCACCAGCCACTCCCACCCACCGCCCCAGGCGGTCTTTCCACCACCACTGACGGGGTGACCTTGAGTAAGTCACCAGACACCCCTCCCCCACCATCTTGGGCCTCAGTTTCGTCCTCTGTAAAAAGGGCAAAGGAGTTAGCATAAGGGGGCTGTGCTGTCCCTCTCCTGCCGGCCCTGGGTCCAGGGAAAGATGAGGGAGGGGATGCAGGCCTGCTGGCCACAGGGACCCCGTTTCTGGATGAACAGACAGAAGTGACCAGGCGGCCCAGACAGCTGTGCAGGAGCTGCGAGGGGGGCCGGGACCCTTTGCAAGGACCCTAGAAGGCGGGGCTCAGAGACACTGGGGAGACGGCCCCACCCCCAGCTCCTGGGACTCGGCCCCCCTCCTCCCCCTCCTCTGCTTCCCAGTTCGCTACCGGCCTCCACCACCTTCATGGTGGAAAAATCACATCTGGACACAGACACACAGAAGACTGGAAGTCACGTGCAGGGCACACCTGGACCCTTCTCCTTCGGCAACACCCGCCCCCCCCAGGACACACCCATCCTGGGCCACAGGGCAGGCCCTCCTCCCCCCACCTCTGAAAATCAGGGATCGGTGTGTTTCTTACATCTTCACACCTGCCTCTGATCTGGAAATTCTGCTGTTTAAACCAGCTCAATCTGAAGTTGTGATTTTTGGAGACTGATCATTTCTTCCATTCTTCCCACCGCTATTAGCAAAATGCCAGAGACATTTTCTAAGCACATTCTTTGAAACTGGGATAAAAGCAGGAAATGGGCTTCACAGAGCTGTGAGCAGAGAACAGAAGCGAGTGAGGCGGCCACAGCTGGGCAGGTGTGCCCGCCACGCCACGCCCACCATGCCCACGCCGCACCGTGCCCACCTTGACACCCCCTTTCTGCACCCAGACCCCCCAGGAGGCCCACTCCCTCCGTCCACAGCCCCCAGACGAAGCGCACGTCCACTTGGGGATGACCAGAGCACGGCTGGCCACCACCCCAGCTCCCCGTGGCCAGGAGCCTTGTCACCGCTGGAGGAGCTGCAGGGAACCCTGACCACCTGGCACTGTGGGCCCGGGGCCTCCCGTACGGCTGGCGGGGCCGCTCCTGCAGCTCACCCCACCCCCCGCCCGGACTCCTCCCTAGGAGCCGCCTGGGCCTGGGGCGGCCAAGGCTGAGGCCACTCCCTGCCAGGAGGAGGGGACAGAGGTGGCAGGTCCCCTGCTGTCACCTAAGGCAAGTGTGGGAGCCAGCGCTAGGTGGGGCTTCTGGAGGAGGAAGCGGGGCGGGGCGTCTCCAGGGACAGGGGTGGAGCCATGTGTGGAGACCCTGACAGTGGGCCTTAGACACTTAAAGACACACAGGGGTTTCTCAGCCGGAGAAGGACATTCCGGGCAGAGGGAGGGTCCCAGCAAAGGCGGAAGGTGCCCGGACAAGACCGCAGGGCACTGGGGCAGCGGCCGGGGAGGGAGGACGTGGGGGGGGGGGCACCAGCGCTGAGGCCGGGAGGGCAGGCGGCTACCCTGAAGGACGTGGAGCTACCAGACTCAGGGGTCCAAGCGAACCTCGGCCACCGTCCCTTACCGCCCAGGACCTCAGGTTCCCCACAGAAGCCCGGCCTCTCATCCCAGAGCTCGGGGCGCTGCCCTCTGTGGTCACCGCCCTGTGGGCGCTCTCCCGGCAGGGACTCAGGCTCCCCCAGCCCCGTCCACGGCTGTCTCTCCCCGCTTTCTCTGCCCCTCCCTCTTCCTCCCCCCCTTCCCTCTGCCCCCAGCTCTCACTCCCCTTCCCTCCCGCAACCCCCTGCTGCTCTGCAGCGCTCAGGGGGTCATCCCTGGGCTCACAGAATTAAATATCTGAAAGATGCCAGGAACTTCTTTCGGTTTCTATGGCAACGTGAGAATAATTCACATTTTCCAGCCAAACTGAAGGAGAACACATTTTTCTTCGCATTATGGGTGGCCAATTATTTTTAATAGCCGGTCAGGGCGGCTGTCCCTGGGTCCCTCTCACCATTGGCATCCCCAGACAGCAGTGGCCTTGTGAGGATGGTGGCCACTGAAAGTTTATTAAGAGATTCCAGGCTGGAGAGGGGAGCAGGGACCAGCTTCCCACCACTTGTCACCCGGGAGACCAAGGCCAGGCTGTGGCCATCTCTGCCCTGCGGCCTTGACTCCACTGGGACGACCAAGGTGGATCACCGCTGGGGAGGAGTGGGTTGGGGTCAGGTCTCCCTGGGCTCAGGCACCACTGTCCTTACTCACTGGGTGAGCCTGGACGTCCCTTCTGCTCTCTGACCCTCAGGTGCTGACCCCTGGAGTGGACTCCTAATCCCTTCCAGGGAGGTCACTGTGTGGGGCCCGGGGTCCAGGCCAGCCAGACCTCCCTGGCTATAGGGCCCTGGGAAGTCCCTTGGCCTCTCCAGAAGGCCCCATTGTCATTCATTCGCTCCTAAAATATTATCAAGGACTAATCAGAGGCCCGGTGGGGACCACCCTGCGCTCGTGAACTAGTGGTCGTGGAGATGGGTGTCCAGGCTCTGAAGAAACAAAGGGGTGGGTGGGGGCGAGGTAGAGTGACCGATGTAAGGCACTGGCTCTGGTGAACGCGGGGGCCAGCACGTGTGACCCCAGCCGCCTTCCTCGGTGCTGCTCCCCGACTGACATCCGTCCCTGCGGCAGAGACAGACAGAGGAGCGCCCCAGGCCTGGCCGCTGTTCTCCCGGACTTGCAGCATCCGCCCCTCCCCCCCGCCCCTCGGAGGGAGGAGGCCCCGCCCCCTCCCGCCGGTCTCCTCCGTCCAGATCTGAGGCCCCTGCGCTGATGTGCATCCGGGTGTGTCTCACTTTCAGGTTTCCGCGTTGGCTTCGGGCGTTTCTCCACCTCAGTCTGAGCCGGTCTGCCCTGGAAACCTCTCTCCTCGCCCGCCCTCCATCCGGTCTTCGTCTCCGCTTCCTCGGCTCTCCCCAAGCCCGGCTCGTGATTTCCCTCCAAGCTGAGACCCGCCAAGCCCTTCCTCTACCTCCATCCAAGAAGAGGCCGTATTCTCTGGGCAGTAAGCGCCTCCCCCGTTCTTTTTATTTGTTTGTAAGATAACTCGACCCCCAGTTTGGGTCGCTGAACGCTAAGGCCCTGGTCACAGGTTGTAATTAACCGGGACACTCCGAGGTCCTCATTTTCTTCCATGACACCTGAATCCAGTTCAAAACCACGTGAACTCGGGGCGGCCCAGCCCTAATGAGTTGCAGATAAAAGCTGCATTATTAACCCCAAAGCACGTAGGGGTCCTGGGGGCCTGTGGCCTCTTAGCCTGCAGACTCAATGGAAAAAAATAAAGAAAACGTTAAAAGCAGCACATAAGCCCCTCTGCGGCTGCTTCCCGGCCCCAACCCTGCTGGCTGTGGGCCCAGGTCCGGCTTCAGCCAACAGCTGCTCCCCGGGGCCCAGACCCCACTTTCCCCAGACCCCAGGGCCGCCCCTCGGTTAAAGCCCCACCTCGAGCCTTTTCAGCTCCTCCGGGACCCAGAGCCCCTGCCCAGGCCGCAGAAGCCAAAAGCCAACCTCACAGCTGTAAACATGCAGGCCACCCTGGCATGGCCACGCTGGTCAGGTGTAGCCAAGGCCTCAAGCCCCCCCCCTCACCCCCACAGCTGTGCCTGGGGCCTCCACCTCATGCATTGTTTTGCTAAATTCTGGTCACTGGGGCTTAGTGGAACACGCTGTAAAGCCATCTGGCATGTGGCCTTTGGAAACAGAGACATGTGACTACCTGTTCAAAGTATTTAGCGATTATTGATCTACTCAGTTTTTATTTCCTTCTCGAGTCAATTTTTGTAATTTCTATTTTTTCTCAAAATTGTCCATTTCATCCAGGTTTTCAAATTCATAGGTACATAGCTGCTCGTAGGAGGCACTTATGATTTTTTTTAAATTAATAGATTACATTTTTTAGAGAAGTTTTTGAGTCACAGCAAAACTAAGAGGAAAGTACAGCGACTTCCCACGTACCCCCCAACACACACGTGCAGCGCCTCCCCCCGTTATCAGCATACCCCACCAGGGGTACATTTATTACCTCCACGGACACGTCAACATCACCCAAGCCCACAGTTGACGTTAGGGTTCACAGCAGACAGTCTGTGGGTTTGGACAAATGTCTAATGACATGTATCCACCAACAGAGTATCATATGTAGAGGATTTTCACTGCCCTAAAAATCCTGTCCTCCACCTATTCGCCCCTCCTCCACCACCACCCCACCCCGCCAATCCCTGGCAACCACTGGTCTTCTTCCTGTCTCCATAGTTTTGCCTTTTCCAGAATGTCATCGAGTTGGAATCATACAGTATGTATCCTTTTCAGATTGGCTTCTTTCACTTACTAATGCATTTAATGTTCCTATATATCTTTTCAAGGCTCGATAGCTCATTTCTTTTTAGGACTGAATAATATTCCATTGTCTGGATGGACCACTGTTTGTTTATCCATTCACCTACTGAAGGACATCTTGATTGTTTCCAAGTTTTGGCAATTATGAATAAACAGTTGTCTGTAGGTTTTTGTGTGGGCTTAAGTTTTCAACTCCTTTGGGTAAAAACCACAGAGCATAATTGCTTCATCATATGGTAAAAGTATGTTTAGTGTTGTAAGAAACCATCAAACTGTCTTCCAAAGTGGTTGTACCACATATGTACAATGGAACACTACTCAGCCATAAAAAAGAACGAAATAATGCCATTTGCACCAACATGGATGGACCTAGAAATTATCATACTAAATAAATGAAGTAAGTCAGAAAGAAAAAGACAAATACCATATGATACCACGTGTACGTGGAATCTAAAATATAACGCAAATGAACTTATTTACGAAACGGAAACAGACTCACAGACATAGAGAAGAGACTTGTGGTTGCCAAGGGGGGTGGTGAGAGAGGGATAGAGTGGGAGTTTGGGGTTAGCAGATGTAAACTATTATATACAGACTGGATAAACAACAAGGTCCTACTGTAGAGCACAGGGAACTATATTCAATATCCCGTGATAAACCTTAACGGAAAAGAATATGAAAAAGAATGTATGTATGTATAACTGAGTCACTTTGCTGCACGGCAGAAATTAACACCACATTGTAAATCAGCTATACTTCAATAAAATGAATTTTTTTAAATGTATAAAAGCGAAGTCGCTGCACCATTTTACATCCCCACCAGCCATGATGGGAGATCCCGTTGCTACACGTCCTCACCAGCATTGGGTGTTGTCGGGTTTTCAGATTTTGCCCATTCTCATAGGTGATGTCTCGCTGCTGCTTTAATTTGTATTTCCCCAATGACACAGGACGTGGAGCTTTTCCTGTGCTTATTTGCCATCTGTGTATCTTCTTTGGTGAGGGTGTCTGTTCAGCTCTTTTGCCCATTTTTTTTTTTTCAAAATTATTTATTTATTTATTTTTGGCTGTGTTGGGTCTTCGTTGCTGCGCGCAGGCTCTCTCCAGTTGCGGCGAGCGGGGGCCACTCTTCATCGTGGTACGCGGGCCTCTCACTATCGCGGCCTCTCGTTGCGGAGCACAGGCTCCGGACGCGCAGGCTCAGTAGTTGTGGCTCACGGGCCTAGTTGCTCCGCGGCATGTGGGATCCTCCCAGAACCAGGGCTCGAACCCAGAACCAGGGCTCGAACCCTTGTCCCCTGCATTGGCAGGCAGATTCTCAACCACTGCACCACCAGGGAAGCCCCTCTTTTGCCCATTTTTAATCCGGTTGCTTACTGTTGCCCTTTAAGAGTTCTTGTGTATTTTGGATAACAGTCCTGTATCAGATCTGTCTTTCGCAAATATTTTCTCCCAGTCAGTGGCTTGTCTTCTCATTCTCTGCTGCTTATGATTTTTAAGCACCTGCAGTTTGCCTCCTTTTTTTTTTGGTTAATATGGTTGAATTTTATCCCTTAGAAATATTTGTCTATTTTTCATTCAACAAACATTTATTTAATCCCCACTATGTATAAGTGCTCTTTCTAAAGCTGGAGATGAACCAACTGCAAAACAAAGATCCCTGCTTACATTCCTAGTCTACTTTAAAAATTAACTTTGGTTTTAGTAGAAAAGAAACACAAATAATGGAAAAGACTGATAGTCTTTTCCATTATTTGTGTTTCTTTTCTACTCCAATAACTTCTGCTTCTATATTTATTATTTTAATCCTTATGGGTTTTTTTTTTTTTTTTGCACTTTTGCTCTCTTATTCTTCTTCCAGCTTAAGTTGAATGTTGAGCTAAATTCTTTTAAATATCTGTCTTTCAATAAAACATGTAAGGCTATAAAGTCTCGTCTACTTACTGTTTTAGCTGCACCCCACAAGTTTTGATATTTTAGTCTTTCACTATCATTTTGTAATTTCCAGTATGATTCTATTTTTATGATTATGTATATGTATATGGGGGCTTTGGCATTTAAATGTTCTCCTTGGTTTGGATTTCTAATATCATTGCATTGTGGACAGAACGTATAGGTCTGTATACTGCCGAGGCTTTGGGTTTACTGGAATCTCCCTTACAAAGGCCAAACATTTGTAAATGTTTTTTCACATGCTGGAAATAAATGTGTAATCTCTTCGTGGAGAGCAAAATTCTATTACATCAAACCATCATTTTTATTTAAATCTCTCTTTTTAAAACTTTTCTCTTCCCTTGGTCCACATTTTCTGTAAGAGATGTGTTAACCTATCCGTTTATGCTGTGGAAAGGTCATTTTCTGCTTTCTGTTGGGGTCGTGTTGCCCTATTAACTCAGGCCCATGACTCACCGAGGCCGTCTCTTCATCATAGGACACAATCCTTTGTCCTGTGAATGCTCTTCAAATATCTTTTAGGGGAATATAGGTATTCTCAGCCACGCTTTCTTTTGGTTAGTATCTCTCTCACATTTATTGTTTTCATCCTCTTATTTCAAATCCTGTGCCATTGTGTCTTAGGTGTATCTCATGTAAATAGTATATTGTTGGATCTTATGGGGGGTTTTAAAAAGTATAATGTGAATCTTTTTCAATAGGTGAGTTTAAGTAATTTCTTCATCATGATCACTTGCATATCTGAACTTCCTTGGACCATGTTAGTATTTCCTACTTACCCTATTTTTTCTTTGCTTCTCCCCAACTCCTTTCCTATCTTTTCTTGACTCGATCAGTTTTGTTCATTAGCTTTCTTTTTCCTCTCCTGGAAGTTATACTCTCTATTTCTATTCTTCTAAAAGTTCTCCTTCCATTTTAAAATAATTTCTTAAACTTGTATTTTCTGAGACGTTCTCGAGTAAACCAGGTGAGTGGGTGCCACCAAGGATGGGAGGGCAGTGGTCATTTTGCCGACTCGCCCATTCGGCAATAACGACCGAAGAATCCCACTACTAGAAACCTACGATGGATAAGTGTTGAGAAAAGCAGAGATGTGTCACAGCATCGTTTGCGACAGGAAAAAAAAATGGAAGCAACTTGACGTACAGGAAGGGAATAAACAAATTATGTTAATCCATGCAACAGAATATTATGCAGTCGTTAAAATCATGTTTTTGAAGAATCTTAATTATATGAGAAAATGTTTATGATATTCGCACAACACGACATCTTAAGCAGGTCTCTGTTTTGGCTGTGGCAGGACGGAAACAGGTGCCACCCCACAGCAGGAGTTGTGAGAGAGGCCGTGTGAACTCTCAGCAGGAGTGGGGACCGGGCTGGTGCAGGTAACATGGGCCCCCTGAGAATGGCTAAGGCTGACCACGCCAAGAGCTGGCAGTGAGGACGTGGAGAAACAAGGACCCTCATAACCCACCGGTGGAAACGTAAACTGGAAAACCAGTTTGGCAAACAGTTTGGCATCATCTGCTAAAGTGGAAGATACCCACCCCACGTGGCCGTGGAATTCCACCTCTAGATGCACGCCCAACAGAACCGGCACGTGTCCCCCCGACGGACGTGCACACAGATGTTCAGAGCAGCAGTATTTACAACAGCTCCGAAATGGAAGCAACTCCAGTGTCCACCACCCACAGCGGAATGGGTAAATTGTGATCCACTCAGAGGAGAGAAAACGACAGCAATAGATAAAATGAACCACAGCCGCCCAACCACGGGGATACCTTCACTAACAGAAAAGTTGTTTGCAAGAGTCTGTCTGTGTGATTCCTTCAGATAACGCAGTTTAGGAACAAACAAAACCACACGATGGTGTCATAAGTCAGGGTGGCATCCTGCTTGGGGAGGGGGCACCCGGGGACACCGTGGGTACGGGCCATGTGCTACTTCTTGATGGTGACAGTGGCTCCTGGTGTCGGCCTTGTGACAACTCACTGTTCCTAGGTTTGTGCTGTGTGGCCTGCTGTTATTAGCATATATCACGGTTTTAAAGTAAAAACAACAAAAATCATTGCCAAATCTTTCGGAAAAAATAGAAAGACCGAACGAGTGGACTGGTTTTCTATTGCTGTTAATAACTTACCGCAAATTTAGCCAGGGTCACTCAACTGGTCAGACGTTTTGTGACTTCTGTTTCACTTTTTTTTTTTTTTTTTAATATTTTTAATGAGATTCTTGTCTGCTTACATTCTTTTTATGTATGTATGTATGTATGTATGGCTGTGTTGGGTCTTCGTTTCTGTGCGAGGGCTTTCTCTAGTTGTGGCGAGCGGGGGCCGCTCTTCATCGCGTTGCGCGGGCCTCTCACTCTCGTGGCCTCTCCTTGCGGAGCACAGGCTCCAGACGCACAGGCTCAGTAATTGTGGCTCACGGGCCGAGTTGCTCCGTGGCATGTGGGATCCTCCCGGACCAGGGCTCGAACCCACGTCCCCTGCATTGGCAGGCAGATTCTCAACCACTGCACCACCAGGGAAGCCCCTGTTTCACTTTTTTAAACTATGAATGATGTGACCATCTTGTCAGGCACTTGTATCTCTTCCTTTTGTGAATTGCCTATTTTCTGTGCTGTGCCCATTTTTATTTCCAAGAATTATTATTTCCAGTTATTTTCAAGCACTCGGTAGATATTAAGGAATTTCAACCTGTCTCACCTAGGTTGCAGGTATGTTTGCTAGGCTTGTTATCATTTATCTTTGTTTATTGAGGTTTTTGAGCTCTGCTGGTTGTTGCAGCATTTCTCCGTGGTGCATACTATAGATGTTTATCATCAGTCTTTTCCTTTATTGTTTTTGCCACTGACATTGTGCTCAGATAGCCTTTCACCGTTCCCGGTTATAAAAATATCTATTTCTATTTTGAGTATTTGGGGGGATTTATTTAATATTTAAATCCATTCATCTGGAATTTACCTGGGTATATAGTATTTTTAGCCTCGGTTTGTCACTGGAACGGGCTCAAGGGTTAGATGCTTCATGCATGGTCACATGGTCACAGAGTGGCTGCGAGCACTCCCTCGGCCATCCTTGTTAAGACCCTCTCCATGCCGGGGACTGGGTGGGGTGAGGCTACAGGACTAGTGAGACAAGGCCTTGCAGCTGAGAGGGGCAGACCCCATGGGGCTAGGGTAGCACTGGTGGGAAGGGGATGAGAGGGGACGAGAGGGGAGAGGGCCAGCCGGGTCGGGCAGGACCGGGGAGGCTCAGGGAGGGCCCAGCTGCCCAACACTCTCAGCAGACTCCACCGAACACCAGCCCTGAGAGCTGACCCACCGGGCTGCAGGCCCAGCGGACACCTCCAGCTCAGGGTGGACGGGCCCGCAGCCCCAGGCTCGGTGCAGCTTAGCCGGGACCCGCCTTCCTGCAGAGACGCCTCCACGTGTCCAGGGGAACCGGGCTGCTCAAACACAGGGGGCATGCTCCCATTTCAGATTCGCAGTTGACAGGGCAAGAAAGCCCTTCCCGCCCGCCCCCTGTGAGTCCCTCCAAAAGCACCAATCGCTCACACCTCTCCGGCCTCCACGCCCAGAGCCCCACCCTCCCTGGCACCAGACCTCCCCAGGGCCCGGCCTCCCGCTCTTCCCTCTCAGCCGTGGGGCCCACAGGCAGGGCCCCTCCTGGTGCCGGGCAGGGCGAGACGCACAGGGGCAGGGGCTCGTCTCGGACCCCTGGGCTTTGGGCCACCCCTGGGGGCTCGAGGACCCCAAAGTGGGCCTGAGGAGCAAACCGCTAGGCCACGAACACCAACCAACGACAGCAAATGACAGCCGTCACCAACTGCTGAGCTGAGACCTGGAGCCTGGCATCTCCCGCCTCCTGACTGTGGCGAGGGGCGTGGGCAGCGTGTCTCCACCCTGCGGCCTCGAGCCGGCACCGGGGGTCTGCAAGGGTCCGCCCAGCTCGACGCAGGCTCGTGCGGGGAGGAGAGGTAAACAGACCCCCGCCCCCCGGGGGGCTCCAGCCCACCCATGGGGACGGAACCTCATCCCAAGACGGCAGAGAGCAAAGTGCTGCCCTGTGGGGCCCCCAGCGGGGGTGAAGGGCGGACATGGGGTGCCCAGAGGAGGACAGAGCACCACGAAAGCAGCCCTGAGAAACCGGGGCTCACGGGGCCTTGCTTCACCAATCACTGGGAGGATGGGGGCTGGTTGAGGAGGGGGCTGGACACCCCGGGCCGGGGGGCAGGGCGGATGGGCGTGTCCTGGGTCCTAGGCGTGGGTAGAGTGGGCCCCAGACCCGGTGCCTGCCCCAAGTCGACGTCTGACCGACCGCGGCCAGCTGGGGAGGCCCCCCCCGTCCCGGGCCCGCCTGGATCCTGACCCCCAGCCGGTGCAGCCTGGGCTTGGGGTTCAGCTCGAGTCTGAGTCTGGCCCGCCTGCACCTTCAGCTCCCTGCGAGGCCCTGATGGGCTTCAGCAAGACTGTGGGTGCTGCACCCAACGCCAGGCCTGGCACGCCGCAGACGGCCTGTATGGAAAGGCCCAGAACTCGGACTGTCCAGCGGCTGCTGTAGGGCTGGGCCAGTGCCCGTGGCTCTCAGCTCTCACCCGACCTCGGACCAGACAGCCAAGTGTGACCCAGCACCAGGCCAGGGCACCCTGTTCCTTCAGGAGAGCCCCTGAATCAAAGACCAAGGCTGGATTTTCATTGCATCTTTATTCCGTGTTTCACACATTGTATTCCAGACAGAACAGCCTCTAATCACTTCAGACTGATTGGCTCAGGCTCCAAGGACCCCGTCAACACCCCCACCCTGCATTCAGTTCCAGGTTCACATACACATGGAAACACGCTCAGGGCCTCATTGAACTTCGTAGATGCTTCCTATTTGAAAAAACAATTGCCTCCAGGGGACATCTTCTGTGTCCCCAACATTTGGGCTGCACAGACTACCCGAGCCACGGTGGGCAGTGCCCGGGGTCTAAGCAGGACGGGCCTTCGTGGAACTGGACGCCCGGCAGGAAAGCAGCAGCGGGCCGGGGGCCTTGCGCGGGGAGGAACCCCTGATGCCAGGGTGGGGGGCAGGGACCGGCCAGTCGGGGTGCTCTCCATCTGCTCTGTGGCAAGCAGGGCCCTCCGCTGATTTGGGGGCTTCTGACATTTGCACAGTATTTCGTGCTGATTTCCACGCACACGTAACGAGCCGAAAATAAGGAACGCACACACCACACACGTGCATCTGTGTCTGATCCTCGGCTGCACAGCCTCCGGGCAGCCGCCTGGCACCTGAGCTGTGCAGAGACGGGTGGTGGCGGGGCTGCCCCGGGAGGGCTGGCAGGTGGTGGGAAGAGATGCCTGCGCATGGATGAAAGCCTGGGGCAGAGGTCAGGAGCCTGTCTCCTGTGTGGCTGTGGCTCTGGCCTAGAGCTCCACGGGGGTATCCACGTCACCACGGGCGACATGCCCGTGACAGGTGCTCTCTGGCCGGGGCAGGCAATGTGGGGGAAGCAGGACGGGCCCCAGCAGAGCCCAGGGCAGGGCGGGTCTGCCACCTTCTGCAGCTGGGCTCACGGCCCCAGTGACCAACACACAGCAGCAGCGATCAGGTCCACAACACACCCGGAGACGCAGCGAGCGGAGGGGCCCGGGCCACTCGGCCCCCGCGGTGTGGGTGCAGGTGCAGGAGCGTCCGGACCCACCTATCCAGGTGGCCCAGGCGAGCGAGGCTGTGGCTGGAGCCTGAGCGTCCGCCCGACGCCCCGCACCACCCGGCGCAAGGGCTCCCGCCCGCGCAGGCTCCTTGACAGACCAGCCGGGGCGGTTCTCTGTTTCCAGAGGTCACAGATGGAAAATAAGGCCATTTCTCGAGGCCGCGCTCTGCTCCCAGCTGCCGCAGCCGGAGCCTCCCCGGGCTCGCCGCCTGCCTTCCAGCCACGTTTAAGCCAAGGGAGCAAGTACGCGGCAACGTTAACGTGACGAAGTTACAGAAATCCGGCTGGCTGTCAGAGGCCTGGGAGAGCACAGAGACTTCATAGGTCAGTGCAACGTTTCACTTATGACTTTGTCTACGTTTTATTCTCTTCCGCGCAACAGAATAGAACGTTTACATTTCCAAGTAGGTAAGGAGATGGCGGCCACCTCCCTCTGCCCCCGGCACCCGGACAGCAGGCCACTCGGAGACGGTCTGCCTCTCAGGCCGCCCCGGCTGGGGGCTCCACGAGGTGGGCGCTTGGCAAGGATGCTCCAGGGTCGGGAGAGGGGGACGCCCGGCCCCTCTCTGGCCCCGCGTGGCCGGGGACCCTCCCTGGCTCTCTTTGGTGTCTCAGAAAACAGAGGCCGCCAGCCCTCGCCAGGCCCTGGACCACGTCCCGGCCAGCCGCTCCAGCAAGGCCTCTCCTTGGCCGTGGCCTTCAGCCAGCCGGCAGCGGGGTGTGCTGCCCGGGGCGGGCGAGGCCACGGCGGCGGGCCCGGCTCATTTCTTGTAGTGACTGGGGGCGTCCGCGAAGACAAACTTGAGGCGGTAGGCCTCGGCCAGCAGCAGGCTGACGTCCCCGTCGCCCCAGTGGGCTGTGGGCAGGTTCTGGAGGAAGAGTAGCAGCTCCTGGGGGGAGAGAGAGCCTGGGTCAGACGGGGCAGCCAGCTGTGTCGGGGTGGGGGCCCCCACGGGAGGAGCCCTGAGGAAGCACACAGGCCCACAGCGGGGTGAGCCGGGGGGGGCCGCCCAGCCCCCGAGAATCGTGTCCCCTCCCAGCTTGAGCCCGAGGGCCCCACGCCCTGCAGCCAGGAGGAAGCCCCCCGGGAGGCTCCCAGGCCTGCTGGGACGCGGAGGGCAGCGCCGGCAGCGCGACACAACCGGGCCGCACGCACGCCCCCGGCCTCCCAGCACTCTGGGGCTCAGGGCCATCCGGGTGGGGATGCCCAGAGCCCAGCCGCAGGGGGGCCCTCGGGGCTCAGACCCAGAAGCCAGGCCTGGGCTCAGGTGCTGGCTGTGCTGCCTCCCGGCTGGTGGGCCAGCCGCTGACCACCTCGGGGCCCCAGGTTCCCCATCGAGACGAGGGCCCCAGCTCCCATCGGGGCCACCAGTGCCTGGCGCTCGGCGATGCGGGGGCCTGTACCAGGCCTGCTGTCCTCACGACGCCCCTCCCAGCGCACGGCCCTCTCCCCACTCCCCAGTGGAGAGCCACGCGTCGGGACTCTCCGCCAGTGCGGCTTCCCTGTTGCTGCTTTTCCGTCCTCGGTCCCATTTCCTTTCGCATTTTGGACACTTTCTGGGGGCCTTTAAATTGAATTCATGGAGCAAACTTCACTGGCAGAACGTCCCCGGGGACGTATCAACATCAATCTGCTGTCTTTCTCCATTAGATGCAACTTACACGGATGCCAGTCCAATTCTGAGCAGGTCGTAAATAAATACCTTTGGTTTTATTTTTAATCCACTTCGCTTCATATTATCATGACCTCGCTACTTGCAAGGTGAGAAGCAATACCCTCCCATTGCGGTAACTCAGCAACTCTACTGCACACTCAATTTCAGAATCTAATTTAGTCCCCCAGGTTCAGTGGACGGAGAGAGAATAGAAATGCCCGGTGGTCCGCAGCCTGCAATGTTAAAGAAGGAAAAATCTGTCCGGGTGACCTTTACGAGAGGCAGGGGACACAGCCGAACACGCCCTTAAATGCAGATTTCTTTTTTTAAAAGGCCCGTCTTATTTACGAGCTAGGCAGTGACACCTCCGACCTGGGAGCCACGGCACATCTATTAGCCACATCATTCGGGAAAAGGGCCATCGGTCACGATGCTGTCACTGGGTCACACCCCAGGGGACCCGCCATCCCCTGCGATGGTGGCAGGGAGGGCCCGGTCCAGCAGCCCGCGAGGGCAATTCCGTTTTTAATCTTAAGTTCTCTGTAAACAGTGCTGCGACCACGTCTGCAGAATAAAAGTTAAAGGAAGGTTTGCTCACAACACTGAGGTTGTGAGGAATCAAAGACAAGTCGCGTCCCCGTGGTTCTTTTCTTCCCACATCCACAAGATGCCACCACGGCAACAAAGCCACGGCCCGGGGCATCCCGCCCCCTCCATTGGCCTGTGTCATCGTGCCCTCCCACGCTGGTACGTGCTGTCCACGGTGGCCGGGAGGGACCGTAGCGATGGTGCCGTCCCCACCGCGCAGCCTGGAGGCCTGCTGTTCTCAACCCCCAGCAAGGTCACGGTCACCCCGGAGTCTGGAGGCCCGCAGCACCCGGCCCCGCAGAGGGCAGAGGCCCCGAATCCCGGGTTGCCCGGGGTCTCAGTATGACGAGCGGTTTGACTGTCCTCTGGACACTCTGGATGTCACCTCGCGAGCATGTGGATCGTGGCTGGTGGTCCCTTTTACCAGGAAGTCCGCTGCGGAGGCCCCGCCCGCACCACCCCAGCCACAGGTAGCCCTGCAGGCGTCGTCGTGCGGGTGACGGCAGTGGGGGAGAGCGGGGGGCAGGGTGAAGGGCGGGGCCCTGGGCTGGGCTGTTGCCGGGGACATCTTTTCCACAGGGTCTTTCCCGCTCTGACTTTTGCCTCTGGGTAGGTTCCAAGAGGTGAGCCTTCCAACGTTAAACAGCAAATAATGTTTATGGCTTTGGGGACTTCTTGCCAAAACAGTTTCATTTTTCCAGAGAGAGGAATTACGTTACCATCTGCAAAGTATGATTCTCTCTATCTCTTTTGTCCCTCCCAGGAAGGACGAAATGGTGACACAGTGGCGTCCAGGAAGGTGGGCAGGGGGTCCCCTCTCAGGGCCCCAGGTTCTCTGTCTGGTTGGCCCCCTGCAGAGGCTCCCGTGAGCCCAGCAGTAAGGCCACAGCCAGACACAGAGGAGGCGGGTCCAAGCCCAGCACACCCCCACCACGACCCCACAGAACCCTGGAGGCACATCCTTGGTGTCCTCACCTACGTCATGGGGTGATTGTCTCCTCTGTGACATCAACAGCTCCACGTGTGTTCCCATGTCCCCAGCATGAAGCACACAGCACGCGGTGCCGACCTGTGAACAGTCGCTAGGGCACAGTCGGCTAAAGGCACACACACTTGTAAAGGAAGCTGAACGCGGGGCTCAAATCCAGCCCTGCACCACTCAGCCGTGCCGGTCTCCTGGCTCTCTGTGCCTCGGTTTCCTCATCTGTAAATGGGGACAATAACGCGCCTCCCTCTCTGGGTTGTTAATTTGTGCAAAGTGCTCCCAACAGCGCCAGAATATAAAAAGCACAGGATAAGTGTCACCTGCTGCTTCTATTATTCAATTAGTCTTAAATAACTGTTCGCGGTGGTGGTGATCGTCACGGCAGCAGTAGTGGCGTTTGTGCCGAATAAATTCCTATCCGTGGGAAACGCCAGGGAGTTTGGCAAACAAGCTCAAGACGAAACGGCATCCTCCCTTGACAGCTCAGAGGAGGCAGCGCCGGCATCTTGAGGAAGGAAACACGCCACACGTGTCGACCTACGGGCTGTGGCTAGGACCCCGACCAGGGAGCCGCGTGGGACCCTTTTGAGGGGACTTCAAGGAGCGCCTGTGGACTGGATCGTCCAGTTCCGACGTCGGATACAAAAGGCACTACGTGTCATCAAAACGGCCCCAAATAGTCAATTACGGGAAGAGCAGCTCTGGGTGCAAGGCAGACAGGTCCCCTCACTCCACCTGCCTCTGCGTCAGGGCACACGTGCCATCACACGGCCAGCTCTGCCCTCGGGGGCCAGACGAAGGGTTACGAGGCGAACAACGCTCAGCCCTGCGCAGGGGTCCAACCAGGCGTCACTGGCGGGCGGCTCTCGACGTGGCCCCCCGTCTGTCCCCCCACTATGGGGGTCTCGGTGGAGATGTGGGTAGATGACACTCCAGATCTCAGATACTTGGTCTGAACAAAAGTCTGCGAAATGTTTCGTAACTTTAATATCGATCACAGGTTGAAAGATAACGTTATAGAAATACTTGGTTAAATAAAATATTAATCTCGCTGGTTTTCCCCTTTCTGCGAGGCTCCCAGAAGCCCTCCCTCGTGGCGGGCGTTCCTCTCCAGCGGACAGCGCTGCTCTGATTACACCCAACACAGCCCCCCTGCTCCGGGGCAGCAGCCGCGACGGTGCCGACCACGCCCCCTTCTGCGGACCCTCGGGCACAGGACTCACCCCAAGGCTCCCAGGTCAAGGCCAGCTCCGCGCATGTGGCAGAGCACACCGAGGCCAGGAGTTTACAGCCTGGCCACGCGCAGAGACCAGTGGATTAATCATGACGGGGCTGAAGGCCCAGTTGCGAACTCTGATTATTTTCTCCCCTTAACTGAGAAGAAGAAACAGTAACCCTGCGCTGACATGGGCAGGTGACAGGCCTAATTGGTTTAATTCACTTCTCCACCACGTTCTGACAGTCAATTTGTGCAGCTCGGCCAGCAAACCTGCCGCTGGGGAGCCCCGACCGGCCGTGGAAAGGTGGCCCTGGGTGCCACCTGGGGTGGCCGTGGGGACACGCAGGCTGGGGTGGGCAAGGCTGGGGCCTCAGGCATTTCTCCCACATCCTCAGCCTTGCAGGCAAGGAGACCGAGGCGGGGGAGGCAGGAAGCCTGGCCCAGGGCCTAGGTGGCTCGGCGCCTGTGCAGCAGGTGGGTCTGTCCCCGCAAGGCTGGGTGACGTCAGAGCGCAGGCGGCTGGGAACTCTGGAAGCCAAGGCTGCGTCTGCCGGGCGGGGGCAGTGACAGGAGTGACCTCCAGGCCAGGAGGGTGCGAGGGGCAGTGAATCAGCCATGCTCAGTGCAGGAGTGGCCCTGTGGTCCATCATTTCCACGTCACCATCATCCCACTGACACCCGGCAGGCGCTGGGGGCGTCACCGCCTCAGAGGTGCCGGGCAGCTCCTGCCAGGGCTGTGCTGAGGACCTGAGGACCCAGCGCACACAAGCTCAGTAGGACGCCCGGCACACGGGAGCTGCCACCATGGCCGCCACCACCCTCGTTGTGGTCGTGATCGTGGCCGTGGCTCCGGCTACCAGGACCTCAGACGACGGGAGTGGTGGTCACACAAAGCGGCCGCAGCTGGAATCTGCACGGCACCTTGCGCCCGGGCCTGCCCTCTGTGGGCGGATGTGCTGGTCTGGGCCCACGTGGCCAGCCTACCGCCCCCCTGCCCACCCGGGCGAGTCTCCAGGGACCACGCACTCCAAAGATCAAAGGTCACGGTCCAGGCCCAAACCCAGTGCCCGGCAGCCGGTGCAAGGCCAGGTCATTTGTATTCCTGCCTGTGCAGGGGCTGCTGGGGCTTGAATCCACATTCAACATAAAATACCTGTTCTTGGTCAGTACATGTGTAAAAGGGAAGAAAAAAAGGAGCCGAGATTAAATTACGCTGAAGCGGGTTTGCGGCGACTGCCAGCAGCGCTGACAGCAGCGGGTTACCGGGCAATTCTGATGGTTCGGGGGCTCCTGGCCGGGCCTCCCCGGGCACCCCCGGGGGTGGGGGACGGGGCGGGCACGGCGCCCTGAGCTGGGAAGCTGGCGTGCATCTGGCACATGGTCCTGGAGTCATGCGTGACCGTCCAGCCCGCCGCTCTCTCCTTTCTGCGCCTCCACCCACTGTCTGCTCCCTCGGCCAGGACCTTCCCGTCGGCGCGGGGAGACGAGATCCTGCCCTGGGCCACACGACGGGGTCTGCAGGAGCAGGCCGGGCTCTGTCCCCTGCGTGGCTACGGCTGCTACAGGCAAGGGCATGCTACAGGCAAGGACAAACATGAACCTCGGGGGTCACCACTCAGAGAAGGTCCCAGGGCCGTCCCTCGAGTCAGTGGTCAACCATGAACTGCCCTGGGCCCAGAGTTCACTTTGTGCCAAGCACCAGGCCACACGCTGACCTTCTGACCAATCCCGGGGCTCCCCCCGTCCCCCCCATGTCTATGACCAATCCCGGGGCTCCCTCCCTTCCCCCCGCCCCGTGTCTACAACCAATCCCGGGGCTCCCACCCCTCCTCCCCGTATCTACGACCAATCCCGGGGCTCCCACTCCTCTTCCCCGTGTCTACGACCAATCCCGGGGCTCCCACACACCCCACCTGGGAAAGAGGAATCTGGGACCCCAGGAATCTTAGTGACCGTTCAGTTCACGCCTGGCGCTGGGAGGGCTGCTTCCCCCAGGGCTACCGTCCTGAGCCCTGAACCTGACCTCTGCAAGACCCTGCCTCTCTGAGAGGCCACGTGCTCAGAGGGGGCTGCCCCCCTTAAATGTGCCCCCCTGCTCTCCCCCCAACACTTAAAGGACGCCTCCTTGGGACCCGGCAGCCCTGGGCTGGAGGTCAGACAGCCGAGGCTCTGACCTGGTCCCTCCTCCTAGAGCTGAGAGCTGACCAGAGGATAAGGCCTCGGGAAGCCCCCCGGGTGGGCAGGTGGAAGCTGGGCGCAGGGCTATGATGCTACAAAGGCCCTGTCCCGCTCCACTGGCACAACCCCCCCCGCACCAGCCACGGCCCCAGGAGGGGCCCAGAGGCCCTGGTATGAAAATTACCTATGAAAAGTTCACCCTTATTTCCCTTATTTTTAACTTATCACACTCGATGCCCTTTAGCCAGGAGATCAAAGAATACAGAACTCAACCTGACGCTCAGCAGACGTGAAGGCGGCCCTGCAAAGGTCAGTCCGCCCGGCTCGCGGCTCCTCCCAGGCGGATGCTCGCTCGGGGGCCCGACTCGCCACGTCCACTCCTGCGTCCCCACCAGATTCGGACCCCGGCGTCCAGGAAGACAGAACCCCTGCTGTCTCGGGGGGCGGGGAGAGGGGGGGAGGCTCAGGCCCTAACGCCTTCCGGGAGGGGCTGGGCAGCTGGAGGCCATCAGGGCCGTGCTGGGCCCCCTGGGGCTGCTTCCTGCCTCCCTCCCTCTCTCTGCCCTCCCAGATGGTCCTGTGACAGCTGATTCCTTTGACAATCCAGTTATTAGTTTGAAAATCTTGTCAAGTTCTGGACCAAACCAGGGCTAAAAATAGAAGGACAGTGACAGCTGGCTGGGATGGACAGCCAGCTGCCAGGCTGACCCACTGGCTGGTGACAGCCCTCCATAAGGTAGGATATGGAAGGTGACACCGCAGAGAGCGATCTTCTGAGGACTCTGGGAGGTGCGCTTTCCTTGCAATTAACTTCATATTTCTTTGTCAAAAAAGGGATTCTAAAGAGAAAACACCTTTGGGTACTGAAAACACAAGCTTGACATGAGCGCCCCAATCGAGCGAGCTCCGCGCTTCATGCGCACGGCTGAGAGGCGTTTGATCAGCACACAGAGGATATTTAAAATCCTGGCACGGCAGTTAGAGCCAGCTCCATCCCGCAGGGACCTCTCCGCTTCGCGGGCTGGAGGACCGGGCGGCTGGTCGCAGACGGGGTGCAATGGAGAGATGGAGATGCCGTCCATGGAGGCCCCTCGAGAACGCCCGGTCGGGAAGGACATCTACTTAGGGGGGAGAGGTCCCAGGCCCATGTTTACCTACACGCAGCAGAGACGCCCCTTCCAAACGGGCAGAGGGAAGGCGCCGTGCAGAAGGCTTGGGAGCCTGGAGGTGGCGCCAGCTGTTACCCCCCCCCCCCCCGAGAAATCAGAGGAGGGGTCACGAGAGGGAAGGCGGGGGGGCGGGGACTGCTGCGGGCTGCCGTCTGAACCCGCCCCCCAGCCCTGGGGGTGCTGCCTGCACAGGCTAGCGGCAGCTCCCACAGCTTCCCACGTCCCCGGGGGCTACCCTGCCAGGCTCTGGGGTAGGGACGGCGTCGGCCCGGCGGTGCAGCCCACGTGGCTCCCCACATGTGGCCCTCTCCCCATGTCCAGTGTCCCCCCAGTGCCGATCCTCCCTACTGACCCCCCCTTCCTGAAACCCCCTTGCCCCACCTTGCCTGCAGATCACCGTCCATGCCCCCGGCCACCCTGCCAGTCTCCTTGGTGAACCCTCCCCCTGCCAGGCCTCTCAGGGCGGGCGGCCGCCCTCCCTGGAGCCAGGGTCACCTGCACCCGTGTCCCCACGCCCCCAGCTGTCCCTGAACCCCATCCTTGCATGTCCTGTGGCTGCCTGCACCCCTCTGCACTTGTAAGCCGCTCGCCATCACACGACCACGTAAGGGCTCCCAAACTAAACATGTCCCCTCCCTCCCCCTCCCTCCACAGACGGGGGCACACAGCCCGCACACATGGTGCCCTCGCCACGGCAGTAAGACCCCTGCTCCCAGGACTGAGCCCTCCCTCCCGGGTCCAGCCCACCCCGGCTCCCCGGGCCCTCCTACCCTGCCTCACTCGCACCCCAGCCCAGCCCACCACCACCCTTTGGTGGATGACCGCGGGGCCCCCTGGTTTCCCAGCCCACCCCCCAATCCATCACCAGCACGGCCGCAACACCGGCTTCGTCTTGAAAAGGAAAACCGTCCCCCAGCGACCCTGCTCTCCGCAAGCCACCGAACAGCTGGCGCTGGTGCTGGGCCTACAGCCCAGACCTGCAGGCTAGGGTCCCCGGGGCTTGGCTCTGGTCGGCTCCAAGCCCACCCAGGCCGCTCTCCCCTTGAGAGGCACCAACATTCAGCTCCTCCTCCAAGGGTGTCCCATGGTGCGCCCCACGACTGTCAGGTCCCGCGTGCACCCCGAGAGCCCATCCCCGGCCACCCGACCTGAGCGCCGAGATGTGCTGCAGGCCGGCCCAGGGCCCCTGGGGGAGGGGGGCATCTTCCTTCCCGAGAAAGGCCCTAAAGGAGACATTTATCTCCAGGGTCTACAGACGGTGACTCCCACACTCCTCAGAGGAAGGTAACAGAGCCCCGGGTTCTGGAACAGGGCGCCCTCCACAGTGCCCGGCATGCAGTCACAACTGGCAGATGCCCGAGGAGACAGGAAAAGGCCACCCGGCAAGCCGGGGCTGACGGTGGGACAGGGGACAACAGGGTCCCATGAGGTGGGCTGCCTCAGGGCCAGCCTGATGGGGACGCTTGGGGCCCCGACCACTCTTCAGCCTGCCCCGAAACAGCCAGGGGGCCCAGAAGGAGCCCCGGGGCCGGCCAGTGGAGACACTGCTCTTCCCTTTTGCAAGTGGCTGCGCTCAGAGAGACAGACCACTGGGAAAGCCACCACATGGTGGCCTTACGGCTCCCACGAGCTCAGGGTCCTCCTAAACCCCAGGGAGGTGGGGGCCTTCCAGGAAGCCCACTGGAGACCACCAAGACCTCCAGGCACACCCCCTCGGTGACCTCCCCCAGTCCCCAGGAAGGCTCTCAGCCCAGATGACAGCTGAGACACGAGCCCTTCGCCCACCGGGGAGAGAGGCCGCCAGCAGGGCCATGGCTGGACCCACGGAACCAGCATGTTCCATGACCGTGATCCACACTCGCAGAGGCTGCACCCGGACCGCCGGTAGTATCGACTTGCAGCAGAGCTGGTTTCACAGACTCACCAGCAAAATGATATTTTCTTTGTCATACACATTGTAAAGCTGATTAAATTTCCCGAGCTGTCCAAGTATGTTCTCACATTGATTTTCCCGCTGCCCGGGAGGCCAGGAGGGAAAATGCGCAGCGTGGCTCAGCCCGCAAGGCCTGCTTTCATGCCAGCGCGTGCTGGGGCCACCCTGTGAGATGTGGGGAGAGCGCCCAGGACCACGGGGGCGTGAGAGCACCGCGCGTGCACACAATCGCCTCTGAGGGTGGCAAGTGGACTCAAAGCCACCCGGGCCCTCCTGGTGGGCTCCTGGGAGGGGCCTGGAGGCACGAAAGGGGCATTTTACATGGATAACAGCCCTTTACCAGACACGTTTTGCAAATATTTCCCCCCACTCTGTGCTCTGTCTTCTCACGCCCTTGACACTGTCCTTTGCAGAGCAGCAGATTTCATCTGAGTAAGTCCACCTTACCAGGATCGCGTCTTTGGTGTTGTAGCTAAAAAGGCATCACCGTGTCCACGGCCACCCAGGTTGTCTCCTAGGTCGACTTCCAGCAGTTTCGTAAGTTCTGTGTCTTACATGTGGGTCTGTGATCCACGCTGGGTTCGTCTAGCGAAGGTGGCAGGTCTGTGTCTGGACTCAGCTTTCCGCACGGGGACGGCCAGCTGTTCCAGCACCCCGTGCTGAGCGGCCACCTCTGCTCCGTCGTGTTGCCTTTGCCCCCTCGTCAAAGGCCCGCTGACTACGTTTACGGGGCCTATTTCCGGGCTCTCTGTTACGTTCCAGTGATCTGCGTGTCTCTTCTTTCGCCACACACCCTGCGACCACACCCTCCCTCACCTGGCCTTTGAACACGCTTCGCTGAAACCCTTTGGGGAGTTTGGGTTTTTGGAGTCTTTTTGGGCACGAGCCACCCGTTTTCGCTGTATGGCCCTGTAATAAACCTTTCTTCACTCCACACGCCGCCGTCTCGGTTTGTCTGGCCTCACTGCGCGTCGGGCGCACGAACCTGCGTTGGGTAACATCTTGATGTCTGCAGCCTCACGGTCCATCAGGGTGCTGGGCAGCGGCACCCTCCATCTTTGCTCTTCGCCAATATTGTCTGGACAATCTGGGTCTTTTGCCTCCTTCCTATAAGTTTTAGAATCAGTTTGCCAACAATCCAATAACTTGCTGAGACGTTTATAGACTTTTGAAACTTTGAACAAGTGAATTCACAGCGACCTGGGGCAGGTGAGGGCCTCCCTGCTAGGTGTCCCCCGGCTCAGGCCCTGTGTGAAGGGCCCAGCAGTCACCTGGTGGCGTCAGTGACGACGCTGGCCCCTCGGCAGAGGGACCACACCTCCCCAGCCCGCCCAAGCCACCCTTCGGCAGGGGGCGTGAGTGGAGGCTCTGGGGCCAGGCCACCCGTGCCAACCGCCGGCGCTGCCCTCACTAGGGGGTGAGCTGGGTGCCTCACCCGCCCCAGCTGTAAATAGGATGACGACAGCGCTGACCTCGTGGTGCTGCTGGGAGAACGAGGCAAATGCACAGAGCCCACGGCTGGTGTGCGCCTACAACGTCCGCGCCCCTTCCCCCGCAGTTCCCTTACAACCCCCCCCCCCCGTCTACACAGCGGGGCTTCGGCTGCACCAAACGCTCCGTCCCCCTGACTCCAAGGCCCAGGATCTCAACCACTGAAGTCGTGTCTGGGCACCCGCACGCGTCCCCCTGCAGTGACCTGGTTGACAGCGACACCTGTGCGCTCCAGAGTTCGCGGGAGCTGAGCGTGTAGGGGACCGTGTGCCAGTCGGGCCACGTCCACGGGACCAAGAAGGAGGTCCCGAGGAGGGGCACTGGCCGGTGGGCACGAGGCTCCCCTGCACCTGCGTCTCACCTTCCTGGGGGCCCCTCCCGGCTGCCGTCACATCCTGAGCCCCCCAGCGGTGCCTGGAAGGTGGGGCTGGTGGGCCCTGGGTGAGCAGAAGCTGCCTTACTCCGCCCTTCACCCCCCCACCCCCCGCTTTGCCTTTATGCTGCAGGCAAAAGGGCCTTTTCCCCTCGGGAGAAGGGGAAAGAACCTTCTAGGATGAGTAGACAAACTCCGGGAGAGGAACTCTGGGGTCACAAATGTCCCCTTACAGCTCACTTACAATGCGCAGCTCCACCGAGGGCCTCTGGCAGCCCTGGTGCGAAGCTCTGACCTACGGAAAGAGACAGAAGCCCCGAAAGGAGACAGAAGCCCCGGCTCAGGAAGGTTGCGGGGAGGGGGAGGGATGGGGATTGGGCGGCTCGGGCTCTTTTTCTACGAAAGAAGCCAAAGGCAGTGATATTTTAGAACACCCTTACCCTGGATGTTGGCGTAAGGTTTGCGCCTCCCACCCCTCCAAGCACACGATGCCCTGAGACCCTCCGTCCAGGGGCACCTGGCCTGACCCGGAGTGATGGGGCAAGGGCCTCGGAAACCTCCGACTAAAGGGCCGACTCTGGCGGGAGGCCGGGGAGGCCGCGGAGCAGGACACACGTGAGGGGAGGAGGACGCGTCGGGGCAGTGAGCCGCGAGGCTCTCCCGTGTCTCCTGGATGCCGAGGCCCCCGCGCCTCCTCCCGGTCTCTGCCAGGCCCCAGGGACCGAGCCCTGGGCAGGTTCCTCCAGGCAGGGCCCTTCCTGCGTGTGCAGGTCCAGAACGCGCAGCAGAGAGCACGCGGGGCCGAGGGGACCCTGCAGACAGGGTGGCCGGGAAGGGACCCCAGGCTCCCCAGGCCCAGCTCTGTTATTCAAGCCCCTGCTTCCCAGACACTGGGCGCTGCGTAAACATCCCTCCAGGGGGACACTGTCCACTGAGCTACAGGACAAGTGCCCCGACGGTGAGGTTTAAAATGCAAGCTTCTTCCTGGAAACTGTTCAAAACTAATGAACTAGATGCACGGCAGGGCTTTTGCCTCCTGATTCCAGTAAGACCCGGGCTGTAAATCGCCCGGCGTTAGGACACTTTCCTTTTGTTTTCAGGAATGTTAAAGGGTCACCGTCAAGTACTCTGGACCTGAGATTTACGGACTTTTAGGGGCAAAAGTGTCTCTTCAGTCTTCATCAATTCAGAAAGGTGTTTAAAAAGGAGATTCTCCTCCACCCCCTACCCTCATCTGCTCCACCAAGGGTCTCAGCGACAGAAGGACACTGCTGGGCTGAAGCTGGGACTGGGGGTGGGGAAAGAGTTGGCTCCCAGGTCCTGTTCCACTGGCATGGCCCCCTCCCTAGGATACAGAGGCAGAATTTCCAGGAGAGGCCCTCCCGGAGGCCAAGGCTTCGGTTCGGGTGTTCTCTTTCCAGAGCTACATTCTGGGGAGATGTGTGGCTCCTTATGATGTCTCCACAGCGTGGTCACCCTCAGGGCCTTTATATGATTTTACCATGTGACTCAGTTCCTTGAGGGCAAAGGCTCGGACAGACTAGGCCCAGCAGGCCTCCGGAACTTCACCGTGCTCGACTGACAGCATCAGGGCATGTGTCCAAGTAAATGTTGAGTGGAGGGTAGATGGGAAGATGGATGGATGGATGGATGGGTGGGTGGATGGGTGGGCAGATGGGTGGGTGGGTGGGTGGATGGATGGATGGATGGATGGATGGATCAGTGGGTGAGTGGATAAATGGGTGGATGGATGCAGGGACAGGTAGGAGGATGGACAGACAAAAAAGTAAACAAAACAACATCTGGGATGGTCCTGAAAGTAGGCTGTGGCTCTAACCTTCCCACCGGAAGCCAGCTAGTCCCACGAGCAGCCAACCTCAGCCTGAGCCTGTGGGGCCACAGCTGTACCAGATTCCGTACGTGCTCCCAGCGCCTGGCAGAGGGCCTAGCACACAGGAGGCTTATGTTCCATTAGCACCATTACTGATCAAACTGATGCATAAAAATGCGAACACATTCTGTGCCAGATAACCATTTCATAGAACAGAAATTTCAGTCGCATTCATGTTTTATCCAGTTGAGTGCTACTTGGAAACTAGTGGAATCTGACACATAAACTATAATCTTTAAACTAAATTATTAGCCAAGTTGATCCCTTCCCTTCCTTTCCTGCCTCCCTCTCTCCCTCCCTCCCCAGGAAAACACAGCACAAAAAAATAATCTAATACTAAATACTAATACTAATCCAATACTAATCCAATCCCCAATACTAAACGTGGCCAACAAAGGAAAAACCTACACCTTGAACGAGGTGTTTGGTACAAACCTCTCAGCCCCATTTCTTCTTGCAGAATCGTGGTGCCTGCGATTGGGCAGGCGGGTTGGGGTGTGGCTGGGAGCCCAGGTATGGAGTTGGACTGCCCTGGGCTCTGGTCAGCTGTGTGACCCTGGGCGGTCCATCTCTGAACCCCAGATATAGGGACAACCCCGCCCTCTGGCAGAGCTCTTTCAAGGATTAAAATGTTACACGTAAAGAGCACAGCGAGCTCTGCAAAAGACACACGAAACACGGGGCAGCCCTTAGGAGGGCTGGGATCTGGGCCTCTCACTGGGGAGAGCAGGACGGTGAGGACAGGGGACCTGACCAAGGCCCTAACCCCGGCCGTGGAGGCTGAATCCCAGGCCCCCTCCAGCTAGCGCCCACTCAGGGCCGCCTGCTGGCTGGTAGTTGGGAGAAGCATGTGTTTTTTTTGGGGGGGGGCCAAGTTCTCATAGGACCGACCACCACCTCGGCACCAAGAACCACGTGGCAAGTGGCCCACCACAGCCCAGGCCCAGGGCAGCAACACCAAAGCGTCCAGGACCACCCCCAGGGCCACCACGTCCGGCTGCCGGGCTGCAGGTGGAGGGCAGGCCGGGCAGGGGCAGCTCCCCAGGGCCTGGCCGGCTGCCACGCCAGGGAAGCTTCCAGGTAAACAGCCCGCTTCCTGAACCGCCCCACGTGACCCGGGAGACCTAGCTTAAAACAGGTGGAGCCAACTGGCCACCAGGAAAGAAGAGACAGTTCCACACACACACTCAGCGCCTGTGCGATCTGATTATTTCCACTGATTTCTAAATACATGCAGCTCAACTTCTGCTCACAATTATGTCCACTGCTCCCAAGGAGGAGAAATCGCCTAAAGAGTCGCTGGGCTTCACTGGGGGCGCTGTGGCTGCTCCTCACGCCCTGTCTCCAGCGTGACAGAGGTGTCACCTAACGATGCGGGGGGAGGGCGTGCAGAACCACACTGGTATTTAAGAGTGCGACTCTAACCAAGGGCGACCATGTCACAGGAGGCGTCACGCTGTTTGACTCTGCGACACGTTCACAGGCTGGCGTGCACGTCCCAGCAGGAATGAGGTTTATTCCAACGGGATTATTCGGAGACATAAACCCAGCATTGGGGGCTCCCCTGGTGGCGCAGTGGTTAAGAATCCGCCTGCCAGTGCAGGGGACATGGGTTCGAGCCCTGGTCCGGGAAGATCCCACATGCTGCGGAGCAACTAAGCCTGTGCGCCACAACTACTGAGCCTGAGCTCTAGAGCCCGTGAGCCACAACTACTAAACCTGCGCCCTAGAGCCTGCGAGCCACGACTACTGAGCCCATGAGCCACAACTACTGAGCCTGTGTGCCGCAACTACTGAGCCCGTGCGCCTAGAGCCCAGCGCTCTGCAACAAGAAAAGCCACCGCAAAGAGAAACCTGTGCATGGCAACGAAGAGTAGCCCCCGCTCACCGCAACTAGAGAAAGCCTGCGTGCAGCAACGATTACCCAACACAGCCAAAAATAAAAATAAATTAAATTAAAAACAAAAACAAAACCAGCACCAAGAGCCAAGCCTCTCCCCCGCAGCAACGCCTGAGTACAAACATGCACGTCGGCTACGGCAGCACCAGTGCAGGCCCACGGCAAGCACTGACCCCCGGACAGGAAGTGGCCGAGACCAGATGAGGGAGTCTGCAGACAGGGGCTGGCCCGTCGCCCTGAGACCCCTGGGGAAGGTGGCTTCACACCTGTCCCCGTGGGTCACCCTCCGCACGGCCCCTATCGGGACCCCTTGGGAGCACAGTCTGAAAGCTCCCTGCGGAGAACAAGAAGGGTGGCAACCCCGGTATGACAGCGATGAAGGAGCTGGGGTCCTCCAGGGCACCTCAGTGCCTGGGCGACGTGGGTCCCAGGCACGTACCCCGGATAGGGTGTGTGGGACATGTGGCCGCACGTGGTACCATGCCAGTGCCAACTGTATCCTCTGAGATGCTCCAATCGGCAACCTCCGCTCCGGCCCCCCCCCGCCCCGTAGCAGTTACGCCGGGGGGAGTGGCCTTTGGAGGCCTGAGTCCTGGTTCCTAATCGGTCACTGATGAGCCCAGGGGTGACTCAGTGTGGACACACAGCAGTGAAACACACGAGGTCAACTTCTGGCAAAGGCTCGGTGTGGGACTCATGAGGGTCTTTCCAGGCCAAGGGGCCCAAATCCAGGCTGGGCCACCAGGGGGGACGGCCACAGCCTCCAGGGCCGGCCGCACGTGGGTTCTAGGCTCCTGCCGAACAGGCAGCTGGGACACACACAGCTGTCCACTGACACCCCGAGGAGGCCCCCCAAGGACGTGCCAGCCTGGACGGGAAGAGGAGGCACCTGCTGGAGCCCTCACCCCCGAAGGGACGACGTGCCAAGCAGGGCCCCGGGGGAGCGGGGGGGGGGCACTGCAGACACACGGTTCTCGCAGCTTCTCCAGGAAAACACACCCACGTCACGCCCAGATGCAGGTACCCGCGGTCCGCTGCCTGACCCACTGCCATGCAAGGCCGAGGGCATGTGGGGTGGGGCGTGTGTCCTCAGCCGGAACACACAAAGCACACAGAGAGCAGTGGGCGGGGCCCAGTGCCTCCACTGTCACTTTCACAGGCTGTAACTCTGGGCGTTCTCCTTCAGGAAGGGTCGGGGGGCCTGGGGGGACCCTGAGATGCTCTACCTTCCCAACTCCTTGACTAAGATAGCGGGACTCAGAACTACAGGGGACTAGGAATCCTTTAGGTGACAGTGACACCAGCGATGAGTCTCCACGAGCACCTGTGCTCCCCCTGCATCCGTGACAATCCTGAGAGCGGGTGCTGGTCCCCATCCCTCAGAGGAAGACGCTGAACCCCACACAGGGACACACTCTGGTCTCGGCTGTGAGGTTCGCCGGGGGCTGGAGGTGCTCAGCAGGGTGGGGTCCCTGCTTCGGGCGCAGAGAGTGAGGCTGGGGACGGGGGCAGCGTAGCTCCCACAGACAGAGCCCCAGGAAAGCCTGCCCCAGCAGAGAAAGAAAGATGGGGGGCATGGTGGGGTCCTCAGCTCCCTGACAAGAGGCAGCAGGTGTCCCGTCTGCCTGCTGCGAGGGGCGCGCGGAAGGGCGGGAGGCCGGGTGTCCGCAAAGCTCCCGCATCCCGTCCAGCTGGACCCTCCACCCACGCCGGCCCAGCTGAGGATCAGACACGCTAAATAAGAGAAGAGCAAATATTGTTTCTTTGCATGAGGAATTACAAGATCAATGCAACTTCTTCTGTGTGCTATATCTCAAAAAACAAACACCCCGAAATTGAATTAAGAAATCCTATCGTGTTTGCCCTGAAAATCCTCAAACTAATTAGGGTAACAAAATGAACGTTCTGTACAGATCAAGGGCTTTTAGGATTGAAACTGGATCGTAAGGCAGATTTCTTAGAGCACTTCCATCAGTTTCATCACACCTGTTATTTATGCGGCACGAGGGGAAAGGACTTGGTGAGCCCAGGACCTTGTGGCCGAGTTTGCTACCTTTGCGCTGGACCCCCTCCAGGGGCCGGAACGGGTGAGCCAGGCCTGCGGGGGGCGAGCGTGCCACCGGTCACCACCGCGCCTGGACTAGACAGTCCCCACCCCCCGCTGCTCTCTGAGTTCCTCTCGGGACCTGGTCCTGGGATGGGCGGTGAGTGGGGGGAAGGGGCCACCACTCGGGGTCACACGGGGGTGGTGGCCAGGGGTCGAGCCCAGGACTGCTGAGTCACCCGGGCTCTTTGGCCCCAAGTCTCTGGGTCCGAGGGGGCGTGTGTACAGCCCCAGCCCCCAGAGATCTCCCGCCACCCACCGGAGCCTCCCAGGAAGGACCTGGGCCGGGGCCATGGCCACAGTGGGGCTGAGGAGGGGTGGCCACGGCTGGGAGCCGCAGGAAGCTGGCACCCGAGCCCTGCGGTCCCTGTGCTTCTCTGTGCCTCGTTTTCCAGCCTGAAAGGGGGAATCTGAGGCCCCCAAAACCACCTGCTCCTGCCCGGGACCTGCTCTGCCAACTCCACCCAGCCACCCAGGCAGCCCCTAAACAGGTCCCCGTGGCCAACATCTCCAGCCCGGATGGCCCTATCAGGACGGTGCTGCCACATGGCCACGTCCTCAAGGATGAACGGAGCATGCACCCCTCCATACGGCAACCCCTCCCCGGCACAGAGCCCTGGGGGCCTGGGGGTGTGCGATGGCCACGTGGAAACCCAGGACGTGGTTAAATGAGGACCCAGGAGAGAGGACGGAACCACCGCGAGGCACAGGGGCTCCTTCCACAAGGCAGCCCAGGAGCCAGCGGCTATCCCAGCTAATCCCAGGCTCGGCAAGAGGACACGGCCGAGGGACGTTTGATTTCTTTCTGTCCCAGGTTTACAGGAAGCGTCACAGGCTTCTCCGCCTTGGCAACCCATGTAAGTGGCTGCTAAGCCTATTAGGGTCGGCTCCATCCCTCCAAGTTTTGCCACCGGAAAATCCTGAATCAGACCTGCCCACATCCAGGAAGGCTCCGAAGCAGTGCGGGGCCCATTGGCATCTGGGGAGGCAGAGTGCCGCCGACCAGCTGGCCCAAGAGCCACGCACGCTTCCCTTACACCCCGGCCAGCGCATCCATGCGGGGCGGCAGGCCCACCCCCAGGCCTGTGTGGTGGTGTTTCCACGCTGGTGTTTTCATGCGGGTGTCCGTGGAAGGTGCAGGATGGACCGCGTGACAGCCGAGGGGGGGCTGTGAGGGAGACGTTTTAATAAGGCCCGAGATGTAATTACATTTCTTCAGGGACTGAACAGATGAGCTTCTCCGAGTTGATCTACCTTAGATATCACACACCATTAATGAGATAATAAGGGCCTTTCAATTAATGATTTGAATGGTGGGTGTAGTTTTTTTCTTTAATGGCAAGACTAATTCACAGCAGAAATGAGCAGGGAGAGAGATGCTCTCAGCTGCCCTCCACCTCACCTGCAGGGCCGCCCGTCCTGATGGAGGCTCGGCTGGGAAACCTCCAGACCAAGTGGGCTGTCAGGATGCAATCCAGGCCCCTCCTAGGAGGGAAAGGGCCTCAGTGCTGGGGTTGGAATGTCACTCTCCACCAGGAAAGAGAAATTCTTCCTTTGTGAAAGGGAGGGAGGGGGAGGGATGGAGGGGGAGGGACGGAGGGGGGAGGGAGAGGATGGGGGAGGGGAGGGAGGGAGGGCAGGTGGAGGTGGGGAGGGGGAGGGAACAGGAGAGGAGGGAGGACCCACCAGTGCTCCAAGGGGTCCTAAAAAGCAGCCCTGCAGAACCAGAGTCACTTCCCCAGCAGATCCCAACTTTGCCTCACAAGCTGGAATTGCCTGGGCCTTCAGAGGCACCCAATAGTGAAAGCCAAAGCCTGCACTGCGGGCAGCCCTTGCTGGGCAAACTCTGGGGACCTGTGTCACGCTCAGGCTCTGGGGCCTGGGGACGGCCGCCCCAAGCAGCCCTCAGCAGGGCGGGCTCACAACCTGCTCGGCCCCTGACCCAGGGACTTTCAGAGGCGCCACATAACAAGCAATTAAAATGCAGGCAAACTTCACACTAAATACACTTTTTCTTATACGGCATAAAAGGAATTTTAAAATTATTATTTTGAAATTATTTAGCGGCAAGTAATTCACTTAAGATCGGCTACGATTCCTAAGAAGCCCTTGTGTGTGCCGGGACTGCTGTGAAGTGACAAACTCTAACCCACGTTTATGCTCAAACATCGTCACGTTTAAATGAAGATGAACAGTGAATGAAATGGACAGGATGTTACTTTTTATAGACGTCACCTGAATGTTCGCTGACTTCACCTTTTGGAGCCCATTTTTTCCAAGTCGCAAAGAACACGCGCTGCTTCCCGAGACTGCGGTGGCCGCCCCGCCCCAAGCTTGAGCCCAAACTGGGTCCTGAGTGAGGCTGAATCTCCACGCGAACTCGACGGCCATCCCAGGGAAGCTGCGGCCTCGGTTCAAAATGTGTCATGTAGATAATCCACAGATCCTGAAGGTTCTCCCAGGCCTGACAAACAGCGCCACGCTGCCACCCGACACGGCTGGGGCGTGGGAAACGGCCACGCTCGGCCCGGCCAGGCCCGCTTGCAGACTGAGGACGAGAGCGTACGGGTCTGAGCTGCGAGCTGACTCTGGACCCCCAGCTGGGGGGACCCCCAGGGAGGCACAGCCCTCAGAGGGGCGCTGGCAGCCGGCTCCTGGTCACTCCGCACTGACGGTCAGAAGCGCCTTCCGCCGAGAGGAAGAGCACGTGAACCCGGGAGAGGCGGACAGCAAGGGCCCAGCTCCAGCCTCGTCTGTCAGAGGAGGCCTGGTGGCCCCGCTGTGCCCACAGCGTCCCTGCCCCACGAGGCAGTGCCTCCGGCTTCCCCGTGTGTCCAGGGCTCAGCCCAGGAAGACGCCACCCGCCTGCCAGGAGAGAGGCAGTGGCAGGCCGAGGAGTTTCTTGTCCGCTTTGTGGCCGTGGATCTTACGGGAAACAGCAGCGGCCCAGCCGCGGAGCTCACACCCCTGTGTCTGTCACAGCGCCATCAGGAGGATGCGGGGTGGGTTCACTGCTGGCCCGGCCCCTGCGGCAGATTCTGCATTTCCGCACTTCAAGAGGAACCCACTTCCACCTGCCAAGGCCACTCCCCTCCAGCAAGATCGTAAACACACACGGCACTTCCTGTGCACCCAGGTAAGCAGGACGGGACACCGGAGCCGGAGGGAACTGAGCACCCGCCCGTGGCACCCGTGCGTGGCGGTGCCTCCGCGTCACCGCGGGCCCCAGTCCCCCGGATCGGGACCTCTGGGGTTGAGAGCCAGGGACCTGGGCTTTCAGAAGCTTCCAGTCTATTCAGGTCCCCGACATGATGGGACAGATGGACACAGAGGAACACGGGAAGCTCAGAGGCCAGGGGCCATCCGGGCCGCCAACTATCGACCAGGATCCCAGAAAGAGAAACATGGCGTGAGTCCGCAGCTCCGGAAACTGTCCAGAGATGGAGACCTGGCGTTTTGCAGACTGAATGGGCCCAATGACCGCTCCGGCAGGATGACAGAAAGACACCTCACCAGACGCCTCAAGTGGGGGACAGACAAAAGCCCCCAGAGGCGGGCCGTGGGCAGAAAGGCGGGGATAAAGGCCCGGAGTCAGATGGCACTACACTTCTCAGCAGCAGCGCTGGGCACGAGGAGAGCGTGGAGTGGCGTGCTCAACGGCCAGAGGGGCCGGCTCCACCCTCCACGCCGTCCCGTGCCCGAGGGAGGACGGGACACCCTCACCCTGACTCCCCGCCGTGCTCCTGGACTCTGCGGGTGGCAGGGCATCGGGCTGCGGGAGCACCAGCCCAGCGAGGGGGCAGGGAGCGCCCCGGGCAGGACACCGGGAGGACGCTGCATGCAGTGCCCGCTCGCGGGATTTCTGGAGAAGCTGCCACTTCCGATAAACCACGGGGGGTGGGTGAACCTGTGAAGAATTCACAGAGAACGTGGGGACACAACCGCTAAGTCCAAGGGTGACAGGAGGGGACCGACTGACTCCCGTGAGCGGCACTTGGCCCCCACGCGGGGCAGCCTGGCCAGGTCACCCTCTGACCAGGACGCTGGGAGCTGGGGGCCATGGGGCGCAAGAGCGAATCCCCAACTTCCCTTTCTGCTTGCAAAGTCGTTATGTAAATAAATCAAGAAAGAGCTATTTAGAAAGACACAGGTAAATACAAAACACAAAAACTAAAGACAACCTAAGATTGAAACTGGCGCCTTTTGAAGTGAGGGGAAGGTGGGGAGAAGGAATGGCTTGTTTTTGGTGAAAAGGCCTTTAGAACTTTCCGTCTTTTAAAAATATACATACATAAGTAGCTTTAACATTTTTAATAAAATTGTGATGACTGGGGTTGGGCAAGAATACGTGGGGACAGTGCCAACCCCACCCAGCCCTCTCCGCTTTCTGTTCGAGGACCCTCTGCTGAGCGGTCTTCCGAGAACTGATGGAAATGCCACACCCGAAGGGAAACCGCTGGACCGCCACGCAAGAATCCTCAGGATCTGAACCTCAATGAGGGCCGCGTAACTACAAAGCCGACACTGCCTCATCTCAGCTCTTGTTAACACTCCTGCTGGACCCCGGCCGCGCCCGTGGCTCAGGAGCACGCGGAGCCCATGGTGACGGGGCGAGCAACGCAGAGCCTGAGAATCACCACCGAAGGGGTGACAGCGCTCATCACGGCACCCCCGCAAGAAGAAAAAGAAAATCGGGCACAGGGAGCAGGTGCGGACGGGTCCCCAGCTCTGGCCCGCGGGCGCTGCCGGCTCAGGCTGTCCGTACAGGCATGTGCACTTTCACTCGGGCCCGAGGCCAGGTGTGGCCAGGCGTGGCCTGGTGACGCATGGACACAGAGCGGCCCGCGGGCTCTCCAGGTGGCAGTTAGCGGCCTGGGTGCAGCCCCGGGGCCACCAGGCCCAGAGGGGCCCCGCGGGCTCGGGTTCCATGTGCTCATCCCCCGGAGAGAGCAGGACCCGCCGCAGTGAGGGCTGATTTAATAAGAGCACAACCATGTCTGAGGGCGGTCGTGGGACATAGGCTCCCACGTCTGTTCTTCAAACGCCCGTGGAGAGGGCAGTTCTTAAAGGGACACGACCCGTGGGAGGGCAGGGGCCACCAGGGGGCTGGGTGGAGGCGGGGGCGGGAACCCAGCGAGGGGTGGGGACAGCCAGCCCCTGCCTCCCCTCCCACTCGTCACTCGCTGAGACTGCCAAGCGCACCGCCACCCGCAGGGGCCTGTCCTCGGGGAAGACGGAGAACTACGGAAACGTGTCGCGGACACTGGCGTGGCAGGAGGGGCGGGTGGGCGTCAAGGCGAATCCCTCAGATCGGCGAGTCCAGGCCGGCGCACGGGGGGGGGGCACGGCAGGGGGTGAGGACCACCTGCCCCAAAGACAACGTGCACCCGGCACTCTCCGAGACCGGGCACCTCGACCGGCAAGCCTGGCACGTGGACGGTCACTCCCTCCGTGGCCCAGTCCCTCCTGCCCCGCAGAGAAGGTGCTGCCGCGGGCACCGCACTGTCCCAACGGACCACAAGGCGGACCACCCACCCTGCCACCCACCCAGCACCGTGCGAGCCCTCTTTCCTAAGAGCTTCACGACGTCACACTAGACTGCGCGGCAAGGGGTCGGCACCCCTCGAGCTCCTAGTCAGGAAAGGTCCCGGCAGCTGACACTCCGTCCACCTGCACGGCCACGCACACGCACACTTCAGCACGCATGCCACCCACGGGAGCACAGGAAAGCACAATCCACCGAAAGATTAGTTTTCAATGGACCCAATTTTGTCTTTAAAATGTCTTGAAACGATGAAGAAAGAGACAATTGATCTTTACGTTGACATTTCCTGACATTTGCTGCTTCAAATGAACACAAGATGAAATACAAACCGTTGGAGGTTAACCCGTGGAAGGCCACTCGGCAGCGCAGCAAAATCAGTGCCGCTTGACAAAGACGCACACCCTGCCCCGGGGCCATTCCTCTGACCCAGCGGAGGGGATGACGCCAGGGAACTAATTAGCTGCCTCGGGGGACTGAATGCACTGTGGATCAAAACAGCAACGGACTTGCCCAGGAGGTGCTGGAGCTCCAAACGCAGGCGAGCAGGACGGCGCTGGAGGCGAGGCCGTGACCCCACGCTTGAGGCCTCAGTGACGGGGCGTCGGGTGGCCCCCCCAGAGGTCCCCACGGACAGAGGGCAGGAGGATCTTCCGGAAGGTCCCGCCGACTCTGCCAACTGGTTTCAGAGCGAAGGAAAGGAACGGAGTTGGGATGGGCAAAGGCACGCAAGGCGGCCCCTCCATCCTGTCGGAGGCTCCGAGACCTCACGGTCGTGGACACCCCACACCCACGGGGCAGAGGACACTCGCCAGGGGTGACGGCCCCCGCAGGTGTGAGCACAGGCTGTCTCCATTCCACCCGCTTCCACGCGTAATTCTAAAGCTGCGGCTGATCTTCAAAGGCCCGGAAGTCCAACCTGACAAAGGCTCTAGCTGACGAGCATTTACATGGAGGCCTCTGGCAAAGCAAACAAATTCCACGGGGCTGGGCCAGAGGCCGAGCACACCGGGCGCCAGCGTCCAGGCCGGAGGACACGTAATGGGCGAGGGCAGGTGAGCGGTGAGGTCGCTTGGCCCTGCGTCTGCACGCCGAGCCTGGCTCGGTCTCCTCAAAGATCAGGCTTTGCATCTTGTCTTTCTTTCTGTCTTTGTAAATCAGAGATGCCCCAGAGATTCTTTTAATGGCTTTACTAGTAGGCTCTTTACCAAAGATCCCAGAAGTCTGCGGTGAGGTGCATTGAGGGTGGCCTGCTGAGTGCAGGGCCGGGCTGGGAGATGGGGAGGCCAGCTGGGAGGGGGCTTGAAGGTCATGTACTGGAATCCAGCCCAGTCTGCACACAGATCTGGCATGGTTATTTAGAAATGACCTCTTCTAACCCCTTCTCTGATGATAAGGAACCGATGACTTGGCAGAAAGAAGACTGGTCCAATGAGTACAACACAGGCTTTGAGGATGACCGATGGGCTAGACCAGGCGGGGCCAGAACCCTCTGTCACGGCCACCTGGCCAAAGGGAGGGGACAGCTGGGGCACTGTGCGCAGCTTCCGAGCCGCCACGGGCAGGTGGGAGCACACCGGTGGGCACTGGGAGTCCTCACGTGAGACGGACACACTTCTCGCCCCTGGGGACCACGTGGTGTGCATGCCTGTGTCTGCATGTGCACATGTGTGTGAGCTGAGGGACAGAGTCTGCGGGGATCCCGGTGCAGTGGGACACCTGCTGAGACGTCCAGAGGACACTCAGGGACCTTGGAGCCCAGCGTCACTGAGCAGGGCCCCCAGCCAGGCATCTCACTAAGGGGTCTCACCTGCTTAAGGCGGGAATTAACCCCAGTGAGAAAATCATGCTGACCACTCACTGAGAGGACGTGGAAAATACAACAAACATTCAAACAGGAAAGTTAAAATATCCATAGTTCTACTAACCTAAACTAAATGACGCAAACACTGTGACCTGCTTCTGTTAAGTCTTTTTTAATTTTTTATTTATTTATTTATTTTATTATTTATTTGGCTGTGCTGGGTCTTAGTTGCAGCATGTGGGATATAATTCCCTGACCAGGGATTGAGCCTGGGCCCCTGCATTGGGAGTGTGGAGTCTTAGCCACTGGACCACCAGGGAAGTCCCTGTTAAGTCTTTTTATTGTGCATATAAGACAAGCAAACTTGGGATCATTTCTACATGTATATACACATGTAAATATATATATGCATTATATAAATATGTACACATGTAGGTGTGTTCCCTATATGTGTAGTGTATAGATTTGTAATGTTGAACACATGTACACATATTTTATATACATATGCAGATTGTTTACATGTGTAGATCATGTGTGCATCTTACATGTGTATACATATATGTGTTTATACACGTGTGTATATATAGACGTGTGTGTGTTATATGTATGGACATATATAAACGTGTGTGTGTGTGTGTGTACGTGTGTAGATGTGTGTGATTTCGGGTCACACTTTTCCTCCCACACAGAAATATCCTGAGAGCACTTTCCAACATCAGTGACTATTATTTGAAGATGTGATTTTTGGTAGTTAGAAAATATTTCAGCCAGCAACATACGATAATCCAGGGCACTCTTCTGCCAACGTTGGATATTTAAGCTTTTGACGATTTGTTTTCCCGTAATTATAAGCAAGCGGAATTACCAGATCAAAGGTAAGGCTCTTGACACAGATTATTAACAGCTCTCCAGAAAGGTTGTATCTTACACCCCTTGTAGGAATGAAGGAACAGGCCTGCTTTATGCCAACTTCACCGATTTTAAGAAAGTGCATTTTAAAGAGCATCGCTAAGTTGACAGGTAGCATCTGTTTCAACTTTCAATTCTTCACATATGATCGGAGGACATCTCAGGTTTCCTGGACAGCCTGTCTCACCGTACTGATCATCTCCACCCACTGTCTATCCCACGTAGACATTTTCTTCTTAGTTATTTTCTTTATGATCTTTCAGACATACAGACATTTACTATTTCAAAGCTTAGCTTAAAACGTGTCACCTGAGAGAGAGCTGGCACTTTCTCAGCTTAGGCACCCGGGACCATTTGCAATAATTTGGGGTGTTTCGGTCCCCAAAGTCATATACGTTCTAGCCCCAACTGAGTGGGAGGGTGAGGCTGTGGCTGGGAATTCTCCAGGGAGACTTTCCTTCATTCCTGTCCCGTTCAGAGCCAAGTCTTAGAGAAGCAAGAATCCACACACCCAGCTCTGTGTGTCGGGCTTGCTCGCTTGGGTTCACGGGTCCTGACTCACGCAGAGGGTTTCTCACTCAACATCCACCTGCTCAGGCTCTAGGTTCTCTTTGGTGCCCTGTGCCAGGCTGTCTGCACTTGGGGGCTGCCCACCAGCAGCTGCCCTCAGGGCCAGCACCAGTTCCACGCTGGCTACTCCTTGAAGAGTCCCCAAATTTAGAAAATCCACTTTTCATGTCCATGGTGTGTGTGTGTGTGTGTGCCTCTGTGTGTGTGTGTGTGTGTGCATGTGCCACATGGGGGAGGACGAGGGGGGCGTCACTGAGCACTTAGTCGTCATCCTGCAGAAACAGGATACTGCAGATTTTATGGGACAGTCCCTGGTCTTTCCCCAGGTATTCGAGGTTGTCGATTTGAGATATTCTTTAGCATGTCAAGATGAATGTTCTCTTATTTCTACTTTATTAAGAGTAGGGTTGGTTCTTCCTTTCTGTTAAACTCAGGAGAAGCTACGGAACCTCTTAAGACCCCCCGTGCCTTGATGCCGCCGGTTTACTGCTAGGACGTTACAACAACAGTGAGCAGGGAGGAGTGCACACAGCTGCCCTGACCTTGGGGGGCCTGGCTGCAAGGCTGCCCCTGGCTGGCATCTGGAGCTTGGCTCCTGCAAGCTGGAGCTGTGTCTCCGGGGCCAGCCTGCCAAGACTGCCTGCACCAACCACAGGATGCACGGTGGGCACTGGCTGTCCTTCCGGGATCTGGAATTTTGGTGGGCAGAGGGTGCCTCCGCCACCTGCCCCAGTAAAAACCTTGGGCCTGGGCTTCCATCAGCTCCTGGAGGGAGGCGGGCTCTGCGGGGCTCGGGCGGGGAGGGCGTGAGGAGCCACTCATCAACCCACTTCCTAAGCCATCCGTTTACTTTATCATTGGTCCCTTCACCGCCTTTTATCATAAGCCAACTTGACTTTTCCATCTCCAACTCCTTCAGTTAAAGAGTTACTAGGCTTTTTAAAAAAATGTTTTTAAATAATAAAAAGCATTTCGCCCATGAATTTGTTTACAAGCCCAGCACAGGCCACACCCCACACGTTTGTTTTTTTCCCTTTGCAGGTCACCAATTATTAGGGCGTTTCGAGTATTTTGTGATGGGGCTGATTGAGGTTCACTGATAGAAGAAGGGGACCAAGAACTGCAAATGTGAACTTTACAGACAGTAAAGAGGAGTCTATAAGGTCCCATGTGTTTTTAAATTTACTCTATAATTACAGGATCACTTTCATCTTGACCCACGTATTTTGAAGAGGGCTCTCTCATTTCCAAATGCTTGATTACTCAGGTTTAACTTTATTATCTAGTTTTAAAGGATTATGCTCAGCAAGTGCGGTCCGTATTATTCCGGTTTTTCAGATCTTGACAATTTTTATGGTCTAGATCAGATGATTAATTTTGTAAATGCTCCACAAACTCTTAAACACAGATGCGTCTCCTCCTGCGGCTGCTCCACTCGACGTCTTTCTGTTTGTAAAGTTTTAGACTCAGGTTTAACCTGCAGACAGAGGGAGACTTTGACAAAGTGAGACGTGGACCACCGCGTCCAACACCGCAGAGCCTCTGCCAGACAACGTCTAACAGCAGAGGCACCTCCGAGCCGCGGGCCGCGCCTGCGCACTGTGGCCGCTTCCCCCTCGAAGTCCACGGGAAGACCGCCAACCTCGCTGTCCCCGAGTCTGCGCGGGCTGCCCACCCGTCCCTCTGGGTTCCACGTGCCTCACACCCTGTGGGCGTGTCCATCTACCCACCCCTCCGCGCCCCCCACCTCCCCCCCCAGGTCCGCCCCCGCCCCCTTAGGGCTCCTCCTCCAGCCTTACGGCCCCGCCTCCTACTGCACGGGTCCCGTTCCCACCCCTGGCTCCCCTGCCCTGTTCAGGAAGCCGCCTGGCTCCCTCGTGCCCTCTCAGGCTCCTCTCCCGATCACCACGCACACCCCGAGCCCTCACGCTCAGCCCCAGCTTCACTGACTCACTTCCCTTGCAGCGCAGGCCGGTACCTGATCCGCTCCAGATCCGGGTCCCTGGTTCTAGCGCCCCAACCTGCTCCCGCACCTGACCCCTGGCCTCACAATACACAGCGCCCTGCTGTCCCCGCCCACTACACCCCCAGCCAGCCCAGCCCCTCGTGCGTGGAAACGGAGTCTCGTGACAGACAGCACAGGGCCCGGCGCAGAGGGAGGGCCTGAGGGGACACCAGAGCAGACAGATGCCTCCTCCCGGGCGCTGCCCCTGCCTGTCCCCACCTGGTCCCCGCCGAGCGGCAACCTGCGATCGAAGGAGACAAGGGGAAGGGCCTGCGCGAGAGGAGGCCCCACCGCCAGGGGTGCGGGGCACGGCGGCCACCACGCACACACTGAGCCCCCTCCGTGGACCGGCTGGGGTTTCCAGGCGGGGCCCTACACCCGGCCTCACCCGGGCTCACAGCCTCCCGGGGCTGGCGGCCACCACGCACGCACGAGAAGCCGTTTCTCCCCGTGAGGCTCGTCGTTCATCAACATATATGCAGCAGCCGATTACCTTCTCAGAAATATTTACAGACCTCTGAGCTCCCGAGGTCCCCGCAGAGAAGGTCCCTGATTTCACTGGAAGTTCCACGCTCTGTTCACCAGAAATTAATTGCTTTGTCTACTCTGAAAAACAAAGCACTGCATGCTGCTGCCTCTTTTGCATCTAAGGGACTTGACCTCTTCTAAATCCAGAAGCACGATGCCAGCTCCTACGTGGGGAGAAACTTCGATGTCACAAAGCACTTCTGCACCCACGCTGCCGGGTCATACCCCCCGGGAGGCAGTGAGGTAGGAATGATCTCCCCCTGGGTGCTGCCCTCCCCACCAAGCAGCAGGGCCAGGGCGAACCAGGCTCTGCGGGCTGTGAATGAGGACCAGGGGGGCCGCACGGGGGCTGTCGGACCCCCGATGTCCTGGGACACCAGGACAAACTAAGCAGCTCAGACTTTGGGGGGATAAACTAGAATGATTTTCTAGGGTCGCTCATTACCAACTGCTTTATAAGCTGCCCTTATGAATCAGCCAAAGAGCCCGGTAAGGCCAGCACCCCCAGCTCACCTGCCTCCCCATCGGAGAGGAGGAGCAATCAGGGGCACGTGGCAGCTCTGGTTCAGGACCTGAGCCCAGCCCTTCAAAGGCATCTTCAGCCATGTGCACCCGAGGGGGGCAGTGGGGGGCCTTGGTCGCTCACCCTCTCTGGGCCCCAAGTTCTTACCGTGGGGCACCCCACAGAGGGCAGAGGGCAGGGACCAGGTCAGCGTGCCAGCCGCACTGCCAGGGGACACAAGACTGGGCACAGGGGGGCTCCTTCCCCCACAGGCCCTACAGAATCTGGTTAGAAAAAGGCAGCCGGGGAGAATCAGGCTGCGGGCGCTGAGGCGGGGACCTCCGTGGCTGGCGGAGTGGGGACGGGGGGCTGGGGGGAGAGGCCGGCTCCGGACACCCAGGGTGTGGCGCCTGCGGGCTGCATTCGGGCAGAGCTGGGGACCCGTCACCTGCAGGACGGATGGCACAAGGTCTGCCCGGGGGACAGCGAATCCTCGGGGGAAAGTACAAGGTCCCTGGGGCACCAGACCTCAGGGCAGGAGTGAGCGTCCACTCCGGGAGGTGCCTCCGTCCAACCAGACGACCCAGCGACCCTCGCGGAGGTCCACAGAACTGGACGCAGCCAGACCCCCGGCCTGGGCAGGTCTCAGAAGCCGAAGCACACGAGAAGAGGCGGGACCCCGACAGGGTCCCCTGGGCAGGAAGAGCCCAGGACTAGGCTCTTGGAAACTGGACGCAGGGAGCCAAGCCCATGCCCTCCCGCCAAAATCACCCACACCGCTGGGCGTGCTGAACACTAGGAGGCCTCCGTCTTTCTCCTGAAGACGCCCCTCAGGAAATGACTGCTCCCACGGAGATGACACGGCGGTGTGCCATTTCCCCAGGGGCAAATCACGATTCTGCTGAGTGAGGGCCTTTCAAGCCTTTTCCATGGATGTCCCACTGTAGGACTCTCAAGCTGTCTTCCGTGCACACAGAATCATGCTCCTAAACTGCCACAATTGCACAGGCAATTGCCCCGTGCCCACCAGGGCTCCAAAGCTGCTTTAATTTGTTTTCTCTTGTTTACTTTCCCATTCAGTTCCATTCCCCACAATGCAGTGTGTTCACAACACGCCCTGCATCCAACCCCACGACACCCAGGCCTGAGTCCATCCTGAGTTGGGGGAGAATCAACCTCATGGCTCCTCCGAGTTCTGGCGCACCGGCTGCTGCGCTGTGCTTGTCCCCCGGCCTCGGTGAACCTCGAGTTAAGAGAGCAGGGCCCTGAGTAGGCCAGCAAAGCGTTCTAACCAGCCACCCAGCAGCACTCTCCAGTTACAACAGGGCAGCGTCTCTGGCCAGACAGCAACACGAGAGCGAGGGGCAAGGGGCTCGTCTTCACGTCTTCCAAGGCCACCAGGGACGCAGCCACGTCAGGTGGGGCGGCCACACTGCAGAGCCCTGGGCAGCCCTCCACGGGCTCCTGTGCGTGGGCCGGGAAGACAGGAAGGCCAAGCGGGGCGGCCCAGGAAGGGCCAGAGCCGGCCCAGCACCGCCCACCCGCGGGCACCTCCTCCCACCCAGCTCAGGGACCCTGGCGTCCAGGGCTGCTCCTAGGGGCCCTGGACCCTGGCAGCACCGTCCCTGTTTGCGGAGCAGGAGGAAGAAACGGAGGGCAAGACCCTTTGCACGAGGTCATTACCAGCTTCAGGTCCCTGTCCCCAGCCGGGACTCACGCCAGCGGGCAAGGGCCATTTCTCGGGCACACGAGGCTCAGGGGCCGCCCAGCGTTGGGGGTCACGAGCGGCTCCTGGGACAATGACGAGCCTTGGGCTCAGCGCACCCCCTACACTCTTTCCGAACCACCGCCCCCCACCAGGTGCGGGCCCTGCGAGGGCAGTGATGTCCAGCTGGGGCCTCCCGGAACCGCTTCCCCAACCAGAGAAGCCCCAGCGTAACTGAGGCAGCGACACCTGAGGCACCGTCAGCCTGGGGGACTCGGGCACCTGCATCACCTGTCGTCCAGGTGAGAGCTGGCCGGGCGCAGGCGTGGACACTGGCCCTGGTCACCAGGGAGGCGGGGCCCTTCTCCCTTCCAACCAACGGCCCGGCCGGCCTGCGGGCTCTCCCGCACCTCCATGGACAGCGGGCCCTCGGGGGGCCCCGTCGGCCGCCCGCGGTCACCCCCCCTCACTCGGCGACGCAGGCCGGCGCCGGGCTCTCTCGGCACCTCCATGTGCCCGACGCAGAGTGACCCGGGGGGCCGCAGGCCTCCCATGACCCCGAGGGGGCAGGGCAGGAGGCTGCCTTCTCCCCAGTTCAGAGACAGCAACCGGAGGTGGGAAGAGGCAGGGCGGGGGCGAAGGCCACCCTGGAGCCAGGCCCCCGCAGCGCGGCACCCGCGGGCGCGGCCAGGCCCGTGCTGACAGCAAGGGCAGGAGCCGGGATGAGAAAAGGGACCAGGTCTCCCCATCTAGCACCTCGGGGCGGGGCAGGCTGGGCGCTGGGCTCTGCTGGCCCGGGCAGAGGCCCTCCCCGTCCACCGTCTCCTGGTGGCCGAGACGGAAAGCCCCCGGGCGCTGCGGCAGGGCTGGGTAGCTCCCCACGGCCCTCGGCGGGTGGCGCAGGGTCCTCAGAGCGTCTGACAAGCACGGGAGCTGAGGGACCACGGGCCAAGCGAGCTGCCCAGTGTCACCACGCTGCAGCCTGGGACAACAGGGCCTCCTTCCCTGTCCCCTCACCTGAAAGATGAGAGGCTCGAGGAGGTGAAGCAGCCCGAGAGCGCCCCCAGCCAGTGAGGGGCGGGGCCTGGTCCCTGGTCCCCTCCGCCGCTGTCTCCTCACTGCACCCCAGGCGGCCCGCCCTCCCAGGGGTCAACACCGCACACAGTACCACCGCACAAGGCACACCTGGGGGCGGGGACGGGGTGGGCGCTCGGCCCACCGGGAGCCCCTGGGTCGAGCACAGAGCCTCTGATGGATGGCGGCGGGTGTAGCTCTCCCACTGAACCGCTGAGGAAACGTGGCTCAGAGAGGCTAAGCAACCACCCCTGGGTCACACAGCTACCAAGTGCCGGGCAGCCAGGCCATCTGATCACGCGGCCAGCCCCTTCCCTAATGCCCCACTCCCCACAGCTGTCACGAGGCTCCCAGGAGGCTCCCAGGAGCCCCCTGGCCATTCTGCTGAGGACACACACCGGCCGGCTCAGGGGGTGTCTCCTGGAGTCCATGACAGCACGTTTAATAAGACCAGTGTCGGCAGAGTCCAGGCCCCATGTGATCTGTGCCCTCGGCCGTGGAGTCTCAGGCGGCAGGTCAGCGGTGACCACAGGCAGCCCGTCTCCAAGCTCCTCCACAAATAACCCTGTGAACTAAATCTAATGCACCTCCCTCCCAGCAGGAAATCACACTCGGGTTCTTCTGAAAAGGCATTTACTTACTTGAAAATCTCTTTCTTCCAGTATTTCTTTCCTCCATCTCACGAGAAAAGCAGCACACACGTACAAGTGGAAATGCGCGAAGCCCTCGGGTTCCGACTGCAAGAGAGAATAGCAGAGAAGGTCAGCGTGCAGCCCAGACAGGCCGGCCGGGAATACGGAGCCGGGCCGGCTTGCTCGCTTTTTTACTCAAGGCCTTCGTTTGTAATCCTCATCTCATTAAAATAAGGACAATTTTCTCTCTCGTCGGGCAGCGGGACACAGCGGACATGCCCGGCGGCCAGGTGCTCGCTTGCTTTCTTGCACGGATGATGGGCAGCAACGATAAAAGGCCAGTCCGAGGGGCCCCCATTCTACGCACCCCGTGAGAAGGGACCCGTTTTCCCCACAGAGGCCGATCACTCAGCCCCGAACGAAAGGCAAGAGCAGAGCAGGCGTCCGGCCCGGCACTGCCCGGAAACGACGCTGACCGGAAGCGTGGGGTCAGCTGCGTGCCCCCTGAGTGGTCACCTGCACCCCTCCTCGCTGCTCCCCGCGCTGCCAGGACAGACCTGGCAGCGGGCAGGGTGGGGAGAGGCAGACCCAGGGAGATGGGATAGGAGACCATGGAAATCATAAAATCCCAACTTGTTAGTGAGTCGGGACAAGGGGTTCAGCACAGCTGTGAAAAGAGGTCAGATGCTAGATGGTTTGACGGTTGAGCCAACAAAATAGGCTGACAAATGTGGGACCTACGGGGCAGGAGAGAAAGAGGAACCAACGGTAATAACAATATCCTTGGCCTGAACAAGCGCCAAGAGGAAGCCGCCGTTTCCTAAGAGGAGGAGAGGTTTGCGGGAAAGGGTGCAGGAGAAAGTGTGTTGACGGGAAGGTTGTGAGTCTGTCCTGTGGACACACACCTGCTAGGCATCCGAGTGGAGCCGTCAGGCAGGCAGTGGGACAGATGCGTCCAGGGTGCGTTACCGAGTCCAAGCTGGCTCTGCTCGCCGCACGACAGGCCAATACATCGGAGACGAGGTGTTGAGGCAGGGAATGTGACTTTCTTTGGAAAGCCAGCAGACCGAGGAGATGGCAGGCTAGTGTCTTTGTAAAACCATCTTATCGGGGTTTGGATGCCAGTTTCTTTTATAGCACAGAGAGGGGGAGGAGATGAGAAGTAAAGTGAAAAGGCCCTAAGTTTTGCAAATACCACCTGGAATAATGGCCAGCCTCAGGGAGGGGATGTGTTGATTTCTTCTTTCTTGTAGCCAGCCATCCACAGGTGGAACAGGGTTTGGATGTTTCCCTGAACAAAGGCACTTTGGTTTAACATTCAGGGGGCGGGGTTCCCCGAGGCAGGCCATTACGTAGAGACTGTATCCTTTCAGTGAACAAAAGCAGCGGAAAGCAAAGGTTAAAGTAAAAGAAACAGATGCAACGTGTAATCAGAATTGGCTCTTGCCTGTTACAAGTGCAAGAGGATGGCCCCAGGTCCAGGCCACAAGTTTACACTGAGGGCCTAGCGGGAATGAGCAGGGAGATGGGAGGAGTCACAGGAGAGTGTGAGGTGCTGCCAGAGGGTCAGGTAACACGAGCCCCGGGGAGGTGACTGACGCAGGTCACTGGCAGGTGACACTGCCTGGAGTGTTAGAGGGCGCGGAGGAGAAAAGCCAGAGACGGGAGTGCGCTCCTGCATCTCGTTGTCCTGTGCTGGCTGAACTGGCGTCGGCATGCTGAGCAGAACTGCCGCAGCGCGGCGGCATCCTTGGCTTCTGCTTCCTGACCGCTGCTTTGCACATTTCGTGCCGGAGAAGCAAGCTGTTTTGCACTAGAACTTTGTGTAGATAACGCGTAGCAGGTTAGGACAGTGCCCTCCTATTCCTAATTTACTAGAGTTCTTAATGGATGGTTACAGAATTTCATCAGATGCTTTTCCTGAATCAACTGAGACAATAAGATTGTTTTCCTTTAATCTGTGAATGCGGTGAATTACATTAGTATCAGAGTTTCTTTAATGTTTAACCAACCTTGCATTCCCGGTAAGCTCAATTTGGTCACAGTACCGTTATATTTTTTAATCACAGCTGGGCCCTGTTTGCTGATCTTTCATTTAGGATTGCTGCTCTCACACTTATAGAAAACTGGCCTCTCATGTTCCCTTCTAGAACCATCCTTGTCTACTTTAATCACGAAGGTTGTGTTTGTCTCTTTCCTCCTCCTCTTCTCTTCTCAGAGTCTGTACGAGACTGGGATATCTGTCCTTCGAAAGTTGGCTAGAAATGGGCTGGGCATGATGTCTTCTTTGTGGAAAGGTCTGTATTCCTGATTCAATTTCCCTTTGATTATAAAATACTTCAGACTTTTTTAAATTTTTGAAAACTTTTCTTTTGGTAGGAATTTGCCACCTAAGTTTTCAAGGTTGCTCATAATATTCTATTTTTCTTTGAACCTCTGCTGCACTTGCAGCATCTAAACATTTCTTCTAAAATCATTATCCTTCTTGAAATGCAACCTTTAGAAGATCCTCTAATGAGAGGTCTTTTGGCAGTAAACCCTTTCAGTTGTTGTCTAAAAATGTCTTTATTTCATTCTCATTCTTGAGAGATAGAACTGTTGGTTATTACTTTTAAAGATGTTAAAAATGACATCTTTTGGCCTCCACTGTTTAATGCTATCAATCTATTTGTCATTCCCTTGTAGAAAATCAAACTTTTCTTTCTGGCTGCTTTTGAGATACCCTCTTTGTCTTGGATGTTTTGCATTTTCCTTATAATATTTATTCTGCTAGAGGTATCCTGAGAATGGGTTGCTTTCATCAGTTTTGGAAAACTCTCATCCATTATCTCCTATTAAACATCCATCTGCCCCCTGCCATTCTCTGCATTTTCTCAGAACCCAGGTTAGGCAGGTGTGAGGGTCTTCTCACTCTGCTCTCCATTTCACTTAACCTCTCTTTTTATATGTTCCATCTCTTTGTCTGTCTGGGAGAATTACTTTCTTCAAATCTTTCCTCCAATTTACTAGTCATCTCTTCAACTGTATCACAATTCCTGTTTAACTCACCTATTAAATTTGAAACTTGCTTCTTTTCTCAGACCTGCTTTGTAGATTATGAGTTTCCCTTTCCTCCTTCTTTTTCATTCACTATGTTCCTTTTTATCACTTTAAACATGTTAAACTTATTTTCTAGCACTTCTCAGATAACTTTAAAGTCTGTAGTCTTTGTAGGTCTCTTTCTTGTAGCTTGTTTTCTCTGCTGAGTCTTGCTCTTAGTGGCCTGCTTCCTTGTACTTTAGTGATTTTCCCCCTCTTGGAGCTTATGTTTGATGAAATAAAATCATTTTTAAGGCAGGACAAAAAATGTTTTAACATAAAGTCCTCTCTGCCAGTCTGGGCCACTACCCCTCTTTAGCGTGCACTGCGCACCTACGCTACACATGAACCAGACCTCCCAAAGGACACGGGCCTGCCTGCTCCAACACAGAGAGCAACTTTCTCCCGGCGCCAGCAAGGTAACTCCCTAGGAGATAACATTTCTTCATCCTGTAAGGGGTCAGGAGGACCTACTACTCGCCTCGTACGTGCAGATCTGGACTACGTAAACCGTCAATACGTCATTTGACGGAGTATTACTCCTTCTCTCGAAAATGTATGTAACTGTGCTTTAACTTCTAACGGGAGGAATAGTCCTCAGAGCTTTCTGAAAGACTGTCTCCCAGGTTATTATCCTCAGGTTGGCTCGAATAAAATTCTCCGTTTCTTTCTTAGATTGACTATTAATTTTTCGTCGACATGTTCCTTGGAACTTTTATCTGTTGGAATTCTTTGAAGCGCGTATCAAAAATGGTTTTCTTTGGGGAAAAAAAACTTTGTGCTTGCTTCTGCCAGAGCCTAAAGGCACTATTATCCCAAGACTACTTTCAACTAAATTTTCAGCTTGAAATTTTCTAAGACAAGTAATACGAATCGGACTCCAAACTCATGTGAATGCAGGACTGTGGTTAGATACTCCGAAGGGAGGTGTTTTCCTTCCTTTTTCCTTAACTTCCATGGCCAAGGCCAAGAAAGGCGACCAGCAGCACCTGTTCAGTCCCTGGACAGGCTCCAGGTTTGTCTCCTGCCTGAGGCTCATTACAACCAGGCAGAAGGCCCTGGAAATTAATTGGCAGGTGCCCCTGGGTGAAGGCCTGCTTGGATGCTGCTCCCTTCTCTCTCTCGATTTACATTTTCTTGAGATTTCTGCTATACGAGAGTCTCTCTTCCTTCGCAGTTACGTTTTTGAAAAATACACCAGCAGCCTTCGCTGTATCCTGTGATGGAGGGGCCTCTTAATTTGCTTAACAACCTTTATTTAACCGGGGAGTGCAGAGGTCAGCCTCAGGCCAGCCCTGAGACCCATCCTCACTCGGAATTCAGGAGGTTGGCTGTGAATCCTGCGTCCCCATAAGGTACCCCCGGCTGGCGAGCGGAGTTCGGTATAAGCCACGCGTTCACGGGAACACAGCGTTCGGGGAAAATGGAGTTTTACAGCTTCGCTTAAGTGGATTATTTGTCTTCGATGACTTGGTAAATTATATTAAAATAGCAATTTAATAAATAAAAATTTCATATCCTAATGGAAACTGGGCTTCTGCTCTAATGAAGCTTAACCTTGACAATAAACACCACCGTCGGCATCCCGGGTGGGACGAGCCTAGGAGGCAGGCTCTCCGCAGCGGACGCCCACACGTCGCAGGGCCCACCACCCGTGCCCACTCAGGACGGGGGTCTCCGTCGTCTCTGGGATCTGGCACATGCAATCGGGACCCTCCCGACTGGTGCAAAATCAGCCACGTGGACCGGCCGTTTCCAAACAAGCCCAGGGAGGAGACGGCGAGCACACAGAGAGCTCTCCAAGGGAAGAGGATGAGCCTTTGGGAAGCCCCCTGGGCAGGGGCCAGTGCTGGCTGACCGCGGCGCCGACCCCCTGGAAGCACAGTGCTGCGGCCATTTCAGAGCAGGCTCTAGGGACGTGCCTGACCCTCCAGTCTCCCACCTCCCCAGGCTCCAGACGACTTGGGAGGGAAAGGAGGCCAGAGAGCTGGAAAGGCCACTCAGCGGTACACCAGGACGACAAGCAGGCCTCCTGCCTTCGTGGCGGCCCATCACCTCTGAAGAGCAAGCCTGTTAGCAGAGTCTCCTCCTAAAATGCTCACCCTCGGGATTCTGAGGCTGGGAATTCTGGGGGTCAAGGAGAAACACCGGTCCTATAACGAACGCCATTTTTAAAAATCATAAAATCATCTCTCTAGCTGAGGAAAAGACAATTCACATAAGACCCCAGATGCACTTGAAAATGACCATTTAAACGCCCCAATCCCATTCCAGTCGGATCAGACTTCTGAAATCTCAGGTCTTAAGACTTTTATTACCTGCAGTCAACTGTGTCTAGCAAACCCAAACCCCACTCCAAAAAGAAGGCAGCAGGATGATGGATGCCCACGTCACCGCAGGGGACCCCCAGCACTCAGAGCCCCTCCCAGGGCAGACAGAGGAGAGGAAAGGACACCCTGACAGGCCAGGACTGCAGGCAGGTGGGCAGCCTTTGGGTGGGTGTGGCCCATCCCTGTAGGATTTCCCCTGGGGGAGAGGTGGAAGCACCCAAGAATGCATCACACCAAATAAGTGCAAGACAGCTGTGGGAGAGATGCTCAAGTTCTCTGAAAGACATCAAAGAAAACCTAATAAACAGGAAGATACACCAGGTTAATGGACAAAAATTTCAAACCTGAGAAGATGTCAATTGCCTTCCATTATAATTTATAAATCAATGTATTTCTAATAAAAATTCCAACCATTTTTTTTGTGGAACATGAAGCATATTCTAAGGTTGCTGTTGAAGAGCAAAGGGCCAAGAATAGCAAGACAAGCCCACAGATGGACAGATAAGGGGAAGATTTACATCCACTCTCAAGACATTTTGTGAGACTGATGAAGACCATGTGATCTGGGCCTAGGACAGGTGGGCCAGGGGAGCAGAGACCCCAGGCACAGGCCCGTGGTAATGTGGGTATTTGTCTTTGGCAGATAGGGTAGGCAGACCAGCTGGGGAAGGATGGATGATTTGATAAATGATACTGAAATAACTGGCTATCCATATGGAGAAAGTAAAATTAGGTCCCTACCTCATGCCATATGTAAGCCCCAATTCAAGGTGGATTACAAAGCAACCTGCAAAGGCAAAACCTTAAGAGCATAGGCATCAATTTTTTAAAAAATCAGTAAATTTGACAACACAAAAATTTAAAACTTATGTTTGACAAAGGCACTATTAAGGTAAATGTATAAGGCACAGACTAGCAAAGGATATCTGCAGTGCATATATGACTGACAAAGGACTGTATCCAGTATCCAGTATATATATGTGTGTAGGTGTATATAAATATACATATATATACACACACACACACACACATATTTTTTAATCCTCCTAAGAATCAATAAGAAAAAGACAAACTACCTAATTAAAAAAATGGGCCAAGGATATGAACAGACCTCGAGTGGTCAGTAAAGATAGGAAAAGCTGCCCATACTCACTGGTAACCAGGGAGGTGCAGAGCAAGACAGGTAAAAGAAAGATGTCAGTTCTTGTTTTTCAAATGGGCAAAGCCTAGAAATTGTGAGGACTGCAGAGTATAGGAGAGGATGTGGGCGGAAAGGAATTCTGCGCATGCTGGGCGGAGGGGTGGGGGGATGCAACTGCTGTGAAGAGCCTGGTAATATCGAGATGTTTGCATGCTGTAACCCAGAAAAGTCCTGTCCTAAACAGAGCATCTCCTACACCAGCGTATAAGGAGACACGTACAAGAACGTTAGGATTGAGCGCTGTTTGTAACTGCAAAAAACTTAGAAACAACTCACATGTCTTTCAACAGGAGATTGGATAAATTATAACATATTCATACAGTGTGAAGCTATAAAGAGTGAAAATAAATGAAATACAGCTACATCCATCAACATGAATAAGCATTAAAATATAAAGTTGAACACAAGAAGCAGGTCACAAAAGAATATTTAAGTGTGATACCGTTTATAGAAAGTTTCAGAATATCATCAAGATCATAAATATTGTTTATAGATATATATGTATGTGGTGAAAATGAAAAAAAGCATGTTTAGAAATTACAAAAACCAATTTCAACGTAGTGGTCACCTCTGGAGAATAAGGAAGGAAGCTTCAATGACAAATGTGAAATTTAATTTTTAAATCAGTAATAAATGATCTGAAACAAAAATGAAAAACGAACTGTCAGATTTGACAGAACTGTGTAGTTAGTACACAGGCATTCACTGGATTATTAGCTACACTTTCTGTATACTTAAGACTTTTTAAAATTTAAGTAACTAATAAGAACCTACTGTACAGCACAGGGAACTCTACTCAGTACTCTGAAACGACCTATATGGGAAAAGAATCTAAAAAAGAGTGGATATATGTATATGTGTAACTGATTCACTTTGCTGTACAGCAGAAACTAACAACATTTTAAATCAACTATACTCCAATAAAGTTTTTTTTTTTTAAAAAAAAGGCTTTTTATAATTAAAATAAAAGAAACAGACTGGGGACTAAATTGCAATGGTCTTTTCTGGGGTCACTGGGTGAGGGACCACTAATTCCTGTGGCTCCAGCCCAGCCTGGGGCATCTGTTTGGCCCCAGCCACCTCGCTGTCACTCAGACTGTGGCCTCAGGTGGATTCTGACCTCCACAACCTTGGGCAACCCCTGCTCATGTCTCCTCCCAGGGCCACAGGCACAGGGGGCGGGGGGCAGCCCCTAACTGCCCTCCGTCTTCCCTTTGACCTTCTTCTGAGACTCTTTCCTCTGCCCTTAAACCAGCGGGGCTGTTGGCATGTTTACACTCTTACAGAGAAGGCTTGATTTTTGAGAGAAGCTCAGAGGATGAGAACTTAATGCAGAAAAGCTGTCCCCGGGGCAACCCGGCCTCTCCCCTCTCCTCCAGCTGCTGGCCAGAGGCAGAAGATAAACCCGGGCACTCCTAACATGAGTTTTCTTTAAACTGCATGTCAGGTTCCACAGTGGATCTAGTTTTGCTTATAAAATGACAAAATGAAAGTCTGAAATGACTACACGATTAACTAAATGCAAATGACTTACATACGGCGTACACTTTTCAAAAAGTAGGCAATCAGGCAAAGAAACAGCTTTCCTTCTATTTTTTATAATAGAGAAATTGTGATAAAAGGAAAAATTTTTCACCTTTAATCGCATCATTAAACTTTGCTTATAATTTTTGGCACTGAAATAAAACCGAATGGCCTTCTGGCACAGGAGATTTTCCTACGTACATGTATTTATGTAGATGGATTTCTGAGGCCATTCAAACGACAGGAATTGTTTCCCATTCTTTGTGCGGATCCGAGTGCACCAACTTCAGCTGTGCAAGCAAAATCTTTGCTATGATTTCCTTTGAAATATTCATCACCAGGCCAGTGCATTACACAATTACCTACCAGGAATGCAGAGCACGGCCATCTTAAAATTCACACCAACGCCCTCATGTTTGGGGCCTGGGCTGGTAATGGAACTGTAAATCACATTTCATTATGCAGCCAAATCCTGAGGCATAAATGAGCTGGTGCTCATCCAGCCGGCCTCAGAGTGACTGATCTATTATCTCTTGCCAGATAATTCAGGCATGTGTCTGTCCACATCTGAGAACACTCCAAATGGCTAAATGACAAAGGTCACGGCCAGTCCAATTCATTTCGGGAGTCACTGGTTGCATGCTCATCCAACAGGGAGGGCTGGTCTGGGAAAGGGAGGTGACCCACCTGCTGTCGCTCTGATGTGTCAGCAATTCCCAACTGAAATGAACATTTTAAAGCTGGAAAAAGCATAAAATAACAAAGAATACTGAAATATTTTTTTACATTCCTAAGAAATGTTTATTCCTTTGTTGATGATGTATCTATATATATACATATATATGTGTATATACACACACACACACATACATATGTATAAAGAGACTGAATATAGAAGCTTGGAGAGTCCAAAATCTGCTGGGGAAGCCCAGCAAGCTGCAGACCCAGGGAAGAGCTGATGCTGCAGTTGAACTGCAAAGGCCTTCTGGAGGCAGAATTGCTTCTTGCTCAGGGGAGGCTGGCCTCTGTTTCATTCGGGCCTTCAGCTGATTAGACGAGGCCCACCCATGTGATGGAGGGCAATCTGCTTTATTCAGAGTCCACCGATTTAAATGTTAATCTCATCCAGGAACACCTTCACAGAAACATCCAGAATAATATTTGACCAAATAGCTGGGTATCGTGGCCCAGCCTGGTTGACACACAAAATTAACCATCACCCAGATCATGATCCGCCTTCAATTTTGAAAGGCATTCTCCAGTGCTGTGTTCCTAGGTCCTTCTAAACGACGAACCACTGGTTTAGGTGTTCAATTAATCAACAACAGAAACAACAAGCTCCTACGGCTCACAGAGCCATAAGGGAGAAGTTGATCCTTAAATGCAGACAAGGCACACCAGCGAAAACCAGTTAAGAGCCAAACAAACAATGGCTTTGATTTAAATATGTTGGCACGGGCCTCAGGACAGACACACATTCCGCCAGCACGTGCGCTCGGAGCAGACTGTGTGCCACTCAGCCCCCCTGCAGCACGGGCCACTCGTCACCTCCAAGAGACATCAGGCGAGGGGGGGCTCGCACCACAAGTTCACATCACAAGTGTTGCGCTGCCTGCACATGCCTGGCTCCTTTATGGATGAAATCAAAGGCATCCTTTGAATGCTGCTCTGTCAAAACTTCATGAATTATACAAGTTCTGGAGAACTGCAGGGGCCAGAGCCAGCACCGCATCGTCACTAACCTCAGCTGCCCTTCTTACGGCCCCTCCCGTTTCCCAGATTTAAACATTGCATCCCTGATGGCCTGGCATCTTTGTGAGACCATGAATCACGGTCTGGACTATGGGCACCGCCTTACAGGCGTTTTTGCTACCCTGTCCAACCTGATAATCTCTACTGTTGTTTACAGTTTGTCAAGGATGATCCTGGCAAATTAAAAGGAAGAAGATCCTGCTGTGGGTCCTGATTATTTTTTCTTTGAAGTAAGAAATGACATCACACCAGTTAATAACTCAAAGCTTCAATTCTCTCCGTGGACCAGACTGAGCCAAGAGAGCAGAAAGGTCAGAGTGAGTGAGTGAGCTGCAGCTCTCGGTGAACAAGCCAATTGCCCGTCCACAGCCCTGTGAGGACGGGGTGGCACTTCCCTTCGCTGGACAGGCAGGCCTGCACACGTGCCCGTCCACAGGCTGGCACCGGGAGAGCTCAGGTGGCACACCCTGCCTGTGGGGTGAGCGTGTGCTCGGGAGCTGGTCCCCCCCCCCCACCGCCCCCGTCTCCGCCGCAGCTCCAGCCCTGGCCTCCTCCCCGACTCTCTCCTGGCGCTCCTCCCAGCTCTCAAGGCCTCGAAGGCCCCGGCCTCTGCCCGCACCTCCCCGGCCGCCTCCCCTGCGGCCTCTCTTGGCTGACTCCGAGGGTCCCCCCCGTGCTCAGTGCCATGTCCCCACAACACACCAGGACACGCGTGTGCAGCCCACTCCTGTACCCCGCCCCTCTGCGCAGACACCGGCCCACGGGGACCCCTGTGCCCTCCTGGAGAGGGCAGCTGACCTGGTCCCAGCTCCCGCGCTGCCTCGGCTGCCAAGTGCTCGTCCAGGAGCGCAGAGCGCGTGTCTACTCTCGGGGCGAGCTCCGGGAAGGCCAGGGGGACGTGTCTAGGTGCACAGCACGAAGCCCTGCGCCCGGACGGGGTCAGAGAAGGAGGCCGACACCCCGATGCGCATCTCATGGTGAGCACGGGTGTGAAACTTGTTAAAGACGGACAGACAGCTTAGCTCCACACGAACCTCAGGCACCTCGATGGAAAGGGAGGGCTGAGCCAGACACCTTCTCAGGCCTCGGACGTCGGGACAGGTTCCAGGGTTTGCACTGCGAGGGCAGGACCCCGAGGGGCCGAGGGCCACGAGTCCACTCCCGGAAGGGTCGTTTCTGGATGCCGGCCTCTGTCCACTCCCCCACACGGCCATCGGCCTCACGAGCAGTTCTCTGTAAAGTCTCATTCTGGTAGTAAACGAATGAGGAGGATTCTGAGAGCAGAGGAACGCGTGGCCTGTAGGCCCCTGCAGGCCCCGTGTCTGCCTGGACAGGGGAAAGAGCGCTCATTCGCTACAACAAAGCAACAAAGGACATTGACTTGAGCCCAAATGTTAGCTTTTCCATCTCCTTGACTGGCATTCCCCAAAGTTACTCAGCCAGGGCAGTACACGGGAGCAGACGGAGGTGGTGGAGGTCCACGGGCGCCACGCACACCCTCCACCGGATGACACTGTCTGAAACGAGAGGGCGCGAGCTTGGCTGGTCCCCAGACACCCCCGGCTGACGTGGAGCTCCCTGCAGGCAGGGGCTGGGCCTCACGTCACCCGTGCCCTTCACGCCAGCTCAGTGCTTGGCATCAGATGTGCCTTGGGGCCCAGCGGGTGGATGAGGCTCAGATGGACCAACAGACGTCCGCTCTCAGCGCGAAGCAGAAGCAGAATCTCAATCTCCCGGTCACAAGCCTGGACCCTTCATTCTTAACCAGCTCCCAAGAGGCTGTCACACAAAGTGAAGTCTGAGAACCACTTGGGTTGGGAGCTTCTGGGGACGAGGACCTGCCTTCCCTTTGCCTGGGTCTCCCTCAGCAGCTAGCGCAGTGTTTCCACACACAGCAGGTATTTGGAAAATGATCAAAATACCGAGTGAATGAATGAAGGCCACGATCAAGTCCCAAGTTACGGACTAAGCTTGTTGCTTCCCAATGACTGAACGTCCTCAGACCACCAACCTTGAGTCAAGACTTAAATCAGCCCCTTTGTAAATAAGGCTGTGACTAGGACTGTTATTGCTTTGAAACTAATTTGAACAAAAAGAATCCACATTCACCTAATAGCCGTTCTCTAGGGAATGCCCAGATGTAGCAGAAAACATTGACAACAGAGAAAAGAATTTCCTGTAAGCTAAAACAAGGAAAATTACACAGACACTGCCGCAAACTAAGAAATAAGAAAGAGTCTGACACGATGCGACTGTCCCCTTGTCGTGTCCAATGGTCCTGCCGCCATGACTACAGGACTACTCTACATCCTTTCAGGCCTTGCTCCTTCCAAACTCCCTCCCCCAGGCCAGGCCTTCAGAGTGAGAGGGTGTGTGTATGGGGTGTGCTTTCTAAAAACATTTTATAATACGACTTTTCAAAAACTCCCCAAACTAGAAAGCACAGAATAAAGGAGCCCATGTACCCATTCTTCAGGGTCCACAACGATCACATGTGGCCAAACCTGTTTCATCTCTTACCCGATCCCCACGCCGCCCACATGCTGTGGGAATACTCTAAGGGAATCCCCGTCATCACAAGTCATCCATGAAAAGCAGGTCACCTGTTCTGTGGGTGTTTCCCACTCGGGCTCCGGCTGGCGAGTGGCGCCCGTGTCCCCTTCCCCAGGATGTCCTGTGAGCTTGGACTTAGACCCTGAAGCTGAGGCGGAGTCGGATGCAATTCTGTTTTGCAGGAATTAATGGAGCAGAGCACCCTTCATGCTTCCCATCAGGAGGCTCGTGGCTTCTGCGTCTCTCCTTCACGACACTATGATTGATTAGCGGGTCCAGGTTTTGCCAGACGGATCCATGCGTTAGAAAGTTCCCTGCCAGCCACCTCTGAAGATTTTCAAAGCCATTGGTGAGCGTCCTTAAGCTGTTATATCATTAGAGTGACAATGTGATTCTTTCCTTCCCTCTGCATTTATATCCGCTTTTTTTCTGTAAGGAATAACTTCTCCTCAAAAACTATTTGATTACCAGAAAAGCACAATACTTGCTTGAATCGTTCCTTTTGTTTATCAGGTGATGCCCTAGCAACCTTCAAAGGCGAGCTGGTGAGGGTTTAATTTAGAAATCATGATGAATTCATAGACTTTAACATATTTGGGTTTATTTTAATCCACTGCCTTCATAATTCTTCCTGATGTTCAATTTTCCCATTTCTGACCCCTTTAAATTGGGCTTCTGACGTGACCCCAAAAGTCTCTGAGAGGCCACTTGCCTTCTTTATGATGAGATGCTCCAGAATCATCTTGAACGTTTCCTGCCCTAGGCCTGGGACCGTGCCTTTTCCTAAGGAGCCCTGGTTCCTTTTCACGGGAAATGGTATGGAGACTCCACAGGAGTCTTATTTACACTGGGTTGATCACTGGACCCAATAATTTTCAGGGGAGGAAGCTAGAAGATGTGATTTTATTTCTTTTAAAGAGAAGAATACATCACAGGTTCATACTGAGTCTTAAATCATATTTAAGATTATAGCGTTTTTCCTTCTGTGATTTTATGCTTGATTCTCTTTTAGGTTAAAAATCTTAGTTCCTATAACATTATCATAATTACTTATTTGCTTTACCCTAATGTATGTATTTATGTGTAATGTGTGTATATAAACAATAGTTTCAAGATAGCACTCATGTTATTACTAACAATATGATTACTGGGTAGAGTTTTTAAAATTTTTTGCTATTCTTTTTGTGCTTGAAATATATGCTACTAGGACTGTACGTGCAAATTGCTCAGAAGTCTATTCAAAGTAATTTTGCTCTGTGTGATTAGGCCACCAACACAATATAGAGTTAGGTTCATTTTTTACCTTTTAATTTTGTCCTTGCTTTTTAAGGCCCACTTGTTTAGGTTTAGTTTGGTTTTACACTTATGAAAAGCAACACATGATTCCACAGTAAAAACCTCAAACCAGGTGCATTTGGAGAAGTCGGGCTGCATCCTTGTTTCTCCACACCACCCATCCTCCCCACGAAGACCGCACCTTTTCCACTAGGTTCTGGTTTACCCTTTCACTGACTTTTGTTTGTAATGTAAGTAAACACGTGTGCACTCAGGAAAAGGTGTGTGTGTGTGTCAGTTCGTCCGTGTGTGTCTGTGTGTCTGCTCATATGCTCCCAACCAACCAACAAGTAAGTGAGGGCACCCACGCAGGCTGTCTGTGCCTTGCCCCTCCCAGTAAACAGTACAGCCAAGACCCCCCCAGCCACACGCAGAAAGCCCCCTCATCCCTCCTCACCCCCGTGGGGTGCACCAACCCCTGGGAGTGTCAACCAGCCCTGTGCTGACGGACATCTGTGGGGCTTCGGGCCTTTCACCATTACAAACAGTGCTACAACGGATAGGCCCTGTGGATACAGCATTTTCTATTTTCTCCAGCTTAACTTTCGGATGGTTCCTGGACCAACAGGGAAGAACCTGTGTTGTTGGCAAGAGAACAACAAATAGCCCCTGTATGCGTCCTTCCTGGGCCCTGCTTTCGACCTGCTGCAGCCCCGTCCTCACCTCCCTGCTGGCTGCCCGCCTTTCTTACCAGCTCACGGGTCAGTCACTACCGGCTGACGGCCCACCTTCGGTGGGCGCTAGATAACATTACCCCTCGTACAAATATCACTGCATATATACTAGCGGTACAGAGGGCCAAGGGCCTACATTGTTGTTTTCTCACTGAACCTTTTGCCGAGACAACTGTAGATCCACATTCAGTTGCAAGAAATAATACAAAGAGACCCCAGGTTCCCTCTACACAGTTAGGGGCTACCCTTCTAATTTGCAGGAAAAGGAACACTGATCAACCCCCTGGCCTGGGCCCCGCGCTGCTCACACGGCTGACAGGAGGGCACGGGCTCAGTGGACACGTCACGGTCATCAGATATTGCACACGGGCTACTGAGTCACGGCGTGTAGTGGGCACTGGTGGGCTGAAGATTTTTAACCTGGAATACGATTTTAATTTCACTGTTTAAATGAAGATTCCTTGGCTTTGCACATTCACCAGCACACATGTAAGTGGATGCAGGATGCACGTGTACCCAGGTGCATGGATGCAGGTGTTAGTGTGACCTTTTCTAAACAGAGTCCAGCTATTCTCCCATCTCTGGGTTCCTGGTGAATAAATATTAATTTGACCATGAAATTTATACTGTTCAGATCCTTGGCCATTATTTTTTTTGTTTGATAATTCATACACTGATAAGAAAGAACTAAAGTTCTCCATTACAACTGTAATCTTTCTATCAGATTCTGGCTTTATGTTTTCTTATCTCCATGACTTAGGACATATATATTTAATATTGTTTTGCTATAATAAAATGGCTGTCTTTAATTAACTCAATACTATTTCCTTTAGTCTTTTTAATCTTAATATTATCATTCCTATTTTGCTTCTGCTTGAGTTTGATCGGGAGAGCTTTGCCCAGCATTTTATTTCTAATCCTTTTATGTCCCCAAAGGAGGAATAAATGTTAAGAAGGAAAATTCAAACAAAATCTGACAAATATACTTTAAGATTACATGAATGAAATATTCATTGAATCTGTGGGTATTTAAAATGATATTTTTGGTGCTCAATTTTACTTTTTGGAAAAACTCAATTCATGACCAGCCAAATACTTTGATATTTTACTATTTTTAAATTGTTTAACTAAATATTGAGTTAATACCAAATATTTTTTACATATATGGGAATAAAAGCATACCAACAGAACAAGAATTCTTTGGTTTACTGTCCATTGTTTAAGAAGAAAACTAACCTCTAACTAGGTAACTTTCTCCAAAGCCAGCCCAGCCCTTTCCTTGAGATTCCAACCCTTCGAAGGTAAACAGTATCCCAAACTGTGTGTTTATCATTTCCTTGACTACCTTTATCTTTGCACCACAGTTGTTTCCTTCTAGATCTGAATTTTAGATAAATGTAGCACAAGGTATGTATGGCTCGAGGACTTTTATTTCATTCAACACTATGTCCCTGAAATACATGCCTGTCGCTTCATGCAGCTGCAGACCATCATTACTTTCCGTGCCTCGCTCACACTCCACAATTTCTTCATCCACACTACTGCCGATGGGTCTTTAGGCTCGTCTCCACTTCTGGCTATTACAAATCAGTACTGCTGGAATCCTCGTGCACATTTGTAAGAGTCTCTCTAGATGACTGGTTCTCAAACCTCTGTGGGCTCCGGAATCACACGGAGCCCCACCTCCCGAGCATATCTGATCCAGGGGACCTTTGGGACGGGGCCCGACAACCTGCATGTCTGACGAGCTCCCCAGTGCTGCCGCTGATGCTGGCCCAAGGACCACACTTTGAGAACCACCGTGCCGCGCGGAATTCTGCAACGATGGGAACGTCTTACGTCTGTGCTGTCCAGTCGGCAGCCGCCAGCCGCAGCGGGGTCCTGAGTACTTGAAAGAAAGCTGGCCTATAGCACTGGGGAACTAAATTTTTCAGTTCTTTAAATTCTAACTAATATTCATCTAAACGGCCACACGTGGCTAGTGACAGCACAGCTCTGAGTACATATAACCCAGGAGTGGAATACCTGGGTGGAGAAGAATGCATCTCCTCAACTTTCCTAGGAAAAGCCAAATGATTTTTTGAAGTGTTTTTTACTAGTTTACACTCCCCCCCTCGCCCGCCCTCTCCAGTGTGTATGATGGTTCTTACTGCTCTACATCCCCAGTCCTCCCTAAAGTGTGATATTTTGTCTTTCACACTTACGCAGAGGGTCCTTAAACCCTCCCTGGTAACAGGCGCGCACGCACGCACGCACACACACACTCACACTCACACTCACACAGAGCTTGGCACGAGGGTCCTGGGGCAGGGCGGGAGCTATTGCTAAGCAGCCTGACCCTGAGGACAGAGCCCTTTGGAGGTGACTGATTTGTTCAGAGGGCTCTCCCCTTCGCCTCACTGCCTGTGGAACGTTTCCTTCTGTCCCAAGCACTCAGTAAGGCCTCAAAATTGAAGCTCAAGCTCAAAAGATTTAAAAAATATGACTTCGGTGTTCCACTTACTCTGGGTTCATGTTTTGACTCCGTTTTTGTTTTGTTTTATGGTTTTGGGGACAGTTTTTTTTTAATTGAGTATGTCTAGCCAGTATTTTTAAATTTTTATTAGCTTTTTCTGATGTAGAATTTACATAAGGAGAAATACAGAAACCTAAGAATACTGCCCGATGAGTTTCGACAAGTAAATGCGCCAGCGGAATCAACAACATCCCTATGAATACAGAACGCACCCTTCCCAGGTATCCTGCAGGGGAGGCACAGGAAACCCACGGCTGGGAGCCCTCTCACTGCTGATCCATTTCGCCAGTTCCAAAACCTCATATAAATGAACTCACACGGTACGCACTCTGGTGTTGTTTGGCTTTCGCGGGCAAACACAGTGTCTTTGAGATTCATTCCATTGTCGCTGAAAAGCATCACACTGTATGAATTTGTTTACCCATCCCCTGCTGATAGGTGTTTGAGCTGTTTCCAGTTTGGGCTAATATGAATACAGCTGCTCTGATCACTCTCCTACAAGGGGTGTGTGTGTGTGTGTGTGTGTGTGTGTGTGTGTACACACAAATGTTCATTTCTCTTGTGTAAAGACCTGGGAATGGAGCTCTTGGATCAGAGGGCAGATGTATGCTTAGTTTTATAAGACATTGCCAGTTTTCCCGAGGGGCATTACCATTTGACATTCCACCGGCCATATATAAGATTTCACATACTTGCCAATGTTTAGCACTGTCAATTCTTTTAATTTTAGCCATCCTGGTGAGTGTATAGTGGTCTCTCACTGTGGTCTACTTTGCATTTCTCTGATGACTCATGATGTTGAGTACTTTTTCAAGTGTTTATTGGCTATTCATCTATTTTTGTGAAATGTCTTGAGTCGTCTGTCCATTTTTTAATTGAGCTATTTGTCTTTGTAATATTGAGCTACAGGAATTTTTATATACCCTGGATAGGAGTCCTTTGTCAAATATGTGTATGATAAATACTTCCTCCCTGTGTGCCTCTTAACTATTCTGGACTTCACCTGGTTCCATTATTCTACTATTTAGTCTTCTGTCAACATCACAGTCTTGATTACTGCCGCTTTATGGTGCATCTTGAAATCAAGACTTTAAGCCCTACATCTTGGTTCTTCTTTAACAAAATGTAAGTTTTGCAATCTTAGGTCCTTTGTATTTCCATATACATTTTAGAATAAACTTGTTAGTTCTACAAAAAAGCTTGGTAGAATATGATTTGGAGTGCATTGACTCTACAGATCAATTTGTGGAGAATTAATATCTTAATATTAAGTCTTTCAACTTATAAACATGGTGTATATCTCACCAAGTATTTCAACTTCTCTGAGCAATGCTTTGCAATTTTTAGTGTAAAAATCTTAAGTATCTTTAGTTAAAATTGTATGTAAGTATTTTTATGAATTTCATGTTAGTATAAATGATACGGGTCTCTAAATTTCATCTTCTAATTTTTCATTGCTAATATATAGATATACAATTGATTTTTGCATATTAACCTGTATCCAGCATCTTTATTAGTTCTGTTGTTCTTTTTTTTTTGTCAGACTCTAGGATTTTCTACATATGTAATCAATAAGGACAGTTTAACTTTTTACTTTCCAATCATTATAATTTTTATTTCATTTTCATTCCTGATTGTCCTGGCTAGACCTTCACGTATAATATTGAATAGAAGTGGTGAGAGCAAATATCTTTGCCTTGTTCTCAACTTAGGGGGAAAGCATTTGATAACTTTACCATTAAATGTGATGTAAGCTGTAGGGTTTCTGGATGCCTTTTATCATCGAGGAAGCTTCCTTCTATTTCCAGTTTACTGAGAGTTCTCTTCATGAGTGGGTGTTGAATTATCAAATGCTTTTTCTGCATCTTTTGACATGATCTTATAGTTTTCCCCCTTATTCTGTTACTGGGATCAATTACATTGATTTATTTTTGAATGTTAAACCAACCTTGCATGCCTGAGATAAATCCCCTTGATAGTGATGTACCGTTATTTTTATAATTTACTTGATTCAATTTGCTAATGCTCTGTCAAAGATTTCTGCAACTTTGTTAATTAAGGTATTGGTTTATAATTTTATTTTATTATAACATCCTTGTCTCATTTTGGTATCTCAGTTAGGCTGACTAAAAAGAGCTGAGAAGTGTCCTCTCTTCCTCTATGCTCTGAATTTGTGTAAGATTGGTATTATTTCTTCCTTAAGTATTTGAAAGTTCACCAGTGAAGTCATTTGTGCCTGCAGTTGTCACTATAGAAAGGTTCTTAATTATGAAAGGCATTTCTTAAATGAATACGGGGCTTTTCAGGCTTCTTATTTCTTCATGTGCAAAGTCTGATCATTTGTATCCTTTAGGAATCTGTCCTTTTCCTCTATGTTGTTAACTTGACTGACTGTTACAAGTTGTGAATAATATTCCCTTGCTAAGTTTTAAATATCTGTAGGATCTGTAGTGATGGCCCCTCTTTATTCATGATACTGGTCCTTTTTTTTCTTTCCTCTCTCCGTTTTCTTTCTTTTTTTTTTTGGTCTTGATTAGCCTAGCTGGAGATCTTTCAGTGTTACTAAACTTTTTATTAAACTAACTTTTGATTTTGTTGATTCCCTCTACTGCTTGCCCATTTTCTATTTTATTGATTTTTGCCCTTTTCATTGTTATTTCCTTCCTTCTGCTTCCTTGGGAATTAATTTCCTCTTCCTTTTCTATCTTCTGAAGGTGGAAACTAAAATTACTGATTTTAAATCTTTCTTCTTTTCTGATGTATGCATTTATAGGAATATGTTAGCTCTCCAAGCACTGCTTTAGCTGCATACTACAAATTCAAATGTTACATTTTTATTATTCATTCAGTTTAAAATATTATCTGATTTCCCTCTGATTTCTTTGACTCAAGGGTTTTTTTTTAGTGGTGTGCTGCTAATTCTCAAAAATTTGGAGAATTGTAGACATCATTCTTATTGATTTCTAACTTAATTCTATTACAGTTGGATAACATCCTCTGTATAATTTCAATCCTTTTACATTTTCAGAGTTGTTTTATGGCCCAGGAAATAAACTATTGTGGTTATTGGTCACTGTGTACTTGAAAAGAATGTGGCTGGATATCCCTAGTTGTTGGATTATTAATGAGCTCAAGCAAGTTGCTTGATGATATTTCTGTATCTCCTTTATCTTTACTGATTTTTGGCCTATTTAATCACTGAGACAGAAGAATTAAAGTCTCCAGTTATAATTATGTGAGGCGCTCCACTGATATTAATAGCCTATAATATCTTTCTATGCTAATTGCTCAGTTCTTGTCAATTCAAATGCTAAACGTGGCCCTGAGTAAAAAGTTAACAGGGAGGAACATCCCTTCCCTCACCCCCACCTGACAGCCCAGGCTGAGACAGAGGTACACCCAGTTGTCTCCCAGGCTGGCAAATGGATTTTTTTCCTTCTAGTTCATCCTTTGCCCAAGAGTATAGCCTTTCAGTATGGCGTTACCTAAGTGCCTTAGCTCTGCATTCCCTACCTGTGAGGGGCACACGGTCGACCTCTTGTTCCAAGTGTTTGTTCAAACCCAGACCTAAAGACTGGCAAAAAACCCCTCCCCCTTCCCATCTATTTTCACTTGGGCCTCTGGGATGACCCTGCTTTCCTGCAAGCTTTCATGCACTTACAAGTCTGCTTTGGATAGTCTATCAGCATTTCTGGGTGATCTGAAGATCGTGTGATACGCCATATTTAAAGCTCAGCATGCTGTAGGGCTGCCTCGGACCCACCCAGGAAGTGATATAGGGATCGGAGCCCCCCCGGAGCTCCTGGGTTTGCACCTGGGCTCTTCACTGTCCCCCTCTCTTCAGTCTAATTTCTCCAGCAGGCGGTGAGCTCTACGGTGGCAAGGGCTGCGTCTCACTCGCGTCTGTGCTTTCCCGCTACCCCGGCTGGCCCAGGCCTAACCTGGAGGAGATGTTCCCCAGAGTCTTGATGAACGGGACCGGGAGTGTAGGATGGGGCTGCATGGTAAAGATCCCTAACAGCCAGCCTGAGGCTTCTGGGCTTTATCTGACGGGCAAGAGAGGTGCCAGTGAAGGTGATTAGGCAGGAAGGTAGTGGGACAGCTGCCCAGGTGGCATGGAGTTTCTGAGATTTACGGGACCAAGAGGACAACAGAACTGAGGCAGCACCATTTATAGGGTCCTGCCTCTTCCCTGAGAAACCGGCTATCAAAAGAGCAGCTTAAAGAAGCTAACATTACAATGTGCAAAGAGACAGTATTAGACAGGTTGTGTGCACCTCTTCTTCCAAACCTATAGAAAAAAGTAAATTATTCACTTGAGTGGACGTAGCTTAGGAACAATGAGAGACATTTCCCAAATGAGCCTATTTCTCTCCAGAGGAAAGATTGTGGAGTTGCCTGGGAAGGGTCAAGACTCAGAATTAACCAAGTGCCTGTTTCCAGCACCTCCGGAGTTGTCACGGTGACACTTCCAACTGGAAATCACTGATACTGGCCAGGCCTTTCCCTAAGTTCTCCTAATAGACGTGGCGACATATGTCAGGGGAATACAAATGTGACCATGAGCGCCAATCGGGGCCATCTCAGCCAGCGGCTACCTGGGGCTCCATTTAAGCCATACCCTGGCCTGGATGCCTGGTCTGGGAGGTACTAGGGCATCGGCACCACGACACCATCAGCACCACCACTCCCACTGCTCTGGTGTGAAACAGTCAGGAAGTCAAGTCTGAATCGCTGTCTTTTAATACTATGTTCTTTAAAAAAACCTACCATGGAATGATGTTCCCAAGGCCTACCAAGGAACAAAGGGCAGTGTGCCCCGCACTAACTCTCCTCAGACTGCGGTGGGGTCTGAGTGCCTGTCTGGTCTGTACACAACTCCTCCTCCCTCCTGCCGGCCTGCGGTCTGGTCGTCAGGTCGCCTTCCCGCCACCATCGCTGTGTCGGGGTGGGGCAGTCCTAAGCCCCGCCATCCGTGGCTTTAATCACAGCCTCACACAGTTCAGAACCGTGTGGGCAGAACTCTCTGGGAGGATGCACTGAGGGGGCCAAGGAAGGTTTGAGAGAGTAATGGACACAGGCTGTCACATGGGAACTTTCTGACTTTAAGCCTTAAAGTTTGGTCTTTCCTGCTCATTTGCTGGGATTCTGTGATGTTCCAAGTAGGAAAGGCTACTCGATGAACTCCAGAAAGGCATGATGTTACTATGTTAATAAAGGTGCCAACAGCACAAAGTAGACTCAGTACTTCAATACCTTGAATAAAAATTGTTTTCTGCAGCCTGGAACAACATTGTGCAGTTGTGGTTTCCACAAAGTACATGATTTCCTATTTCTCTGTGAGTTTTCTGGGTCACATATATTTCCTCGCCAAGTCTACATTTCTGCTTCAACAGTTAGAAGAGTCTTTCAGTATCATTTTTCCTGGAATAATTTGTTATTCATCATTTTTATGGCAGCATTAAATTTTAAGAGAGAATTGAGAGGGATAGAAAATCTATGGCATATTTCCAGCCCCCAAAGAAAGCCTTTAATAAATTTAGAACTTTTCAGTTTTACATTCAAATCTGACCCCAGGACCAAGAAGCTGCCTGGAGCCATCCGTCCTTCACGCCGGAGTGCGGGGCCTGACTGCAGCCGGGAGGGCGGCCCCCGGCCCCCAGCTGGCAGGACAGAGCTTGCTCTGCTGAGCCAGACATGAGCTGTAGCCCCAAGAGGCACAGCAGCGAGGACTGGGAGACGGGGCCGCGTTACCCTCCCCCGAAGCAAGGTCTGGCAGGTGTGTACAGGTGTGCCCTACAAGACACCAGGTAAATCAGATCGGGGGTGCCAGGCCCCCCCCACCTCCCATGCAGCCCTCTGCGGATGCCGGCGTGCCAGGCCCTGTGCAGCGGGGTGGCGCACGGAGCCCGGCCGGCCGGTCCCGCCCTCCAGGACTCCCAGCTAGTGTGTGTGTGGCACGCGTGAAGACGGTGCCTCCACAGAACAGCAGGAGCACTAATGGGGTCCAGAAAAGTGCTGCAGGTGCAGAGAAACGAGGGCCCCGACATCTGAAACCGGTGCAAACGCCACCCTGCTGAGCCAACTTGGTAGGTCGCTTCCAGCCAAGTGTGAGATCAGGCACCGCACTGCTGGAGCCAAGACGGTCGTGATGAGAAGCTCCGTGGGCTTATTTTCAGAATCACACAGTAGCCTCGTGCTGGAGAGCAGTGAACCAGGCAGAGGGGCCACTGGGGAGAAGCGGGGGCCTGCCCGAGGGACCCTGAGCTTCAGTCCCTCCGGCAGCTGCACAGCTGGGCAGCCTCTCCAGGCTCTGCCCCCGCTTCCCTCCTGTCCCCAGAGCTCAGCGCGGCCCCCCGCTCCCGCACGCCTCCGCCTCGGTGGGCCTTCCACGAGCAAGCACACGCAGAGGTCTCTGAGCACCCACGCCGTGCTCACCCACCTGGAAACGTGATGCTTCATGCAATGCTCTTACAGACGCGGGAACGCAGCGCGGCTCCAGCACTGAGCTCAGTGTGTAATTTGCAACCCAAAGAGGCAGCCGGTCTCAGGGGAGGAAGGCTGAGCCCAGCCAAACACGCCGCTCACGTCTCATCAGAGCCCCGCGTGACGCACAGCGAGCACACGTTCCTACGTTCCTCCCCAGCAAGGAGGGAGAGACTGACGTCCGCATCCTACGGGCTCTCTGGACTTGGAAATTCAAATGAGGACATAACTTTCATTTACTAGGACTCGCTTATTTGTTTTCCTCTTTCCCAGAACTTCGACAAGCCACGGCTATAAAGCATTAGCAAGTGTTTCTGGGTTGACAGATCAAATCACAGGATGGTTAATGGACAGAGTTTCATTTAAAAGGAAAGAATGGAAATGGCAGGGTGGAACCCTTTCCCTCCAACCCTGAGCTAAGGGTTTCCCATTTTAACTCTGACTATGAAAGCAATGACTAACAGTGGGGTGCAGCTGACCCCCGAGAGGGGAAGGCCTAGGGAAGACCAGGGGCGCCCAGCATTCCACGTGGAGTGAGGAGGACAGCGGTCCTGCACTGCCACCGAAAAGCAGCCGAGGACCAGCAGGGACTGACCGAGGGCCACAGGCACGGCCATGGCCTCGTGAAGTCCAGCGGGAAGACCAGGTTCGACGAGCCGACCCACAGCAGCTTCGTGGCTGGGAGACCTCGGGGCAGCGCCAGGCCGGCCCTGAGCCTCAGGAGGACCCACTGACGACGCAGGCGGGGCCCGGCTCCCGGCGCAGTTACCGACGGCCACACAAGCCAAGGTGTAACACCAGTGCTTACGATGGTGGCTGCCACCGTGGGCTCTTCGTTGAGGGGTTTTTATTTTCTTTCATTTATAGTTTATGGTCATTCCTCCAATCATTCAGGAGACTGGCTTCTAAAATGAGTCTGAAGTTGCCCATTAAAAAAAAACCAAAAACAACAAAGCCTCAGTATAGGGTTCAAACTTAACATCGATAACTTTAAGAAATGTTTATATCCTAAGATTCCCAGAAATGGAATTGCTGGGCCGTCTTCAGCCTGTAATTCACAATAATAGGGAATCACAGGGAACCACTTGGGTGGACGGCGCTGGGGCAGTCAGGGCAGCTTTGGTTCCTCCCAGCGGCGGCTCTTGAGGAAGGGGACGATGCTGACAGGAGTTTAGGGCTGGTGGAACTCAAACGCGTCTGCACCATTCAAGGGCGGACTCGACAGCTACCCACGGAGCCTGACACACACAGCACTGCAACCTGGGCTGAGAGACGGGACAGCGGAAGCGAACGTTGTGTGGGGTTAGGCTGCTCACGAGAACTGTGGACGCGGCGGTCAGCTAGGACCTGGCGGGGGGGACCTCCCACCTGGACCACTCACATCAACAGCAGGCTGGCGAGGGAGGTTCGTCCTCTGGATCAAATTTACAACTCAAATCACGCGAACCTGGAGATTCTTTGCTGAAACTGTTTCAATTTGGTGCAAACACCAAATGTATAATATAATTAGCCACTTAATGTCATTAAGAAAATTTATGAGCCTTCATGAGTTGAAAAACAGTCCCAAATGGCGTTTATGAGCCATCCAGGACTAAAAATAGGACCGCACTGCCTCAGTGAAACACGCTTAAAAAAATGTACAGTCACAAATAATATGTCTAATTATGTATTAAACTAATTCTCGCCTTCACCTTTTGAATATCTAAACTCCTTACCCCATGTATCATTTTAATTATTTTTCCAGTTCATTCCCAGGGAAACTGGCTGATGGGGAATTAATTAATGGGTCCAATAAAGAGGCTGCCGGCATTGTTCACACCACAATCTGAGCCCTGGCCTCATGTGCATGTCTCCTTTTATTCTAAACAATAGCGCTGCTGAGATTTCGGCATGAAATTGTTAGCTCATTAAAGAGGACACAATCATACCCATTTCCACAGATATTCAACAATTACCCCATTTTACTGCAACACGAGTCCATGAATAGAGCAACCACTGGAGTTTCTGGCCCCAGGGTTTGAGAGACGTCACAGGTATGTAAATACTACCCTGCAGATTCCACTTGATGACATGATTCGGGATCACTCAAGCCCAGGAAAGACCCTATATTTAAGTCCCTGTGAGACACAGGGGAGGCTGTAGGGCGCAGCAAGGCCACGGCCACACCGGGCGGCCTTTCACCTTCAACGTCTCGTGTCCTGCTGTGCACACTTCCGGGGAAGGGGCGCAGTGCCCGGGCGAGGCTGGCTCTCCTGACGGCCCAGCGTGATGTCTGCTTCACCCCCAGAGATGCTGGCAGAGGGGAATAGGGGGCCTGGGGGGACAGGGTCCTCTCCCCAATGGCGGGCCACGCACGGAATGCCTCGCCCGAGGTGGTGGTGGCACACAGCAGGTACCTGTCCCTGCAGCCTGGCACCCAGACCTCTGCCCACAAGGTCCCCCACTGCTGGCCAGCTGAGAAAACAAGAGCCAGGAGACCAGAGCCTGCCTGCGGCCTGGACGGCTGAGCCACCCACCCTGGCAGTCCCTGCCTAGCACCTTCTACTGGCTGTGGTGAAGGAGCACCTACCCTCTGTCCCCCACGCACCTGAAGGCCCCCAAGGCACAAGGTGTTCTCGTTTGTCTTTTCGTGTCCGGCACGAGCACTCGGACGGGTCCAAATATCCACACAAGCGCTCAGAGCGTCAAATATGAATGGATGGACAGACAGACAGATGGACAAGTGTGCTCCAGGGAGACGAGACCGGCAGGTGCCTCTCCCCTCCCGCCACCTTCAAAGGCAGACCCAGTAGAGCCTCAAGGCTGGTCAAATGCTGAGCAGAGCGCGGCTGTGTGCGCGTGTGCATGGTTTTCGTCTGTTTCTTCCGAGTTACTGCATAAACGGCCACCGTTCCTTCCTGAGGCCCTGGCTCCAGCCCAGCATCTCTGCCTGTTCTGGCCTGACCCCTGAGGATGCACGCAAACCTCCCCACCATCCTGGGCTGGACAGGACAGGACAGTGCGGGACAGGCCTGGCCTTGTGGCAGCAACCCCGAGGGCCTCTCAGCTGGCTCCTTGGCCCTCTGTGCGCCAACCGTGTCCAGAGTTCACTGCGGTCACACAAAGGGAAGCCTCTCAGGAGGGAGAAAGGCCCCGTCTACCCTGTGTATGTCTGTGCCCATCTCTGCAGGCCCTCTCTCCCCCGAGTCTCACCTCTTCATCACTAGGATGAATGAAAGAGGAGGCAGGACTTATTCATTTAAAACAACACCTGGGGGGCTTCCCTGGTGGCGCAGTGGTTAAGAATCCACCTGCCAATGCAGGGGACACAGGTTTGAGCCCTGGTCCGGGAAGATCCCACATGCCACGGAGCAACTAAGCCTGTGCGCCACAACTACTGAGCCCGCATGCCACAACTACTGAAGCCCACGTGCCTAGAGCCCATGCTCCACAACAAGAGAAGCCACAACAATGAGAAGCCTGCGCGCCGCAACGAAGAGTAGCCCCCGCTCACCGCAACTAGAGAAAGCCCGGGCACAGCAACGAAGACCCAACGCAGCCAAAAATAAATAAAATTTTTAAAAATAAATAGATAGATAAAATTTTTTTAAAATAAAATAACACCTGGAAGAACGGCACTGGGATTCGCCTTCCAATGGCCTTCCTTTGCTTCTACACTCCTGGAAGGAGGTTAGCAGGAGGCTTTAAAGCGGGCTGGTGTCAGGCGGGCCGACGCAGGCAGGGAGGCCTGCAGGAATAGTGCCACCCAATTAAAAAATAATAAAAAAAAAAGCCCCAAAAAGCTTTGCCATCACCTATCCAGAACAAGCTTTAAAACTGGATAAAAACAACCAGGTGAAGAAGTGGGCCGGGGTGAGAGCAGAGACACCGATGAGCTCTGAGGTCGAGTCCATCCAGGGGCCAGGGGTCTCCTCGCCGCCCCAGGGGGACAGCTGCTCCATGGAAGAGTCAGGGGAGCGTCAGGGAAGTCGGCGACCCCAGGTAAGCTCGGCCCTCCTAGATCCGGGTAGCCGTGGCAGGGAATCCTGTGGATGCCCACCACGCCTCCCAAATCCGCCCTTCCCTTCCAGGAACGCCAAGCAGCCAGGCAGGCGGGACGGCACACTGCGGCCTCCCTCTGCGGCCTCCCTCTGCGGCCTCCCTCTGCGGCCTCCCTCTGCCGCCTCCCTCTGCGGCCTCCCTCTGCCGCCTCCCTCTGCCGCCTCCCTCTGCCGCCTCCCTCTGCCGCCTCCCGCTGCGGCCTCCCTCTGCCGCCTCCCTCTGCCGCCTCCCTCTGCCGCCTCCCTCTGCCGCCTCCCGCTGCGGCCTCCCTCTGCCGCCTCCCTCTGCCGCCTCCCTCTGCCGCCTCCCTCTGCCGCCTCCCGCTGCGGCCTCCCTCTGCCGCCTCCCGCTGAGGCCTCCCTCTGCGGCCTCCCTCTGCCGCCTCCCTCTGCGGCCTCCCTCTGCCGCCTCCCGCTGCGGCCTCCCTCTGCCGCCTCCCTCTGCCGCCTCCCGCTGAGGCCTCCCTCTGCGGCCTCCCTCTGCCCGGCGAGTCGGTCACCAAAGGAACGGGAACAGGGATGGGGCTGCCCCGGGCGAGCTCCTCTTCCACCGGCTGGGCCACGACCCAGCTGGGGCTCTGGGGGCGCAGCGGTCACCCCTCGCCGCAGTCCCGCTCAGGGGTTCCAGGGCAGCCACCTTCCTGCACTGGGCGGGAGGTGGCTTTGAGGTTGTTTTCGTGCATTTGGGGGCATTTTTCTCTTTTCAACAAAACCGCCGGCTTTTTGGGAAGTGCCTGTGTGCTCTACGCGCAGCCCTGGCTTATTTAATTGCTGGTGGCTCTGATCCCACAGCGTGTCGGCATGTCACAACGACACAGGCTTGCCGGAAGCACACTCCCTGTGTGTCCCACACCTCACAGCGCAGGGTGGCCGCAGACAAGGCCTTCCTTTCCTGGGTCCCTAGGTCCAGTCATCCACGGGCAGTGGTCCCCAGATGTGTCCAAGGTCCTCCAAGTCAGCAGGTCCAAAATGCGGCTCAGCATTTCTCCACAATCCTTCTACCTACCACCATCCCCCCTCCCCTGCCCCATGCACCACAGCCAAGCGGGCTGGCCGCGGACTCCAAGAGGGATGCAGAAGCGGCCAGGGGTCCCTGAGCCCCCGGACCAAACGCAACACCGAAACCTGGCTGCTTCCTGGCACCAGCAGCCTTGGGCCCTTCCTCCCTCCCTCCCTCTGCTCACGTGCAGCTGGAGGGCGGGGAATGGTAGAGACTTCAAGATCTTTCATCTCTCAGCCCCTAAAATTAGAGGGGAGATCCGAGGACATGCTCCCTTAGGTCTTCTCCAGGGATCCATCCAATCAGTTTAGCCCTTTGAACTGAAGGACCTTGCTAGGTCTCCACGGAGAAGCACAGCAGGGAAATGAAATCTTGGACACCATTTATTCCTCGACCCCCCTGCTCTGGAGCAGGTCCAGGCGCACCCGGCCAGGGGACGGGAGAAGGCCCTGCGAGGTCTCTGCTCACCTCCTGGGGAGAAAGGCCGCCACCTGAGCAAAAACCACATCTGTGCCGCGCAACTTTGAGGCCGGGGCTAACGTTAGTGAAGAGCCAGAGACAGATTCAAACACCCTTAATTTATAATTGAGACTCTGCTCCTTTTCAAAGCACTGATACATCCTTTAGAACGGCCTCTTCGTAATGATGGAGATTAATGTGTAGAGTACATTTTTCAAAAGACTGTCAGTTGCAGAAAAGAAAGACAGTTCTAGAGTTAACATTTTTTCTCTGTGAAATTTAATTAAAAGCAGCTCATTCTTGACACCTTATCACGCCGGAGATCCCAAGGATAACGAAGACAAAGCCCCTCGCGGCGACTCTCAGTTATGAAAACCCTGGTGCGCCCAGGGTTCGGCTTTACCATGACAGTGACAGTACAGGGGGCCCAGCTCTGCCCCACTGCTGAGCACGACCAGGCCCGGGTTGGCCCCCAAAGCCACAAAGCCACAGAGGTGTACTGATAACAGTGCACAGCAATAAGAAAGAAACACAGCAATAAGAAAAGGACTTTTTTTTCCCCCTGAAAATGTACTACCGTTTCTGTACTTAAAATGCCATCAGGCGAAATCATCCAATTGAAGCATTTAATCCTTCCTGACATGGACCACATTGAGCTGAATAGCTCAATCCGTGCAGACATTGGACAGCGATTCCACGTCCCTGGTCCCGTGTTTACTAAGCACACGTGGCGTCCGCGGATGAAGCTGCCCGGCAGCCAGACGGTCCCGCACAGCTGCCCAGGGTGTGCAGCGCGTGTGCAGTTCCAAGGGGCCACCTCACGTTCCCGCGTGCCACCACACGCAGGCCCCAGGACTCGCCCGTGACCTCACACACCTGCCCTCGCAGAGCTGGCACGGACAGGGGCAACTGCTGCCGCCACCCTGGGAAGCTCCCCCCTCCCACTAGCTCCCCCAGAACCCGCCCCGGCTCCACTGGGATGTGGAGACTCTTCCCTCCCCTGATCTGGGTGGGCCTTCATGGAAGGGGCCATGCAGTGCTGGCCACTCCCCGGCCTCGGAGGCCACCTGGTTCTCAGAACCCAGCTGCCATGCCCAGAGGGAGCCCAAGCAGCCCCCAGGCCCCCCGGAGCTTCCTGCTGGGACAGCACCAACCTGCCAGCCAGGCGGGCAGCCCTCTTCAGAGGGTGCTCTCCAGCCACCCGCCAGGCCACCCAGCAGGGCCATCTCTGCCGAATCCAGGGTAAATGGCCTGTCTACAAGCAAAACAAACAATTGTAATCTTGATCCATGAAGCTTGGGAAAATTTGCTTCCCAGAAACAGGTAACCAGCACAGCACCGAATCCAGAGGGAACCTGAGGGCTGCCTGAGTTGAGCTGGCCAGGTGAGGGGATTTGGTGGCCCAGAGCAGCCACTCCAAGCAGAGAAAGGGGACCGGCTAATCCATCGCCACCGCACGGCCCCCAGGGCCACCAAACGCAGTGGTCTGGTCCTGCGCGTGGGCCAGAGGGCAGGTGAGAGACGGCAGAGTGAGTACAAGCACCGGCTTGCAGGAGGCTCTGGGACCACCCCCGGGACAGAGGGCGCCGCCTGGTGGTGGAAACGGGAGGAGAAGTCACGTGTTATCTCAGACGCAGGAGCAACAGGTGGGGAGGAAGGGACGGGGAGAGTCCAGGGCAGGGTCCACCTTGGCTGAACTTAGAGCTCAGCGAGGTGGGGTGTCAGGAGCCGTTGTTGCTTGGACGCCCCCCACCAAAGATCCTGGTCTGATGAGGCACTGGAATTAAAACTGCCCCAGCAATTCCAACGTGCACCCAAGGCTGAGAGCGACGGGTCTCAGACGAGGCCAGGTGCGTGGCTGGGGTGACTGGCCACGCCGTGCACTGCAGGGGCCACCGGGCGGGAGAGGCCCGAGGGCAGATGAAGGGTCCCACTCAGGACCTGGGACGCCCCTAGGTGCCTCTCCTCGCCCACAAGGACAGGGAGGGACGGCGGAACTTTCCTGCTCTTCTCTGCGTTAATATCGTAACATCCACCTATTTCTACATTTTGTATCTTGATGGCAACAGAAACCACCAGTCACCGTGTCAGGAATCCACGGTGCCCCCATGTGGGAACGGAGCAGAAAGGAGCGGGAAGGACACCCCACAATCCAGTCGGGACATGAGACGCTTTTGTTCCAGGAGCCACCAGCTGTCTCTGATTGAACCTCGCGACCACCAGGACCGAGTCCTGACCTCCCCGCAGTCCCAGAGCAGCGGCCTCCAGCCTGAGTGGGCGCTGGAGTCTCCTCAGCCTTGTTGGGACACAGGTAGCTGGGCCACCCTGGAGATTCTGATGCAGCGGGTCAGGTGGGGCCTGAGAACATGCGTCTCTAGCGAGGTGATGCCGTGCTGCGACCCGGGGACCGGGCTCTGAGAATCGCTGTCAGAGAGAACATCACAAGTTCTGTCTGACGGCCAAGAAAAGAGGGTCGGGGACGTACCCTGTCACACCTCCTAACCTCAGGATGGGGAGGAAGCAGCGATTTTAAGGAAAGACTCCTTTACAACAAAGGGGGACTCAGCACGAACTTACTTATCATGCAAAATCATGAATAAATCTCAAGATAATTATAAAGAGTGAAAGAGGCCAGACAGCATATCCTGCGAGGGTTCCACGTGTATAAAATTCTAGGAGAGAGACAGGTCAACGCTGTGGATGGACTGTCCCGAGGGGCTGAGCCATCCTCGTGTCTCAGTGCAGAGCCTCTGTGAGGGCAGAGGGCGCTCAGCCAGGGCACAGACAGGACACAGCCCCGGGCACTCGGGGCCACGGAAAGTGGGGCCACCGCCAGGCAAAGAAAGGAGCTGGGGCGGGGTGGGGGGGTGCAGCTGTGGGAACAAGTCGGGCCCTCCTGAGTCCTAAAGCACGTCGTCCCTGAGGTCCTCTGGAGGGGACAGAGGACCGTGGCCGAGGGGGTCAGGGACGAAGACCAGGCTCGTGCCTTCCAGGAGCTCACGTTCCAGGGATCCCGACAGCTACCTTAAATGACCACGAATGCCATTCTGGGGGCGCTGCAGGTATATTTCAAGTGGGCAAAGACAGGACCCCCGACAGTGAAATGTCGACGACAGCCCGCCTCTGTCGCCACCAAGCTGAGATCTGAGAGGCACTGGGCCAGTGGAAGGCGGAGGCGCCATTCACACTCCACAACAGAAAAGCGTCCAGAAAGCACAGGCTGCTGAGAGGGTTTATAACTAAATCGTTCACCACGTAATTTGGCAGTTGTTCGCCTGCAGAAGCATCAGCAGCTTTTCCCGAAAACAGAGTCAGGAGCCCTTAGCAGCGGCAGCCCAGCTGTGGGAGCCCTCCGGCACGTGCTCGGGACCCGGGGAGGGGGGGCTGGCTGCTGGCGACCCGGTCTGAAATCATAACGGAGCCGATGAGCGCAGAGAACGCGCCCGACCATCGGGCACGAACTGCCCCAGTCCCGCCCAAATGAGCATCTGCTTCCAGCGTCCCAAGCCCCCAGAGTCCCACTTAGGGATGAGGGTGTGCCATCTCCCACCCCGTCCCTGGAGGCCAGGCGGCTCGCGGTGCCCCCACCCCCAGGCCTCTGCGCCAGGAGCAGACACTTCCCAGCAGCTGAGCGGTCACAGGACACAGAAGAGCCACACTCGATGCAGGACCCACACTCTGGAGAGTCGTAGAGGGTCCTCTTCAAACACAGTCTTCAAAATAATAATAAGATGCCTCCTGTTCCTGTAAAGTATAAAAGCCAGAAACACATGCTGGCTCCGCAAGGCAGGCACCTCTGGACTGGACACCACGTGGGGTGCTGCCAGGGCTCAGGTAAAAACAGCACCTGCATGTCACTCGAACCAGTTCATGATGGAAGAGGAGGCCTCTGATTCTGACATGCTGGGCAGCAAGGGGTAAAAAAAAACTTTTAGGAAATCTGCAACTCCTTCCAGTCTTTAAAACATTTTATGTGATCGTCCAATCCCTGCGGTGAGCAAGCATCTCTAGGAGACGGACACAGATGTGCTCGAGTTGGGGGTGAAAACACTCAAAACCCAATGTTCAAGTGGAATGTTGAAAAAAACCCTGAAATCTGCAGCTCAAATGATGTCAATGAAAAGTAGCTGCAAAGCCAAGGTTTCTCAAAGGCTGAGTGGGAGTGGGCACGGGCGTGGCGGGGAGGTCGGGAGAATCCACCCGGGAAAGCCCCTGCTGCCCGCCCCACCCCGTTTGTCACTGCTCTCCACCAACCGCTCCTTCCTCAGCAGAGGACGGGCTCCGCGCGTCAAACACGCGGACGCCCAGTACGTGGATTCACGACAAAGCAGGAAGCGGGGGTTATGGGCAGTGGAGATGCCCCGCAGCCCGGCCTGTCTGCCAGGCCCGCTACACCGGCCGGTGGCTCTGGACAGAGCACTGCCCTGGCTGAGCCCCGATTCCCTCACCTGAAGGTGGCTGTGAGGGCGCCAACTGCACCCGGCTGCTACGAGGAGGCCGAGGGAAGCATGGGACGCGGCCACAGCCCTGCCGTGACAGCCGGTTCTTCGCGGTGCAGCGTGGGCAGGGCGGTGGGAAAGGCCACCCAGTGGCCCAACCTCCTCTGACCCCATACGCCTCCCGCAGGTGCTCAAGCACGGACACACGAGTCCTCAATGTCATTTCCTTTACGCCACTTGGTTTAACAGACACTGACAGCAGCATGTCTGTGTCAGACGCTGTTCTGGACGCTGGGACCCAGAGACCCATGCGGCCAAGGCCCAGCCCTCGAGAAACCTGCTCTCCTGGGCCGGCCTCCCTCTGAGCCTCGCCTGCTCTGGGTAAAGGAAGCCCACGCAGGCTCTGAAGCGCGGTTGCATGGTGACGTGCGGCCCTGGGAGCAGAAAGGACGGGGGGGCAGGGACAGCCACCAGGGGCATGGGGACAAGGGGACAGGCGGCCGGTGTCCAGAGGAGGGAGGCTCTGAGGACGTGCTCAGCCGAGAAGCCTGGTCCCCAAAGAGAGGCGGTGCCGGCCCCGAGGGCTCCCAGCCCCGCGCACGCTCCCCAGGCCTGGGCCAAACACACCGCCCGCCTCCCTGTTCACACGGTCACGACGGGCGGGAGCGTGACTTAAAGGACCAGGAAGCCAGCACCACTGCCGGTCTCCCCACGGCACCGCAGCGCGGGCATCACGGTGCGGCATCAGCAATCAGGAGGCGCCTGTCGCCTGCCCTGCTACAGGCCTTCAATAGGAGGCGAGGCGCCTTTGTCCTGTTAGCACACGGACGAGGGGACAGGAACGCCTGGATTCCGAGGGCCCGAGAACGGGGGGAGCAGCGCGGCCGGAATCGCGACGAGTGGGGCCAGCGCCTCTGCCCCGCGAGGTCTCGGCCACACCAGCAAAGAACCCGCGAGGCCGCACCTGGGAGCAGATCTGCGGGGTATAAACAAGGCAACAGGAGCTGGGCACACAGGGAGGGCAGCCGGAGTGGCCACAGACAGCGGGAGAGACGCGCAGAGAACGCATCGCGGCCTCTCGAACCTCGGGTTTCTCTTCCAAAAAATGGAGTAAACAGCCGCCACTTGGGGAACAGCTGCACGTCCGCGGTGGGCTCACCTGCCCTCTGCTCTGCCCCTCCCGACAGCCTGTCCTGCGGGTCCCAGCCCCGGGCCCAGACAAACTCCAGTGGCAGCGACGGGCACACTCAACTGATTCCCTACAGTGTAAAAATGCCCCGCTGAGAAACCATGGACCGAGAAAAAGGTTATCTTAAAACACAGCACAGCAGCTACTAAAGATCAATATATCCGAAACTTTAGAAGTGTAACAGTAACCACAGAAATAAAACCAGAATCGAGGGATTACCATCTATGGCTTAAGTCGAGTTAAGAAAAATAACATTAGTTAAAAAGCCTGATGACGACAAGGGTGAAGAAAGCATCACTCTCACGTATTGTTGGTCACGACGTCCATGCAATGCCCCTCAAGAGCGATTCGCATCAAGTACCTTGAACACCGTCACGCCCATTCACCCCGTAAGGCCACTCCTGCGAATCTGTCTTAAGGGACTATTAATACAGAAAAAGCTCTAAGCACAAAGAGGTCACATCACAAGTCATAATTACACTGCAAGACTGACCCGCCACCTTTAAGCAGACGATAATATATCCACAGGGCAGGATATTATCAAGATATTATGCAACCCTTTAAAGCGATGGCTGTAAGGGCTAGGAACTAATACAGGGGGAAAAAAAAGAAAAAAACGTCATGATGGGGCAGTGTAACAAACGCAGAAAGCAAAACTGTATATATAATACGTGATTATTACGTTTAAAAAAATTGCCGAGAAAAGACGGAGAAGGAACACTAGCGTGCCCCCACAGCGGCTAGTTATGTCAGGGGGAGGGTTTCTTTTCTCTAAGAAGTTTCTGCAACATACTCTCAGGGTGAAATAAAAGAATATAAAATTTTAGAAAATAAGCAGTGAAGGAGGCCAACTTGGAATTTAATCACGGTCTAAGGTTTATCTACAGCAATGCAACTGGTGCCAGCCAAGGGGGCCTTGATGTTCAGTGAACCCAGGGCAGGCCTGTACTTTGCTCAGCAGGCTTCTCTGCACTCACGGTTAAGTACAAAGAGGTCTGCGGAGCAGCTAGGTTAGCATTTGGAAAGCTCGATGCTCACACAGTGAGAGGAAGCCCATGGCTGGCCCAGGACACCGTCCTCATGTCACAAAGCCTGGTCTCCCAGGGCCCAGGAAGAAGCCAAAGCCCACCAGCAGCACTGAGTGGTCACCCCAGGGCACCACGGCCTTCTCCTCGTGGTCGTTAACAAAAGGTCCCGGAAAATTGGACTGGAAACCTTGAGAATACTCCCCACACTTGGGATGCACCAGGTCAAGCTCCAGAAGGCAATCCGCAGGCTAACTTTTACTTTTTGAGTTTCTTCCAGAGGACGTAAAAATCAGGGTAATTACCTGGCAACGCTAGACCCTTAAAGACGAGTCTGTAAACCCAGGGCACAGCGGTCAGGAGAAGCGCCCCTGCGTGGACGGCCGTGACGTCTGCCAGGAGCTCACAGCGCGTGTCCCCCGGCACAAACCCACGAGGCGTCCTCACCCCCAACGCTGCTCCTGAGTAAAGAACAGCGGGTGCCCTGCCGGGGCGCCAGGGTCAGCAAACCAGACGGCCCCGCCCCGCCCCACTCAGGGCATTCACGGGGGGAGGAGACAGGCAAGGACGGCGACTCTCATTCAGTGTCCCCGTGCACGTGGGGGTCCTGCAAGGGCACGGGGTCGGCACACGAGCAAGGTCCGGCGGGGGGAGGTGTCCCAGTGCCTACTGTGACTCTGCCTGTCCCACCCTCCTCAGGCCTGGCAGCCGCCATCACAAGCACCTGAGACACCATGTCTACGCTGCCCTTTGCCCTCTGCCCTCCGCCTGGTAAGGAGGCCTGTGTAACCAGGGGCAGGGGTCGAGGCAGAGCAAGCGCACCCACCTCCCGGCCCCTCGCTGGTCCCCGCCTCCCAGCAGACCCACCCGGAGAGCCCAGAGGGGCCGGGCCACATCTGGGCTGTGAACGCGGCCCGGGGCCACCGCATCGGGACACATCCTGTCTCCTCTGGGTCTCCTCCAACAGCCCCCAGTTCTCTTGAGCCTTCTGTCCAGAGGCCAAAGGATGTCAGACAAGGTGCTTCAGGTCACAGTGCAGATAAAACACTCATAAACGCATCATTTTAAAGCTGAGCACAAACGCGACAGAGCTATTATCCTCAGTGTAACTCTGCGCGAGGCCTCCAGCCTCCTCACCTGAAACGCGTGCACACGAGACCCTGGACACCCAGCCAGAGCTCCAGCAGCCCCGCTTTGGGGGGGACGCGGGGATCGCCCGCGGCAGCGTCAGCCGGCGCCGTGACTCCGCGGGAGCTGGAACCCGGGAGACGGGGGCACCGTGTCAGGGAGACGCAGAGCCAGCAGGAACACGTTCTGGACGCTAACCCGTTATTTCTGCCCACGCATCCCAGTTCCACACCCAGAGCCCCAAAGACCAGGTCGGATGCCAACGCCAGGCCCGGCCCTTAGACGTGGGCAGCACGTGTGTCCCCAGGGGTCTCTCCCTCCTCATCTGGTCTCTGTGGTTCGGTCACTCACCGGCTGTTCCCAGTCATCCCCTGGGTGCATCTAACTGGTCACTAAGGGACTGGGGGCCTGTCCCAGAGTCCACAGCCTGCCAGGACCGGGGGTCGGTGGTGCACCTACAGGGGAGTGACAAGACGCGCAGACCCCTAGCAAGGACTGAGCGGCACAGGTCTCACTCAGCCTGAACCAGGCCGGCAGAGGGAAGACATCCCCATAGTCCCCAAGCCCTGAATAAGTTCTGATAAACCCATCCTGATGGAGATATGAAGAAAGAAAGTCTTAGAGTCACTAAGGACGTTCTCCATACTTCTTAAATACCACCTCTAAATCCCCAGGCCACTGTTTCAATGCCGCTCTGGAGGAGGGGGTACAGCCCTCTTCCAGCTCCTCCCCGCAAACTTAGCAGGGAGCACAGTCTCACTGAATATGCTCCTTTCTACACCCTTCCCCGGCTGACAGTGATCTATGCCTGCTTCCTGGAGGGGGGCCCACGTGAAATGCTCACGACCTCAAACCTTAATGGGCTTATGAAAAAGTATGTCGTAAGGAGACCTGCTTCTCCAGTCTAATTAGATTAACCCAATCCATCAGGCTCACCGCTGCCTGGTTCACTGAGAATCGCGCTGCAGAGCCCTGGAAGGTTCAGGAGAGCCGCGCGCTGGCACGCTGCTCGGCACCCCGTGGGCTCTGCACCGAGCGTGCTCTCCACCACCAGGCACCGCAACCCGCACTCCTGAGGGTACCGCGGAGTGTGAAGGCCCAGGGCCACCTTCCAGAGGAGTCGAAGAGCAGGTCCCAACGACCCCTGGAAAGGCAGGACCATGGAACAGAGGATAGGGCCTCGGGAAAGCCTGCACATCGTCTGAACGCAGCACGGGTCGCTAAGGTGGGAGTGACCCCAAGATGAGGCTGGACAAGCAACGGGGCAGAGCCTGCAGCTCCGGGCCCTCCTGCACGCCTGGCCCCTCCGCCGCGCCCACACGAACACCTCAGCAGGATGCCCGGCCGCCCCGCCAGCTCTGCCCCTGGGCCCCAGGGCTCCATCCGCCACTGCCCAGCGGGAGGACGCGGGGCTGGCGAGAACCATGACCGAGAGCTGAGCGCCCGGCGCCTTCACCAGAGCCCCGAGGCGGCCCTCACAGCAGCAATGGGGACTCTGCACGGGTGGGATGAGAGGGACAGCCGCAGTGACAGGTCATGCTGCAGGTGGGACTGGCGGTGTGGCCATGGCGCCAGGTAAGCATCACAGGTGGGGCTAGAGGCGTGGCCATGGGAGCAGGCTCTGTTCTCTTTTACAGACAGGAAACCAAGGTTTGCAGAGGTCAAGTCACCATCTGGGAACAGAGCTGGCCCACCTCCGCGGATGAGACCGTGGGCCTGCCGCCCCTCACGGCCCCTCTTCTGTCCCGGCCCCCAAACACCCTGGGAACGACCACACCCAGCACAGACCCTGCAGCGCAAGCCGTGCCCACCTGCCTCTGCCAGCCTTGGAACACACTCTCCCTCCCGTGCAAGCTGCCCCTGCTTCGCTCCGAGCCGGCTCTGTGCTCCGTCCTCCCCAAGAACTCTCCGCGCACCCTCCGACCCTCAAGGTCCCCTCGGGAAGCCTCCTCAGCACCGCTGGGCAGCATGCGGTGCCCCCAAGTCCCCAGCGCCTACTTCATTACTTCCATCACAGCGCTTCCTGCCCGGGCTGTAACTACATCACGCGCCCACCTCCGCCCCAGGCTGCGGACCCCTAGGGGGCAGAGATGCTGCCTCGTGTGTCTCAATGGAGTCCCGGAGACCCACCCCGCCCTGTTCTTTGTGCACCAGGGTTCACATTGTACTTGGTGGGCAGGTAGCTGGGTGGAGGGAGGGAGGGAAAGAAGGGCGGATAGAAGGAAAGACAGATGCCCGTGGGACATCAGAAGATACGCCCCCTTTGGGCTTAGAAAAGTGTTATTAGTAGAACTAACTTGCATTTCCAATGAGAACTTAAATGCAATTCCATGGACTGACAGGCTGATCTCCAAATTCAAAGTTATTTCTGGGAAGGCACATCCCTCCGCCTCCCAACCTTTGCAAAAAAATTTCTTTTCGTCTGAAAGCATTAGTGGGCACCAACACCGTGCTCACTCTGTGTGGACGTCAAGGACAGATTTGAAAACTCAAAGGCCCCAGTTGAGGGCTTCATCTGCCGCGGGCCTCCACAGCCCGCCTCTCCGCCGACAGCTGCCACCTCCTGCCACCTGCCTGCAAGTCTCCGGAGCAAGCGCCAGGCCTCGGTCAGCTGCCCAGGGCCCCTCCCCTCGAGGGCCAACAGGCGTCTCCAACACAGGAAGCCCGACAGGACTCCTCCCTCCCACGCCCTCTCCAGTCTATCCCACCCCATCTTGCCCAACCCAGTAAACGCTACCTGAACCATCTCCTGCCACCAAGACACGAATGCATTAATTATCTCCTGCTGCTTAACAAACTCCATGAACCGGAGCAGGACAGGCATCGCTTATCTTGCTGTTTGCGTGGCTCAGACCTGGCTTCGGCTGGGTCTTCTGGCTCAGCGCCTCTCACAGGCTCAGCCCAGGGCCAGCTTGGGGCCGTGGTCCTCTCGTGTCCCCAGGCTCGCTCCCGTGGCTGATGGCAGCCTCGGGTCCTCCCCTCTGGGCAGCTGACAACGTGGCAGCAGCTCCCCTCGGAGCGAGCCAGGGTGGGAGCAGAGAGACGGGGTCACAGTCTCAGAGGTGACATCCCCACACGCTTGCTGGATCCCCTTGTAGGAAGTGAGTCACCACCTGCAGCCCACACTAGGGGGCGGTGCCCGCAGGAGGGCAGGACACGGACACCCGGCAGCGGGCACCACTGCAGGCCCTTCCAGAAGCATCCCCCGACTTAGCCTCGTCTCTCACTCTTCAGCCCGTCCCTCTGACTCCACCTTCAAACTTCAGGGTGTACGTAAAGTCTGGAAACACCCGTACTGTACCCTTCACCAGATTTCCCAGCCTGGAGATGCCTGGGCATCGGGCACAGTCACACGCGGTGCCTGGTTATTGCAGATCCAGCTCTGCTCGCGCCTCTCGCCTGGAGCCTGCGGGCCTCTCCACACGCCCCCTGTCCCGGCCGGGCTCTCAGGATGCCGTTAGCCTGAAATGCTCTTCCCCGAGAGCCCCTCCCAAAGCTCCCGTCACACAGAGCAGCGGCCCTGCAGGGCCACCTCCTGCGGACCACCTCCCTCCCCCAGCCGCCCCGGCTGCACAGCCCTGCGACCTCCCCCCACACAGCCAGGCCCACCTTCTTCCCAGGGTTTGCTTGGGCTCCCTGGCCAGGAAGCGGGCTCTGTGAGGTCAGGACCCACCTCTTCCGTGGCTGGGTCCCCGGCACCGAGGACAGGGCCAGGCCCACAGCAGGCGCCCAACAAACGAGCACTGACTGTGACCCCGGGGCCCGGCCAGCGACAGGGGTCCCACACTGCCGGGCTCCTTCCCGGGAGGCCGGGAAGTCTGCCGAAGTGCAGGGGCGGCCTCACCTCTGGCGACGGCTCGCTCGCCGCCTCCAAGGATGGGGAGGCTGCACCAACGGGGAGACTTCACCTAAAATGGCGCAAGCGGCCACGTCTGCCGCAGCAGACGCGGCATCTCGGGATCAGAGCCAGCTCAGGGTCTCGGGGCATGCAGGGCTCCGCGGCAGCCAGCGGGGGCCCTGGCGTGTCAGGGGGCAGCTGGCAGCTGGCCTTCAACGGGCCCGGAGGCCCTGCCCTGCCCCTGCCCCTGACTGGCGCGGCCGGGAGCTGTGAGACACGGGGCCGCATCTCAGAAGGGGCCCAGCTAGGCCCCCAGGACCCTGGAGAGCTCGACACACAGCCCTGCCACCGCGTGAGAGAGGAAGACTGCAGCTCGGTCCCCGCCCTCACACAGGGAGCTGTAGGGTGCCAGCTCCGCACACCGCAGCCCCACTGTCCCCGCCCATGGCAGAGTGCTCGGCCAGGGCCGGGGACGCGCGGGCGGCGGGGGCCCAGGTGGGGGGACCCTGCTTGGGCCACACGCCGCTGGAATGACGCAGAGGCCAAGTCACTTGAGCTCCGAGACCCCAGTTCCAATTTCTGTAAAAACTGGCTGGTAACAGTGACAGCCCGGCAATAAAACCCAGAATTTGTGCAGCTCTACAGTTTACAAGATACCGGCGACAGCGGTGTGGGAAGAAAAGGGCTCTTACCCAGCGCCCACTGTGTGCATGGTGCTTTCTAAGCTCCGCCCGGGAAGCACCCAGTTCCCCACGAGTCTGGCTGGCGAGGCCGCGTCTGCCCCTGGGCCCCAACAGCGGTGCACCTGTGCAGCCCACATGGCCCCCGGGCCCAAAATCCTGCCTGCCTCGCCCTTTACAGGACCTGTCTGCCGATCCTTGCGTTAGAAACTCCTCCTTCAGTCCCAACAGCAATCCTAGGAGCTGAGCTTCAGGACCCTGGACCTGCCCAAGGCTACAAGGGCAGCGCTGGGCTAGGATGGAGAGGCCGTTCTGCCAGAGTCCCAGAGGTCACAGTATCCACGGGGCTTACGTGGAACATCCAAACAAATCCTTATGTTCCATTTGGCCACAGAAGAGCGATTCGGAGCTTTACTGGTAGAAAATGCCCTCCTGCCACTTCCCTCTGACGGCGTGTGTGCCAAGAGCCAGGGCCAAGGGCCGGGAGCACCAGCCCAGGCCGCTCCAAGGCTCGTGTGAGACGGCTCTGCACCAGGAGGGAGGGGCGGTGAGAAAAGGAGCCGCTCGCCAGCCAGACCCCGATGTGTGGGTGTCCACGTTTCCTCTCCTGTGTCAACAGCCGGCCCCTAAAGATGCACTCGGGGACACGAGCAGTACGTATACATTCTTAATTAGAACTCCAGTGGCCTTTAGACGCCACTAAGAAGGAATTTAATAAATGCTTTAAGCCAGTGAAGCCACCTTGCAACACTCACCTGGCAAAAGGAAGTTTTTCCTTTTCTTCTAACGCAATCACTAGGTTGCGGGAAACGTCAGCCTCCGTGGGGACCTTCAGCACGCCCTCACCTACCCAAGCCGCAGTCCTCGGGATGGGGCGGGGGCCACTGCCATTCCTGAAGTCACACGCATCGTCACCTCTGCGTGGACACGAGGCTGTGACGCCCCCTCCCCTGGCCCGGGGCCCTGGCTCCACCAGGGCTCACGCCCCGGGTATCAGCCAGTGATGGGAAGACCTCAGCCAGAGCCGGAATGGGAAGGAAGGAAGTTACTAGAATGTAGAGAACAGGTATCACTGTTCTGAGAGCCTGGCTCTCACATTTCCATTCCAGAAAGCTGTTGATGTTTTCATTCCGAGACAGGTCCCAGCGGAGCCCACCCTCCTGAATCGGCCTCGGGGCGCCAGGGAAGGAGGGACGGGGGCAGAGATGTCCACCACCCAGCGCGCCCACCTCTTCGGTTCTCCCGATAAGCCCATCAGCTGGGAAATGCCCGGGGTTTCCCACCGCGGCCCCCTCCCTGCACAGCCGCACCTCTCGGAGGACAGGGGGCTCCAGCCAAGTCCATTTCCTCACATGCTCCCCAGGGCTGGCTCGAGTCACTGCCCCGCCGGACCTGCACCTGCCAGCTGCTGCCCGACGCCCACGGGTCCTGACCTGCCCGCTGCTGCCCGACGCCCACGGGTCCTGACCTGCCCGCTGCTGCCCGACGCCCACGGGTCCTGACCTGCCCGCTGCTGCCCGACGCCCACGGGTCCTGACCTGCCAGCTGCTGCCCGACGCCCACGGGTCCTGACCTGCCCGCTGCTGCCCGACGCCCACGGGTCCTGACCTGCCCGCTGCTGCCCGACGCCCACGGGTCCTGACCTGCCCGCTGCTGCCCGACGCCCACGGGTCCTGACCTGCCCGCTGCTGCCCGACGCCCACGGGTCCTGACCTGCCCGCTGCTGCCCGACGCCCACGGGTCCTGACCTGCCCGCTGCTGCCCGACGCCCACGGGTCCTGACCTGCCCGCTGCTGCCCGACGCCCACGGGTCCTGACCTGCCCGCTGCTGCCCGACGCCCACGGGTCCTGACCTGCCCGCTGCTGCCCGACGCCCACGGGTCCTGACCTGCCCGCTGCTGCCCGACGCCCACGGGTCCTGACCTGCCCGCTGCTGCCCGACGCCCACGGGTCCTGACCTGCCCGCTGCTGCCCGACGCCCACGGGTCCTGACCTGCCAGCTGCTGCCCGACGCCCACGGGTCCTGACCTGCCAGCTGCTGCCCGACGCCCACGGGTCCTGACCTGCCAGCTGCTGCCCGACGCCCACGGGTCCTGACCTGCCAGCTGCTGCCCGACGCCCACGGGTCCTGACCTGCCCGCTGCTGCCCGACGCCCACGGGTCCTGACCTGCCCGCTGCTGCCCGACGCCCACGGGTCCTGACCTGCCCGCTGCTGCCCGATGCCCACGGGTCCTGACCTGCCCGCTGCTGCCCGATGCCCACGGGTCCTGACCTGCCCGCTGCTGCCCGATGCCCACGGATCCTGACGTGCCAGCTGCTGCCCGACGCCCACGGGTCCTGACCCGCTGACTCCACCAGTCGCTGCCAGAGCAGTGCTGCATGCAGCTACTCTGGGTGGGCCTATTCAACATAAATCTCAGTGAACTAAAATGAAAACGAGAGATTCAGCTCCTCGGTCACACTGGTCATATTTTTCGAGTGTGGAAAACCCACGTGTGCCTAGAGGCTCCCCTCTGGGTGGTCCCGTCATCCTAGAGCCTTCTGCTGCTCTGGGCCTCTCTCCCTGGCTCGCACTCGGGTGTGTCCCCTCCTGCCCGGGGGACGCCCTCCTCCGGCTGCCCCGCCTATTCCCCTAGACCCTCCCTAAGCCACCTCGGCCACGCTCACGAGGTCCTTCCTTTTAAAGGCCAAATAATATTCCGTTGTGTGTGTGTGTGTACACATGTATATATAGACATACATACGTGTATACACACACAATTTATCTTTTCATCCATCGATGGACACTTGGGTTGTTCCATATCTCGGCTGCCATGAACATGAGGGTGCAGATACCTCTGTGAGATAATTTCATTACCTTTAGACAAGCTCTGTAAACTTGCAGGATAAAAAAAACATCAATATACAGAACTCGGTTGCATTTCTATACACTAACAATGAACTACTGGAGAGAGAAATTAAGAAAACCATCCCATTCACAACTGCATCAAAAATAAAATGCTTCGGAATAAATTTAACCAAGAAAGAAAAAAATCTGTTCACTGAAAACTAAAAAACACTGATGAATGAAATTGAAGAAGACATAAATAAATGGAAAGACACTCCTCATTTGTGGATTGAAAGAATTAGTACTGTGAAAACGTCCATATTACCCAAAGCAACTCAAGGCATTCCCTATCAAAATTCCAATGGCATTTTTCACAGATACAGAAAAACAAACCGAAAATTTGTATGGAACCACAAAAGACCCCGAACAGCTAAAGCAACCTTGAGCTGGCCGACATACTAATGCCATTTAGGAAAAAAGAAATACAAACCAGAAAACGCACTTCATCTCCCATCTTTCAGGAAATCAGCAGGTGCCGACCCCTCTAGCTGTCTCCTCCCAGGCAGGTCCCCCCGGGGGAGGACAGTCCCACTCACAGTGGGGGAGGGGGGCTGCCGCACCGCCGACGCCGGGAGAAGCTCACGCGGTCCTCGCCCGCCCGCGTGGTGGGACTGCAGCCCCGGTGCACACCCCAGAGAGCGAGCAACCGGGGGCCAGGGACCCTCCTCAACAGCGCACAGGCACACCCACTCCCATGGTCTGGGAGGAGGTCAAGCGGCTCAGACAGAAGGGCGGCTTTTGTCCCAGGAACTGCCGGGGGAGGGGCTGGCCCGGGGGTCGGGGGGTGGCGGTGCCTGGAGTCAGTCGCCTGTGCCCACCAGGCCCCCAGACATAAAGTGCAGCCAGGGACGCGGGGAGGGAGCGCAGCCCTGGGACCCACCTCTGCGCCCAGGGCGCCGGCCGCTGCCGGGAGACGCCCGAGGAGCAGCCCTGGAGCAGGCCCTGGGCTTCGCAGGGACGCAGAGGCCCACGAGCCCCGAGCCACGGCCACCGTCCGGGGCCCACCCACGTTACAATAAAATAGAAGCCGCATTTGTGGCTGTTCTTCCACAGGGAAGCAATTCCAGAGAAGGTGCGTGAAACCAAAGACCGCGAGGGAGGCCCGCTGAGGCTGGAACGCAGGCTCGGGGCGCAGAGCGGCTCTGAGTGCGGAGGGGCGAGAGCTGAAGCGCCGCCCGGTGCCCGCCAGCAGGCAGGGTGCCCTGGAGTCCAGGCCCCTGAAACGCGCAGCCGAGCGGCTTTCCGGCCTGCTGCCCCAGCCCTCCGCAGCCCGGGACTGGCCCCCCAGGCCGGACCCAGAGGGCCGGGCTCGGCTTCACCGTCCAGGTGGCAGCAGGAGGCGGCAGGTGTGGCCCGGAAACACCCGCGTGCTCTCCCGTCAGCCCCGTGGGGCCCTCGCTCGCTAGGGAGGGAGCCCACGCCTCCTGCACACGGAGCGGGGGCGTGGAGGGGAGCCCACGGGAGGGGAAGCGAGGGCCGGGAGGACACGGGCGGGACGGAGCGCATCCCGGCTGCCCCGACGGCCTCAGTCAGCCCTGCGGCCGTGGACCCACAGCACAGCACACGGGCCCAGAGTTTTCTCTCTCATTTGAGGTCCTCAAAATCCACGTGTCGGCTCCAGCTACGGCGGGTGGGACGCACCCTTCCCCCCGGCTCCCCCTGGGAGCTGGACCGGCTGCTCAGCCACGGCGGCCTCCACGGCGGCCCGCACCTAGCGCCCTGCTCGTAAGGGGCACCTCACGCACCCAGGGTTCACCTCCCCGCTCTGCGGGCTACTTCTGCGTGATCTGCGCTTTTTAATCGCCTTTTTTCCTCCTTGTAACTAACGCCCCTCATTCATTTTTGTGCCACCATCTAGCCCACGGCCTGGGACAGATTACGGATAGCCTTTTGTTGACACATGTCCCAAGAGGATTTTAAGCTACCTTGTAAGGGATTAAAGAGTTACTGAAACCTGTAATGGCCCAGCTAATAAACACCCTAGTTGAAGGGAGAGTAATCACCCGATTGCCATCCTATGATTACTATGTATTTTCACTGCCAAAAGACGCAATACAATTTCATGGTTACTTGGGCCTGTAAAATAGAAATACCCCCAATTTTTAAGATATGAAAAGGTTTATGACGAGGGTACCGTCAGTTCAACAATCAGTCCATGGTACAAATGAGTCGATTCATAACAAAATTTAATTTCAAGAAAATTAACTCAATAAAGATGCCACAATTGTGCTTAAAGTTTTAATATCTATTAAGAGTTTTAGTGAAGTGGTGCAGGACCACAGACGCGCAGATCCATTTTCTGCTCCTCAAAATGCGACTGACTTAATATCTAATTTATTCATAATGGGGACAGTATCACAGGGAACTCTGTGTTTAATAAGGGGGGTCAGGATCTCAGTGTAACCTATCACTAGCAGAGAGCGTTCAAAATTTACGGGATATGAAGTTTTGTTTCCTGCAACGTAACTGAGACCTGATCGATAGCACCAGGCCAATGGCCACTTTAACCAAACAGTCCCCCAAAAAAGGCTTTACATCCCAGGAAATGTGAGTGGCTAGAAATTCTGTAGCTGTCAAGTACCTACGAAAGCAAAACCAAAGTGGAGGATTTGGATGCGGCTACTGACCAGTCATAATTTCTGTAGCCAACACCATTAGCACATACAGCTGCAAAAAGGAAAAGCAAAGTCACAACACAGGGCTTCAGAGCCACAAAAACAGCCACAGACCCCGTGCCGGGCACACGGGCACACAGGCAAACAGGCACACGGCTAGCATGAGGAACAAAGCTCTAGGCTACTGTTCTCGATGACCTGGGAGAAATGTGCTCAGAACTCAAGGCTGGCGGGCATGGGGGCCAGCAGGGCAGCAGCTCAAGGTCCCCATCCCATGGACCATCGCGCCATCTAGACCAAGGGCTCCTTTGATGAGGAGGCCGGGGGGCGAGGCCCTTCCAGCCTGCTCGGGGCCCTGGGCCCCCACTGCCGTCTTCGTGGACGTCAACGCACGGGAGCCCAACCCTGCGCCTGGGACTCCTGCTGCCCGACGAAGAAGCCCGTGGCCTGGGGCCCCCTCTCCCAGCCTCCAAAGGCAGCTGCCCAGTCCAAGGCCCATGAAGGGCTGGCACCCAGTGCAGGAAAACCCTGCCTCCCGGAGTTAAGAAGGAAAGCCAGCCTCCGAGGGGACGCCACTCCAAGTCCACACAAGGTGCCTGCTCGCCGCGAGGGATGAGGAAAGGCCAGCGTGGCACCCCCGGCACGGCCTCAGCCGCAGCAAACATCTCCAAGAAACTGGAGAGGCATTAGAATAAGCAACGTTGACACTCAAGGGAACAAAGGTGGTTTGTTCCAGAAAACGCTGTGGAGAGGAGGAAACTTCACAGCGCAATGAATCTGTCGGGGACTTTTTAAAATCTTTATCATGAGTGACTCAAAACACAGACAAGGTGTGAGTCCTGAGCATGAGTGTGTCCGGTAGATGCAGCTCAGAGTCTCGCTGGAGTTACACCTGCCAAAGTGCAAACTGCACAGTGGGACGAAATCCAGCTACAGGTAAAACTACAGAAAGTTCTTTTCCCTGTCTTACATCTAGTCAGATGACAAGAACGCCAGAAGTGGACTTTAAAAAGACCGCATTTCAGTGGAAGGATGCTTTGAAGGCAAAATTGAGCACAGCAAAGGGACCCAGAGCAGAAGGTGTTAGGAGGTGAGGTGCCAAGGACACGGCCCGGCCCCTCGTGGGGGCAAGACCTGGCCCGGCTCCCGCCGCGGGCACCCTGCGGGAGGGGGGGTGCAAGGGCCGCTCACCTGGTATGTGTCCCACAGGCGGATGGTGCAGCGCAGGGGCACCTCGCGCATCAGCAGGTTGTTCATCCAGCGGAAGGCGAACTGCAGGTACCTCACCTCGTGTTGGTCCAGGTGCCGGTGGACTTGCCCTGCAGGGACAAACACAGGCCCCGCGGCTGTCAGGAGAGCCCCCGGAGGCCTGCCCCTTCCCTGAGGCCCCGGGCCCACCTCGGAACCCCTCCAACCAGCCGAGCCACCGCCCCCAAGGAGCACGGAAGGAAAAGGAACTTCCACTCCAAGACCTCAGACTCTCTTCCTCAAGGCATACGGGTGGTGACGGCGGTAACGGTGGTAACGGTAACTAGGACCACGACAGCTCCCGCGGGCGGAGTGTGCGCCCCGTCTGGGATGCCCCGAGCCCCACCCCAGGAACACGGGCAGGCCCAGTCCTGCCCTACAGATGGCGGCACTGGTCCGAGAGGCCGGCGGACGCTCGGGGACACGTGGCGGGGCTCAGCTGACCTTCACCTGACTGGCCCACAGGCAGGTCCACCAGATACGGGCTGCAGTCCTGAGAGAGGGGACGGCTTCGACCTCGTGCCGGCCTGGGTCCCACGGGCTCCCGGGCCTGGCCAGTGAGGGGGCAGGCGGGCCCGTCCCTGGATCCCAGGTTTGGGGCTTCTGTGAAGACAGCAGGGCCCCTGGGGAGAACCAGGCCGAAAGCGCCATCTCCCACCAACCACCGAGTCTCTCCCCGTCACGGCACTCCACGGCTCGAGCCCCCAGCGTTCCCCGCCCAGGCCTCTCTGCTGGGCTCTCAACAACCCGCGGGAAAGGCTTCAGAGCTCACTGGAGCTCCGAGGTCCTGGGACCCTGGAAGTGCCCCTCCAAGGAAGCAGAGACTCTGGGGATCATGGGGACTGTGCCCCATTTTCCCCACATTCTGCCCTGGGAAGAGCCATTCGAAGGGCCAGGGGAGGACGGGTGCTGCCTTGCAAAACAGGCAAGTATGGCCTAATTATCCAGACTGGGGACTGGGATGTGCCCACCCTGACTTCTGTCCACCAGGACCCACGAGTGTGGCCCACGGCCCTGTGTCTGCATATGCCCGGAGTCACTGGCTCCTCCTCTGGTCTTAACCCCCACTCCCCGCCTGCCCTGAGAGGCAACCCTGAAAAAGTGTACAGCTCCTTCAGTGCTCCCGACGAAAGTTCTAGAAGCAGCAAACAAACAAGCGGCAGCCAGGGGATCAGGGAAGCGCGAGGCCAGCTCAGAGGGCCGCAGTGTGGGCGGACAGTGACCTCAGGGGTTCCCAGACGTCATCCTCATCTCGGCGGCTGTTAGAACACAGCTTCTCGGGTGCATCTCCACTTTCTGGATCACAATCTTCCCGGCGGGATCTGAGTTTCTGTGTCTCCAGAAGATTCTTACGTGCCAGCCACCCACCTGTGCTGGGAGCCCTCTCAGGGACAAGTTACACAAGGACCCGGCACCCGGGCCCCCAGAGACAGAGGAAGACGGGGCTCCAGCCTCTGACACAGGGTCCGCGTCCCAGGAGAGGCTCCCCACGCAGGGCAGGGCTGGCTCTGCGGTCCGCTCTACAGCTTCTAATCAGCTTGTGTTGTACTAAATACACTTACTTGTTCACTTCACTTCACGACCCAAAACGGTCCCCTCCTGCTCCAGCGGAGGATGAAGTGGGAGCAGAGCCACAGCACAGAGCCGGTGGAGCCTCCAGGGTGGCAGCCCCGGCACAAACGAGCCACACGGCTTGTCACCGAGGAGAGCCCCGGGGTCTGCAAGGGGAAGTGTCCTCCCCGTGTGCCCAGCTTGTAAGCTCGGGGGCCACCTAATACCACGAGGGGGTTCCCCTCCAGACGTCGTGAGGGCCCCGTACATGGCCCACAGTTTGAGAAACACCAGCTGGCAGACAAAGAAGGACCAGCTGGGCCAGAACCTCCCTTCTCAGCCCTCGGCCCCCAGCACTGCGCCCGCTCGGGTGACACTGTGTGCCCGGCCAGGCCCCACCCGGGCACCGCCCCAGTCCCTCCCCCTGCGCCAGCCTCCCCAGACCCTGTGTCACACTGCCTGGGCTTCGCTGCTTAGGGCCGAGCCCGCCCCAGGACGTGAGCTGCTCCACAGCAGGTGTGGTGCCTGAGACCCCTCCGCACCTGCAGCCCTGGGACATACTAGGTGCCCAGTAGCGTGAGCCAGACGACGGGTGAATGAATGAATGAGGGAATGAGGGAATGAATGAAGTTAGAAAATGGGTAACTGAACATGTGAATAAACCGCCCATTTCTCAGTTATCCCCCTCCTCCTATTTCTCCATGACGAGATACTGCGGAGCTTTCCAGCAACGCGATGGACGTCCTGTTCTTTTTAAAGAATTAAGATTTATTTCTAAGCTGAAAACAGCAGCAGCTACAAAGCTGGAAAGTTCCGTGGGGCCCTGAGTGGCCCCCTGTGCCTGTTCCCCAAGGGCGGCAGCCCCTGCCGAGGCCTGGGCACCGACGCGAGCACGCCGGCCAACGGGAAACGCGAATACCATCAACACCTGGAAACCGGCAGTTCAGAAAATGAATCAATTTACTGAACAAGGATCTTTTACACAGAAACAGGGCAGTGAGCTTCCACGAGTGCAGTCGGCAGCGGGGGCAGAGCGGGCGGAAGGGCGGTGACAGCTCCGAAGAGAAAACCGCCTCCTGAATACAGAGCGCCCAAAGGAGGGGGACCCGCAGGGGCTGCTCCCAGGACAGGCCTGGGCGATCAGGAGCTCCAGGACCCGCCACTCACTAGCCACTGAAACTCCACGGGACACAGGGGCCGAGAACAGAGAGCAGCGGGCGGCAGGGCCAGGCGCCTCCTGCCCAGGCCCGCGCGGGGCACCGACGCCACCCCACACCAGGCGCTCGCCGGGTGTTGATAATCCGGAAGGCGGGGCCGCTCCGAGTTCACCCTCGCGGATTCAGGTGACTTTTCACGGGTTGTGGAGCCCTGGGTGTCGGCCCGCCAGCTGACGAGCCGTCAAAGGCCCTCTTCAGGGTCCCCCTGGACCGCGGTGCCCGTGGGGCGGGACCCTGTCTGGACCCAGGGATTGGCACAGAGCCAGGCCCGGCGTGTGGCGTGTGCCCGGCACATTCGCGGGTCGAGTGGAGTAACGGCCGGGGCCGGACGCGCTCGGAGGCGGGGGCAGGGCGGTGGCATGGAACGAGCTGCCCGCAGTCCCCCAGCCACGTCCCTGCACCCACAGTGCCACTGGCCTCCTCGGCTGACGCAGAAGGTCACCGTTTACAAGCGGGGAAAACAAGCAACTCTAACAAGTGCCCGGGAGGCACGCGACACCTTTGTAACGTGAACTGGCGAGCAAACTGATTTGCAAAATTAAACACATATTTCCGGAACATCTGTCACTGAAGGAACCTAACCAAACAAGTAAAAATAAACCCCTTCTCTCCTCCGGCAGTCCCACCTGAGGCCCGCCCCACGAGGCGCTGGCGGACGCCACCCCGTCTCAGGCTCGGCCAGCGGAGCCCATGCCAGCCGGAGCGCGAGGACCAACAGCCCAGTGGCCAGCTCCCGCCCACGGGACCTGTGCCCACGCAAGGAGCAGGCGAGGTGGCCCATCCGGGGGTGCACGCGGCAGCGGCAGGCTCAGGACTGTCCCTCTCCATGCCCTGAAATGACCCCACGATGCCAGATGGGCCCACAGACCCGCCCGGTATCGCCGGGTACCAGCACCCTGGGCACGGCCGGGGCCTCTGCAGAGCAAGGGCCACAGCGTCAAACCCACGAGGACACAGGCAGAGAGGCTGCTCATTCATCAGCTCTTTCCGGGAAGCTCTCGGGGTCTCCATGTACCCCACCGCCTGTGACAGTGAAGCTACAGAGGAGACATGGCCGGCGTCCTGCCCTCCACGAGCTCAGCAACGTGCAGGAGAGACAGAAAGAAAATGCAACTTTGAGCCTCCGAGTTGTCTATTTCACCAGAGTTACCGACTCTGAGTGTCCTGAGGGCCCGAGCTCCCGACCGCAGCGAAGCAGGCAGCCCCGGGCCCACCTGGTGGGGATGCGCGCCTCGGCCGCCAGGCTCCGACCCACGACCAGGCCACCCCAGCTGATTCGAGGCCAACAGGAGCCGCCATCCCAGGACCGCGGGACGCACTCCTTGGTCACGTGGAGGTGGCCGTTTCTCACTGATGACCTGGCTTCTCCGGAAGCCACAATGAAGAGTGATACGGCCACTGCCCCCGCCCACCTCCTAACGCACACAGCGAACTTCCGGAGAGGCCGCCTCCTGCTCTGAACGTGTTGAAACATGGACGCCTAAACTCCAGCCATTACTTTCCATTTATGTACATCGGAGCACAGATGTATGTGCTGGAAAGATTCTTATAAGCAACTGTGAGCAGATGCTCTGTCACTGATAAAGGTAACTCGGTTAGCGGTAATTCTGCATTTGAAATTTCCATTTCACTGGAAATTAGAGGGGACGTGGAATGAGTGAGCAGGCAGATGTAATTATTATCATCTTTCAGGCTGAGGAGACGTTTCTCCATCAAGGCCTTCTGAGGCAGACCGCCACAAGGGCACAGGAAGTGCCCATCGCCCAGCACGTGCCGGACGCTTCTCCCAGCACCTGAAACAGCGCGTCTGCAGGCTGGAAATTCTGTTGCAACATCTTGTCTTCTTCATTAAAAACAAAAATAAATTACACAGATTGTGCCCCAAGATTTATGCTAAAAAGGAAAAAAAACATGTATCCCGTTGACTTGGCATGAATAATAGGCACTGTTTACGCAGGTCCAGGTACTGCTTAGATTTATTTGCCCAAAGAGTGAACCTAATTGCTCACACGTAGATACCTGACAAGGAAAACTGCCCCAAGCCACCCCCCAACCCACTTCTGCTGGGCGAGGCCCGAACAGGCTTTGGTTTGGGGGGTGGGGGGGGGGGTGGAGATTTCAATCCTCTAATCAGTTAAAAAGGTAACGAAGAACAAAAACAAGAGCCTCTGACAGTGAACGCGGGCCTCTCTGCAGCCAAGGAGGCCTTGCTCTGGGCTCACCCACCCTCCTCGTTTGCCAGGGCTGATGGACGGTAAGAACAAACAGCTAGAAGAAAGCATCAGCCCCAAACGGGCAGGGCCGAGCCGCACACCCAGGACCCCCGGCCGAGGACCCAGGGCGCAGGGCTGTGCCAAGGGGCGGGAGGAAGGAGCCGGACGGAGGACGACACGCGTGACGCCCGGCCCAGCAGCTCCCGGGGGAGAAGCGTCCAGGGCTCCCCGCTGCAGACAGACCTGCCGGGGCCACCCCCAGAGGCCACCAGGAGGACAGAGGGCCTGAGCTGGGAGGGGAGTGAAGGAAGCAGCGCAGGACCCAGGACCCGTGACTCCACTCCCCACGCACACAACACGCTCATGCAGTCAGCGGGCCTCTCTTCTTCCTCAGGCAGAGCAGAGCCCGGGTCAGACTGGAGAACAGTAGAGAGACCTCGGGTTACAGCATCAGGAGAGCTGGGCTCAGATCCCAGGTCAGCTTCCAGAAGGTTCTCTAGGCTCTCAGTGCCTCCAGGCCCTCCCTGGAACGGGGAGAGCCCCAGCTCCCTCACAGCACCCTCTCGGGAGAGTCCCGGGGTAGTGGCTGCCATTCGGTGGGCATGCGACACAGGTGCCAGGCCCCTCCCAGCCCTTCTCTTGGTGCCAGACCAAGAGGAGGGAGGGAGGGCAGCTAAGCCTCACTCCAGAAGTACATCCGCCAGGGAAGCTCTGAGCAGGCAAACAAGGCCTCCGCCGAACAGGGAGCCAGCTCTCAGCCGCCTCAAGAAAGCACCCGAGAGCAGACGCGGCTCCCAAGGCCTCGGGCCACGGGCCCACGTCAGGCTCCCCACGGACCCTGCTCAGCCATCACAGCGCAGCGAGCAAAGGGGCAGAGGGAGCGGACTCAGGACACGGGGACCTAGACAAACAGTGGGAAGGCGGCCAGGCTCTGGGCAGGGGCTCTGCCAGGACCTGAGACCAGCAGACGCATTGCCCCTCCAGCCACAGGGGACACGTGCGTTCTGACGGGGCCACAGGTGACAGCCCCTGGTCCCAGGGTCTCAGGGTCGGGGCTCGCAGAGGCCGGACCTCAGGACACGACAGGAGCTGGGCACTGAGCTCCATCAGGGGGGCCCGTGATTCGGCCCATCACGCCCACGTGAGGAAGCCCCAGTAAAAACTCCGGACGCACGGGCTCAGCGGGTGAACACGTGAACTGTGGAGGGCGACAGGCCCTGACTCCAGGGCCGAGAGGAAGCGCCGAGTCCCCGGGACCCTCCCGACCTCACCCTGCGCCCCTCTTCCCTGGCCGGCTCTCCTGAGCGCTGTGAGCTGTTCCAGCGAGGGATCAGGCCTTGGGGCCCCAGCAACTGCTGCCTTGATCACTGATGGGTCACAAGTGCGGGCGGCCTGGGGGCCACGGGCGTGCGGCTGGCACCTCCTGGAGAACTGAGCCGGCACGGGGGTCTGGCGCTCACCCTGGCAGGGAGTAGCAGAAGTGTGCTGCGGGGCGCCCACGCGGCACTTGGTGTACTAGCAGAGGACTTCCTCCAGCGTTAAACAACCCTGAGGGTTGAGATCCAGATAGACATCAGGACAGGGGCCCAACTGCACATACGTTCCCCCCAGGTCACTCCTCCAAGGCTAGTTCAACACCCAGGCCAGGCCGCGGGGTCGCTAGCTTGTTATATAGGAAGAAGGGGGGTGGCGGTGATGGCGGGTCGGACCCTACAGGCTGCCACCCGTTTGTAAAGTGGGCAGTACACCCCCGGGAGGAGGTCACACCAGGCACACCTGGCCTTGGGGACAGGGACACCACCACACTCTCAGGACCCCAGCATAAACACGAGAGCGGGATGGAATGAAGCTTCCCAGCAGGTTGTAAAGAAACAGCGTTCATCTGACGCCACCCACACCATCTTTCCATCCCTGGAGAGGTGTCAAGGTCTATGTTTTCGACAGTAACATCATTCAAAACATGAGTTCTTCCGGAGCGACACAGAACTGAAGCGACGAGGTATGAAGTCATGCTCCCTTCACAGGTGTGCTCACGAGCACCTCAACACACACCCCAAACTGGGGCTGTTTCCACGGAGTGCAGGAGACGGAGCCCACATCGCGGGGCACCGACCGCTCCACAAGCCACATGAGGGCTCCCTGCCCCCAGCCCTGGCCACGCCCAGAGAAGAGAGGAAGTGGGTGCGACGCCAGATCCGGCGGATGGGTCTCGGCTCCATCCCCCCACACCCGTACAAGGTTCTAGAGGGGACACAGGGCGGGGCTGGTGAGGCGTGCAGATCTCAACGAGCTGCACTGTGGACAGATCTCAGCTCGCCGTGGGCAGGCGGCCAGCCCTGACACCACCCAAGTCTGCAATGAAATCGAAGACGTACAGCTTTCCCAGAAGTCTTCCCTCTCTCCTGATGCACTTTAAGACTGAGAATACGCCACAAAAAATACGTGTCTGAGTCTGACATCGATTTGAGACTCCCCGCGCCTGGTACTGGCCGGTCCGTGCCTCCCCACATTCAAGACTCAGCTCAAGCATCACTGCCCTTTTGAAGCCTTTTCTGACCTCTCTCCACCCTGGAGCTGAGCCCCCTTCCTCAGTGCCCTCACCTCGACTCCTAGAGAGTGCCTGTGACACTTTGGTGGCCCTGAGGTTTGCATGGCTGGGTGCTCTCTGCACACACGCAGCCGCTCCTGGCCTGGCCCTCGGGATGAGTGAATGGTGGGGCTCCTCCTCCCAGGGGACACCTGCGTAAACTAAAGACTCAACAGTGGGTGCCATGAAGGCAGCTTCCCCAAACATCCACCTGGGGCTCCTCAGGCACGAGCCGGCCAGCCAGGTGACCACGGTGCGGAGCGGGGAACCTGGGGCATGAATACCGGGCATCTGCCCGCCAGGAGGCCAGAACCCACACCAGGGTCTGGGCTGCCCTGACCAGGCTGGCTGACGGGCCAGCAAGTGCTCAGGGGGCCTCTCCGAAGGCCCCCCCAGGGCTCCCAGTGCTAAGACAGAGGGGGTGCACCAGGGTTTCGGGCACCAGCACACAAGTGCACACAGTGTTAATGAGCCGGCAAAGCCCCGTGCTACCGGGAAGGGCTGGGCTCTTGCGCACCAGGGAAGGACCGAACCAGGGAGACAGGTGTTTGAGACTCTCCTGGCGGCCCTAGTTCAACCCTCAGCTGCTCGGCCAGCCCGGGGGCATCTGAAGTGAGGAGGGCTCAGCGGAGGCTCCGGAGGCCAGGCGGGGCTCTGCAGGGGCCTGAGTGGCAGATAAGCAGAGGCCGCTCTCCACCAGGGGACGAGCAGGAGGAAGACAACGGCCTTCGGCTGACCCTGCCCACCTACAACCGAGACCCACAGCACGTTCCAGGGGCCGGGCTGCTCCCGGGAAGGAGCCAGCCCTCCCCGCCCCCACCCTACCTGCTGAGACCCCCCCAGCATGGCCGGATTTCCTGTCCCAGCCGCTCTTCCCAGCCCTGGCTCTCCCGCTGCTGTTGTCAGCAAGCAAACGACGCAGAACAGCCCACACGGGTGGTGCCGCGGGAAACCTTGCTCACCCGGAACGCCTGTACACGTGTGGTCACAGGCCAGGATGCCGTTCCCGCTGGAGCGCTTTCCACACCCGGGGACGGTGTGAAGACAGCGGGAATAAGGGCACCAAAAGGGAACTGCAGGTCTCCTTGCAATCAGGAGGGAAGCATCCAAGTGTAAGAAGACGGTGGGCCACGGTGTCCGCACACCCCGGCAAGGCACCCATTTAGCATGGAGCTAAAAGCATTCGTTGTCCTCAGGCTGCTTGGCGCAAATCAAATGAAGAGACACCTTCCCCACGCAGCTGACAATGTGAGGATACCCAAAGTGACCCCCTCCAGGCTCCCCAGGTGCCACGTGGGGACCCGCACCCCTCAGCCCTGCGTCCCGTCGCACGGTGTCATTTCCCGGGTACACACGACGGGCAGCTCTGTGACAACGGCTCTCTGTGCCCGTCTCGCCCCAGCCCCTAACCGCCTGCTGGTCTCCGGTGCCCCCCAGGTGCCAGCTGCAGAGGACAGCCACGGGTCTGCGTTCTCACCGCCCGGTGCCAGCGTGTCCCCACGCGCCAGAGAGCCGGCTACACGAGTGTCCAGCTCAGGGCCCTTGGCTGCCACGCACTGGGTAAGATGGGGGGAGCGGGTCTCCTCATCGCTGTCACGGGTTCCAAGGAGGGGTGCTAAGAGACTGGAGCGGTCACACGCACACGTGGACACACGCACACGCAGGGACACACTCGGGGCCCTCAGGAGCCCGGGCCGAGGGGCGACAAGCATGGGCTCCAGGGTCAATAGACACTTCATCAGAGTGGACGGAGGGACACTGCATCTGTGTGACCTGAGCAGAACGCTCCTGGCGGCCTCAGTCCCCGTGTGTCAGGTGCAGGTCCCGTCAGCCCCGACCTCACCAGCCGTGGGGACGGGTGACGCACCGAGTGCCCGCTGTGGGCAGAGCATCACGGGCTGAGTGCCCAGCGCCCCAGCGCTCCCACCGCTGCTGGGTGCGGGGCTGTTCCCAGGCAACGCCCGGCGGAGACCACTGGCGCCCCCTGTCCGGGACACCAGCCTGGACCAGGGCGGCTTGAGAGGCCGTTAGAGGGGCTTCTGACACCTGCGCGCACCTCTCCTCCTTCCCGGCACCCCGCACAGCGACAGGAGGGGGCAAACGCTCGAGGGCCAGAGAAAGGCAGAGAGACAGAGGCAGACGGACAAGCGGGCTCCCCCGATGGCCCGGCCAGCTTCAGCCACGCGGAGCCAAGAGGCGAGCCCACAGCCCTGGGCCCTGGAGAGAGGCGGGGGGGGGGGTGCTGGGACAGAGTGGGGGGCTTCGAGAAGCAGCTGGACGGCCTGTGCCGCACCCCGGCCCTCCCCATCCTGCCCACCCCCCAGAACACAGGAGGGCTACCACCGCAGACGTGACACCAGGGGTCTCTGTGGTGGGGGACCCGGGCCCGGCAGAGCACGGAGGACTGCGCTGTCCCCTGCGCGGTGATGGGGGCGTGTCTGCAGGGCGCTGGGTGCTCAGGTGGGCCAGGGAAAGCACCCTGAGGGTGGGCCTGCCAGGGACCACAGCCTGAGGTACGGGGGGCCCAGAGGGCCCATCTCAGGTCCCCCTTCACAGAAACAGCACGTGCCTCCTCCGCCTTCTTGAAAGGGCTTATTACTGTGGAAAGGAGTCTGACCCCCGTGCAATAAACTGTCCTCCTTCCACCAAGCCCCGCGTGGAAAAGCCCGGCTGCCGGGGCGGCCTCTCGTCCTGATTTCAGAGGGACGTTGGTTCTTTACAGTAAGGGAGATAAAGCCACCCACACTCTCTCCAGCAGCTTGTAACCATGAACAAAAATGGCTTCGGGGAATCATTTCAAAAGCAGACTTGATGGCCTACATTCAAAACCAAGACAACTTTTTCTTCTTAAGGTCAAGGAGAATCGCTTTATTTGGAAGTCTCTACTTACAATTTAATTCACTCGTCTCGGTTTGGCAATAAACCTCGGACGTCAGTCTCGGGGGGAGGGTCACAAAGATAGCACCACTAAGGAGAAAGGCGGCTAATTCACTGCTCAGGAGGCCTTGCGTGCTCGCCTTTCCTTACCCACTGGCTGGTCATCACCGCTCCCCAGGTAAACAGGCCCCCACTCGAGCAGCCAAAGGCGAACCAGTAATCCCCACGTGGCCTTCCGTGCCGGCACCTCCGGGTGGTTCCGGGAAGAAGGGCCGGCCAAGACACAGGTGCAGCATCTCTAACACGAGCACCGACCCGCCTCCCCATCCCACCCCAGCCCACCTTCACCCACTTCCTGGGGCCGTAAAGCGGGCTGGGTGGTGGTGGCCCGGCCATCTCGAGGGCCCCGCCTGTGAACGGGGAGTCTTTTACGAGCCGGTGCTAAGTGCGGGCCTGGAAGGAAGAACTCCCGGAGCAACTGTTAACCTTCTGTCTGCTCGTACAGGACAGAACGTCCTCAATGGTCAAAGCCACCGACGCCTCAGCTCCAGGTCTTAAAAACCCCGCTCTGTCCTGGGGGGCATCTCAGTGCAGTCCCACCTGCCGGCCGCCAGCCCCAAGACCCTCCCGGGACCCTGCCAGCCCAGACATGGGAGGAGAGTTGCCCCTTGATTTTAAGGAAACAGATCCCTCTCCACCTGCTCGGGGGGGTGGGAGGAAAACACAAAGGGCCGGGAGACAGGGAGGCCTAGAAAGGATGGAGCGGGGAACCAGAGAGGGTCAGGCAGGGTCCCAGGTGGCAGGGCCCAGCCCGACTCCCCCACACACCACTCGGGCTCTGGAGCGGCTGCAGCCCTGACCCCAGGCCCTAGGACGACGGTGGGGAGGCCTCTGGGACCGGGCTCCTGCAGCGAAGGCTGGCAGGGATGGAGGACGGAGGGCGGAGGGCGGGGCCGTCCAGCACGGCTACAGGGGTGCTGAGCCCGGGGACCCCTGAGCCACTGACCCTTCACGTCGGGCCGGTACAGCCCCGCAAGCACAGTGGAGCCGAGTCCTTCCGAGCTCTCTGGCAGGCATTGCCCCTTCCCCGATGACGTGACAGCCCTGGGGGTGGTGGGAAACGTCTGTGAGACGGTCACTTGGGATCAAGGCTCTTGCACAGAGAAAGCGCTGTCTCTACAGCAGCACAGGGGTCAGTTAGCGGGAGAGGCCAGCAAACCCGAGAGGCCCTCGGGTCCCAGCGAGGAGGGCCCAGCTCGGCCAGCGGTGGGGCTGGCGGCGGAGGGGGAGTGGGGACTCACTCTGAGGCCGGACAGTTCTCAGACGGCCACGAGAGGGTCGGCTCTCAGCGACTCAGCCAGGAATTGCTCGTCTGTCCTGCATATGCAGCATTTTTCTGTCCCTTTTACAAATGATGTAGCCGCAGCCGGGGCTACACTGGCACATATTACGAGCTTTCCCAGGCATCCGACCGCCCATCCTACGGACTGAAGGGCAGGAGGAGGGGGACCTGAGAGTCTCAGGCAAAACAAAAGCCTCCAAGGAAACCCATGTGGTGCAACAAACATCTAGAGACTAGAATAACCAACACGGAAACTGCTTTAACACCCACCCAAACCTGCACTTTGTACACAGGGAGCTTCATCTTCAAACTCTACGGAAGCAACTCGAAGCCACGGACGCTGAGGGCGCCCCCCTGTGCAGGAAGCACAGCAAACACCTGACTGTTAACCCACCAACGGGCGCGGAGCACACCCTGCACACGCGGGGCGCGAGATGCGGCCAGGAGTCCCCAGAGGGGCGGAGCATGGGCGGTCTGGCGGTGGGCACGGCCACGGTGCGGCCACAGGCTGCTGCTCCCCAAGGAAACCTGGGGCGCAGGCGGGGACGAGCGTGACTCAGAGCCCGAGGATACCACCGGGTCCCCCGCACGGTTGGGAGACAGCTCAGTGGGCTCTCCCATGTTCAGTACCAATGCAGGGTGGGCAGAGCTGGAGGCCACATGGAGATCATCCGGCCTGAGGGGAAACTGAGGCCAGAGAAGGGGCAGGGCTCTCAAAATGGGGATGGTCACTCACCACTTCATAGGGGCGCTGTGAAAAACCAGCACAGTGATGCAGAGAAAGAGCCGAGAACAGTGCCTTGTACGCTGGCACCTAATGGATGCCAGCTGCCATTATTATTAATCATTATTATTATTAGCAGCAGCAGCAACCAAGTTCAGAGTCGGTGATGGAGGCTGAACTAGACCCAGGGGTTTATTCATAACACGTTATTTTTTAGATTACGGGAAACTTCCTCTCCTTCTTTGATTTTTTTGGCCTGAGTAATAGATCCCTCTTCCCAAAAATGCAACCAAATAGCCATGTGGGTTTTCAGCTGAAGGCACATTAAATCAGCCGGGCACGCCCTGGGAGAGTGAGAACCCATGGGCCACCTGCTGTCCAAAGGCCTCAGGCAGGCACAGCACGGAGCCACCGGAATAAGGACGCTGGCCGTGGGGGAAAAGCCCTGGCCCGAGACAGGGAGACGGGCTGGTGAGGGACACACAGAGGAGTCGCCGCGCCCACGTGACTTCCCGTGCCTGACAGCACTGCCGTCACGCGGGGGCTCTGCCCGCCACCAGGGCCCCGCGCCTCAAAGGAAACATCGCCATCCTTCCCGGCTCCCATCAGCCACTCCGGGGCCTAATGAAGATGCAAGCGGGGGAGGGGAGCTTGTTATTTCTCACTGTCACGCACTGAATATTCCATGGGCCAGGGCCCCTCCGCTGATTTATCCTCTGCTCTCCGACGGCTTACACTGTAGCAGTAATAAAAATATTTTCACTTGGATGGTAATAAAGCTGAATCTAGTTTACTAGCTGTAACTGAATTCTATCTTGAAAGAATAAGTCAATTTTAACCTTACAATGTAGTCGAGACAGCTTTCAGAGAAATTTCATTAAAATCGCATTTAACCTAAATTTAAAAACACAGGGAAGGGAAAATGTACACGCAGATTAAGCCTTTAACACACCGAGATAAAACTATTCTCCAGGAGTGCATTCGGGCATTTCTTCCCCGAAGGGTGAGAGTGTAAATTTTAATAATAATGACAGCCGGCACTCCCCTTGGCCCCCCTGCGTTGGGTCAGTATCAGCCACGCTAACGGGCATCCGGGGGTGGACAGAGGCGCCTGCCCAGGGAGCAGAGGCCCCAGACTAACCCCACCAAAGGAGTGCTAGCCCACCCACGGCTACCCGCCTGCTACGCAGGTGATAAAAATGATGGTGAGATGACACAGGTACAAAGTGGGCTGGGTTCATGACGGGCCAGGCACCGTCCTAAGCATCTTCCCTGCGCTGACTCTCATTCCCAGGGAAACCATGGCCACCGCGGGGCCATCACTCCCCACCCACACCCACCGCTGGGGCAACAGAACCAGAATCTGAACGCACGCCAGCCTCCAGAGTCCTGCCCTGTGCTGAGTGGTGGTTCAGGACAAGCCAGAAACGTTCAGGAATGGTTTCCAAGGAGCCCAAAGCAGGGCCCACCTTCTCTCCTCGGCTGCTTAGCCTGCCTCCCGTGTCTGCTCGTGGACCAGCAGCCCCTGTCACCAGGGGACGGAAACTCTAGCGTCTAATTTCCTTCTGACCCCCTAGTGGGAGGTCAACCCGTCCCTCAGGTTCCCACCAGCTTACAGGCCCCCAGCTTGTCACTGCTCTTTAGCACCCAGGACGACCCCCCAAGGGAAGGGTTTCCACGGCCTCAGAGGAAGGATGGGAAACACAGGAGCACGGGGCCGGGGGGCGGGCAGGCTGCCGTCTACATCCAGGCCTGCAGACCGCACACCGGCCCCCACCCCACCCAGCGCACCACAGACGCCCTGCGGAGGTATGCACACACGCTCCGGGCCCCCAGCAGCCCTGTCACAGCGGACTGGCCGTGGAATATTTGGTGGTGGCCCCAAACCATGAAGGACATCTCAGAGGAAAACTACAGGGCCCCAGGGGCTTGGTGCCACCCTAGGCCAGGGTGACAGTGACATCTTCCTGGGACTGTCAACGGCACCTCCCGGGCTACGGCCTAAAGAAGGGCGTCCCGTAGACCCTCTACGGCAGCAGGCCCACCGGGTGGGCGAGCACGGGGCCACTGAGCTTCCCCAGGCTGCATCAGCATGTCCTGGTCCTGCGGCGGGTCTCCTCCTCCGCCGTGGGCTCCCTGAAGGCCAAAGTCACATCTGTCACTCACCCCACCTGCCTGCCCTCCCTCCACCCGTCAAACCCCGCCCCAGCCTGGAGCGCTGCCCTGTTCTGCCACGCACAGCAAATGGGGGGGGGGGACCTAACTGCCTGTGGGGGGGTGGCCGCGGCGTTCCAGGCAAAGGAAACAACATGAACAGGGATCCCAGCACGGCTGAGGTCACATGTCGTGCTTAAGGAAAAATAAACAGCCCCAGGCTTCAGCACGGCCTAAAGCTGGCTGCAGGATGAAGGGGTGTGGGATCAAACCGCGAAGGGCCTTGGCGGCCACCGCACCGCGAGTCCCGAGGTCCAACTGCCGTCACATCAGCAGCAGCGTGGAGGGTGGACCAGAGAGGAGGAAGACGCGGATCTTGTTAGGAGGCGGAAGGCAGGAACCTCCTACAAGCCCGCCTGCACTCATGGGCAGGGATCAACCAGGTGAGTGTCCCGGGCGGCACGGGCAGCCCCGCGCGGCTGTGCGCGAGGACTTGAGTGACACACAACACATCTCCGAAGGTCATCATCCAAGGTCAGCGCAAAAAAAATCCAACCATCCCCAGGGCGACTGTGAATATATTCACCAGACGGTCGAGGGGCCCTAAGCCAGCCTTTCAGAGCATAATGATTAATAAGTCAGAAACTGATCCAACCAAATGAAGAGGAGTAACTTCACTTAAAAAAATCACTTGGTGACCAGCCTCATCACAATGTCTGCACTGAGGAAAGTCAAATGAGCTCAGCTGGTGTACAGGTCAATCCAAGCCTTTGGCATAAACAAGAAGCCCTCCCGGGAGACAGGCTGCCCCTCTGTGGACATGTCGGGTGGCCGGAATGTGTAACGAGGTCAGTCTGCCCCTCAGCAGAATGGGAAAGTAACTAACCTCAAGCACGGCAGCCCTGCCCAGAAAATGAACCACATCTAAAGTGGGCACGTATGAGCGCAGAGGGGTGTGTGCACATTGGTGCGTGCGTGTGTTGGTGTGTACGTGTGTGTCGGTGTGTGTGTGCATGTATGTGTGCATTGGTGTGGGGGAGTGTGTATACTGGTGTGTGTGTGTCTACTGGCGTGTATGTGTGTGTGCACATGTGTATACTTTAATTTCAAATGACCCATCGTGTGTGAGCTGTATTTTCATCGCCACCTGTAACCTCTAGAAGAAGAGGGCAGCCTCAAGCTTAGGACTAAGTTTAAATTCCAACTTGACGCAACTTTGAACTCTCCCTTTGTGGAGTTGCCAGATAAAATACAGGAGGCTCAGTGAACTCTGGATTTCAGTACGTACCCAATATTGCATCCAACGAACAAAAAATGGTTCATTATTGATCTGAAATTCAAATTTAACTGAGTGTTCCATATTTTTATTTGCTAAATCTGACACTGCTAAGATTAGGTAGGAAGGATTTGTCCCCATTTTTCCTCCAGGAAAGGGAAAGCAGAGCTTGGATAAGCCTGAGAAGGCGCATTTCTGTTGGTGGTTCTGGCCTCCCCAAGCAGCCCTAGGACAGTTTAGAGTGTGGAGAGAACTCCCTCTGGGCTATGCTCACTGGCCATCCGGTCCAGACTGGCTGACTAATGACCAGGTCTCTCCACCTCCCCCCGGCCCACCGGGCCTCAGCTTTATGGTCCCCCCACAGCTAAGGGCAGAGCCCAGCAGGCCTTGGCCTGCAAAGGAGTCACGGGCCTTTAGGGGGTGGGCGCGCCTGTCTCCTCCCACTTCCCCTCCGCTGGGCCTGCCCCACCAGGAACTATGCACCGAAGTCCCTTTCTGTGTCTGTTTCCTTCCCCACGGGAAAACTCACTAGTCTGTGAAGCAGTTCTTTAAGATCTGATTTTAAGTGTTCTGAGAAAAACCAAACACATATATAACCAGATTTACATGTCTGCTGAGGCTGAGTATCTTCAAATGTTCCTTTTTAAAACTGAAATAGGGGAGGCGGAGTCAAGATGGCGGTGTGGGAAGACACGGAGTTAGCGTCTCCCCACAACTAGGGCACCTGCCGGCCGCTGGTGGGGGACTCCGGCGCCCAAGGAGATGGGAGGAACCCACAAGTGAACCAGTAGGACGTCGGGGGACTGAGGGGGGAGGAGAAGTGGAGGCCAGACAGGATCGGCGCCCCTGAGGCCAGGGAGGTCAGCAGAGGCAGGCGGGAGGAGCCCTCCAGGAGGAGCAGGAGAGAAGCGGAGGGTGATTGCCCCGCCCACTCGAGCCCAGGAAGCCTGCTGGGCTCCCAGGTGAGGTCCCTGCCCCATGAGACCAGGGGTGGGGGGCACGCCTGGGCCCCTTCTGTTCCTTGAGCCTAAGCCCATCCCCCCACCCACAGTCCCCAGGGCCTTTTCCAGCCCTGGGGGTCCTGAGCATTGGCCCCGTCCACCCCCCAAACCTCGCCCTTGCTTAGGCCTCGCCCTCCACAGCCAAGGCCTTTCCCCCCCCACACCTTTTTTTTCTTTTTCCTTCTCCTCTTTTTTTTACTATCGTGGTACTGATGTGCCTTCCAGTTGTTGATTCATCTATATTTTTACTTTTATATTCTTCCTAACATATCTGTTAGTTTCCTAGTCTAATTTTATTTTTTATTTTGTTCTTTTTTTCTTTTTTGCCACCCCAGGCGGCTTGCAGGATCTTGGCTCACGAGCCCAGGGTTGGGCCGAAGCTCCTGTGGTGGGAGCTCCGAGTCCAAACCACTGGACTAACAGAGACCCTCAGACCCCAGAGAATATTCACTGGAGTGAGGTCTCATGGAGTTCCTCATCTCACTACCAAGACCCAGGTCTACCAAATAGCCTACAAACCCCAGTGTTGGAAGCCTCAGGCCAAAGAAACAGTAAGACAGGAACACAATCCCACTCATAAAAGATAAATAAATTAAACAGCAAAAAAATGTCACAGATTAAGGAGCAAGGTGAAAACCTGCAAGACCAAATAAATGAAGAGGAAATAGCAATCTACCTGAAAAAGAATTCAGAGTAATGATAGTAAAGATGATCCAGAATCTCAGAAATAGAACGGAGGCACAGATTGAGAAAATACAAGAAATGTTTAACAAAGATCTAGAAGAACTAAAGAACAAACAAACAGAGATGAACAACACAATAACTGAAATGAAAAATACACTAGAAGGAATCAATAACAGAATAACTGAGGCAGAAGAACGAATAGGTGAGCTGGAAGACAAAATGGTGGAAATAACTGCCAAGGAGAAAAATAAAGAAAAAAGAATTAAAAGAACTGAAGACAATGTCAGAGACCTCTGGGACAACACTAAACGCACAAACATTCGAATTATAGGGGTCCCAGAAGAAGAAGGGAAAAAGAAAGGGTCTGAGAACATATTTGAAGAGATTATAGTTGAAAACTTCCTTAACATGGGAAAGGAAACAGTCACCCAAGTCCAGGAAGCACAGAGAGTCCCATACAGGATAAACCCAAGGAGAAACACACCAAGACACATAGTAATCAAACTAACAAAAATTAAATTCAAAGAAAAAATATTAAAAGCCACGAGGAAAAACCAAAAAATAACATACAAAGGAATGCTCACAAGGTTATCAGCTGAATTTTCAGCAGAAACTCTGCAGGCCAGAAGGGAGTGGCAGGATATACTTAAAGTGATGAGAGAGAAAAATCTACAACCAAGATTACTCTACCCAGCAAGGATCTCATTCAGATTCGATGGAGAAATCAAAAGCTTTTCAGACAAGCAAAAGCTAAGACAATTCAGCACCGCCAAACCAGCTTTACAATAAATGTTAAAGAAACTTCTCTAAGTGGTAAACACAAGAGAAGAAAAAGACCCACAAAACAAACCCAAAACAATTAAGAAAATGGTAATAGGAACATACATATCAATAATAACCTTGAATGTAAATGGATTAAATTCCCCAACCGAAAGACACAGACTGGTTGAATGGATACAAAAACAAGACCCATATATATGCTGTCTACAGGAGACCCACTTCAGACCTAGGGACCCATACAGACTGAAAGTGAAGGGATGGAAAAAGATATTCCATGCAAATATAAATCAAAAGAAAGCTGGAGTAGCAACACTCATATCAGATAAAATAGACTTTAAAATAAAGATTGTTATAAGAGATAAGGAGGGACACTACATAATGATCAAAGGATCAATCCAAGAAGAAGATATAACAATTATAAATGTTTATGTGCCCAACATAGGAGCACCTCAATACATAAGGCAAATATTAACAACCATGAAAGGAGAAATAGACAGTAACACAATAATAGTGGGGGACTTTAACACCGCACTTACACCAATGGACAGATCATCCAAACAGAAAATAAATAAGGAAACACAAACTTTAAATGACACAACAGACCAGATAGATCTAATTGATATTTACAGAACATCCCGCCCAAAAGTGGCAGAATACACTTTCTTCTAAAGTGCACATGGAACATTCTCCAGGATAGATCACATCTTGGGTCACAAATCAAGCCTCAGTAAATTTAAGAAAATTGAAAGTCATATCAAGCATCTTTTCTGACCACAACACTATGAGATTGGAAATCAATTACAAGAAAAAACTATAAAAAACACGAATACATGGAGGCTAAACAGTGCGCTACTAAATACCCAAGAGATCACTGGAGAAATCAAAGAAGAAATAAAAAAGTACATAGAAACAAATGACAATGAAAACAGGATGATCCAAAACATATGGAAGGCAGCAAAAGCAGTTCTAAGAGGGAAGTTTATAGCAATACAATCTCACCTCAAGAAACAAGAAAAATCTCAAATAAAAAATCTAACCCTACACTTAAAACAACCAGAGAAAGAAGAACAAAGAAAACCCAAAGTCAGTAGAAGGAAAGAAATCATAAAGATCAGAGCAGAAATAAATGAAATAGAAACGAAGAAAACAATAGCAAAGATCAATAAAACTAAAAGCTGGTTCTTTGAGAAGATAAACAAAATTGATAAACCCTTAGCCAGACTCATCAAGAAAAAAAGGGAGAGGATGCAAATCAATAAAATTACAAATGAAAAAGGAGAAATCACAACTGACACTGCAGAAATACAAAGGATTATAAGAGACTACTACAAACAACTATTTGCCAATAAAATGGACAACCACAAAGAAATGGACAAATTCTTGGAAAGTTACAACTTTCCAAGACTGAACCAGAAAGAATTAGAAAATATAAACAGACCCATCACAAGTAATGGAATTGAAACCGTAATTAAAAATCTTCCAATAAACAAAAGTCCAGGACCAGATGGCTTCACAGGTGAATTCTATCAAGCATTTAGAGAAGAGCTAACACCGATCCTTCTCAAACTCTTCCAAAAATTGCAGAGGAAGGAACACTCCCAAATTCATTCTACAAAGCCACCATCACCCTGATACCAAAACCAGAAAAAGGTATCACAAAAAAAGAAAATTATAGACCAATATCACTGATGAACATAGATGCAAAAATCCAGAACAAAATACTAGCAAACAGAATCCAACAGCACATTAAAAGGACCATACACCATGATCAAGTGGGATTTATCCCAGTGATGCAAGGATTCTTCAATATATGCAGATCAATCAATGTGATACACCACATTAACAAATTAAGGAATAAAAACCATATGATCAACTCAATAGATGCAGAAAAAGCTTTTGACAAAATTCAACACCCATTTATGATAAAACTCTCCAGAAAATGGGCACAGAGGGAACCTACCTCAACATAAGAAAGGCCATATATGACAAACCCACAGCAAGCATCATACTCAATGGTGAAAAACTGAAAGCGTTTCCTCTAAGATCAAGAACAAGACAAGGATGTCCACTCTTGTCACTATTATTCAACATAGTTTTGGAAGTCCTAGCCACAGCAATCAGAGAAGAAAAAGAAATAAAAGGAATACAAATTGGAAAAGAGGAAGTAAAACTGTCACTGTTTGCCAATGACATGATACTATATATAGAAAATCCTAAAGATGCCACCAGAAAACTATTAGAACTAATCAATGAATTTGGTAAGGTTGCAGGACACAAAATTAATGCACAGAAATCTCTGGCATTCCTGTACACCAACAACAAGAAATCAGAAAGAGAAATTAAGGAAACACTCCTATTTACCACTGCAACAAAAAGAATAAAATAGCTAGGAATAAACCTGCCTAAGGAGGAGAAAGACTTGTACTCAGAAAACTATAAAACACTGAAGAAAGAAATCAAAGATGACACAAACAGATGGAGAAATATACCATATTCTTGGATTGGAAGAATCAATATTGTGAAAACGACTATACTACCCAAAGCAATCTACAGGTTCAGTGCAATCCCTATCAAACTCCCAATGGCATTCTTCACAGAATTAGAACAAAAAATTTTACAATTCGTATGGAAACACAAAAGACCCCGAATAGCCAAAGCGATCTTGAGAAAGAAAAACAGAGCTGGAGGAATCAGGCTCCCTGACTTCAAACTATACCACAAAGCTACAGTAATCAAGACAGTATGTACTGGCACAAAAACAGAAATATAGATTAATGGTACAGGATAGAATGCCCAGAGATAAACCCGTGCACATACGGGCACCTAATTTACAACAAAGGAAGCAAGAACATACAATGGAGAAAAGACAGCCTCTTCAATAAGTGGTGCTGGGAAATCTAGACAGCTACATGTAAAAGAATGAAATTAGAACACTACCTAACACCATACACAAAAATAAACTCCAAACGGATTAAAGACTTAAATGTAAGACCAAACACTATAAAACTCTTAGAGGAAAACATAGGAAAAACGCCCTTTGACATAAACCACAGCAAGATCTTTTTTGACCCACCTCCTAGAGTAACGGAAATAAAAACAAAAATAAACAAATGGGACTTAATTAAACTTAAAAGCTTTTGCACAGCAAAGGAAACCATAAACAAGATGAAAAGACAACCCTCAGAATGGGAGAAAATATTTGCAGATGAAACAACAAAGGGTTAATCTCCGAAATATACAAACAGCTCATGGAGCTCAATATCAAAAAAAACAAACAATCCAATTAAAAAATGGGTGGAAGACCTAAATAGACATTTCACCAAGGAAGACATACAGATGGCCAAGAGGCACATGAAAAGCTGCTCAACATCACTAATTATTAGAGAAATGCAAATCAAAACTACAATGAGGTATCACCTCACGCCAGTCAGAATGGCCATTATCAAAAAATCTAGAAACAATAAATGCTGGAAAGGGTGTGGAGAAAAGGGAACCCTCCTGCACTGTTGGTGGGAATGTAAATTGATACAACCACTATGGAAAACAGTATGGAGGTTCCTTGAAAAATGAAAAATAGTACTACCATATGACACAGCAATCCCACTACTGGGCATATACCCTGAGAAAACCATAATTCAAAAAGAGTCATGTACCACAATGTTCACTGCAGTACTATTTACAATAGCCAGGACATGGAAGCAACCTAAGTGTCCATCGACAGATGAACGGAGAAACAAGATGTGGCACATATATACAATGGAATATTACTCAGCCATAAAAAGAAATGAAATTGAGTTACTTGTAGTGAGGTGGATGGACCTAGAGTCTGTCATACAGAGTGAAGTAAGTCAGAAAGAGAAAAACAAATACTGTATGCTAACACATATATATGGAATCTAAAAAAAAAAAAAAAATGGTACTGATGAACCTAGTTGCAGGGCAGGAATAAAGAGGTAGACATAGAAAATGGACTTGAGGACATGGGGTGGGAGGGCGAAGCTGGGGCGAAGTGAGAATAGCATCGACACATATACACTACCGAATGTAAAACAGTTGGCTGGTGGGAAGCAGCAGCATAGCACAGGGAGATCGGCTTTGTGATGACCTAGAGGGGTGGGATAGTGAGGATGGGAGGGAGGCTCAAGAGGGAGGGGATGGGGACATGTGTATGCATATGGCTGATTTGCTTTGTTGTGTAACATCAACTAACACAGTATTGTGAAGCAATTATACTCCAATAAGGATCTATTTAAAAAAAAAGCTGAAACAGGTTCTCACGGTGTTTTCAATCAAAAGATAGCAAAAATATTCTGGGCTTCCCTGGTGGCGCAGTGGTTGAGAGTCTGCCTGCCAATGCAGGGGACACGGGTTCGAGCCCTGGTCTGGGAAGATCCCACATGCCGTGGAGCAGCTGGGCCAGTGAGCCACAACTACTGAGCCTGCGCGTCTGGAGCCTGTGCTCCACAACAAGAGAGGCCGCGATAGTGAGAGGCCCGTGCACCGCGATGAAGAGTGGCCCCCGCTTGCCGCGACTAGAGAAAGCCCTCGCACAGAAACGAAGACCCAACACAGCCAAAAATAAAAAAATAAATAAATAAAAAGATAGCAAAAATATTCCATTTACATTATCTTATGTCACAAAAGATGCATGAGCATAGAATCCAAGGTGAGGCTGCCCCACAGGGGGCCCAGCCCCCGGATTCAGTCACAGGGGCTCTGACTGCAGCCTCTCGAAGAGCCCAAGGGCTGAACTTGGGGGCAACTAGGGATCGTGCAACCTCAAAGATTGACATCAGATGTAACAGACGTAAGGACAATAAAGGTACAAGGTGTGTCACTCGGATACACGGCAAAAATGTGAAATCTCACTTTCAAATATGTGTAAACATTCCAGGTGTAATCTGGAGTGAAAATCTCCTCCAGTACTCTGTACGTTGAAATTCTATCAGCCCATGGTGTGTTAACGTATATTTATTATTGAAGCAGTAAATTACTCAATGATTGGCATGAACTGTTAATCTTATGTACAAAAATTGTTTCATAAGTAGGGAACAGACTGATTTAACAGAAATGCTGAGAGCACCCGCTCTTACCTCTGAACTTCTCTCTATGCCTCACCCATTACTCTGTCCCCAGTCTCGGGGCCAGGCTCGCCCGGCCCAGGCAGGAGGGCCCTTTCCTTTCCTCCTGACTTTTGTTGCAGCACGTGACTCGGTTTGGCCAATGAAATGCAGCCGAGCACCGGGGACCACTTTCTTTCGGAAGCACAAAGAGCCTGTGAACAATCCCCATAGTTTTTCCCTCCATCACAGGAACTGGGCCAGCAAACTCCTGAAGGCGGCTGCTCCATCAGCCTGAGTCCCCAGGTGAGGACAACACAGACCAGAGCCCTGGGCAAAGCCACAAGGGATGTGCCATGTGGGTGAGACACAAACGTGTGTTGCTTGAGCTGCTGAGGTTTACAGGCTGTCTGTTGGGGCTTAGGGCCAGGGCCAGGGCCAGGGCCAGGGTTAGGGTCAGGGTCAGGGTCAGGGTCAGGGTCAGGGTCAGGGTCAGGGCTAGGGCTAGGGTTAGGGTTAGGGTTAGGGTTAGGCTTAGGGTTAGGGCTAGGGCTAGGGTTAGGCTTAGGGTTAGGGTTAGGGCCAGGGCCAGGGTCAGGGTCAGGTCAGAGTCAGGGTCAGGGTCAGGGTCAGGCTCAGGCTCAGGCTCAGGCTCAGGCTCAGGCTTAGGCTTAGGGCCAGGGCCAGGGTTAGGTCTGTTTGGCCAGCAACAGTGGTACCTGGCTTCCGCCCAACGGGGACTTTTACCCCTATCACTCAGAGTCTGGCCCACACGCGCCTTCGATGCACTCCTGGTGCCAGGCCGTGTGCTCGGACACTGCGCGAGGGGGTTCAGGTCTAACCCACCCCGAAGCAGCAGAGGACACAGCGTGTGCACTCAGGCAAGGAGTGGTGGCAGCCCACAGAGGAGAGGGAGCTGGTGCTGATGGGAGAGGGAAGGGGAAGCGGGGAGGCAGCAGCAACACAGAGGGAGTCAGGGGCACCGCAGGAGGCTGGACCCTGCCCGGGACAGGGATGCGGGAAACAGGTCAGAGTGAAACGGCACAGCACCCAGTGCAAAACCCATCCCCGGACGTCAGCATCCTGCCGCGCGTGGCAGGCAGACCTGCTCGCCCAGGGCGCACGCGCACGCACCCCTCTGCTTACGGGTCCCCTCCAGGGTCTGCAGGCACAGGGAACAAGCACCGCAGGCCCCACACGCCCACCACTGCTCCAGCGTGTGTGAGCAGAACCCGAGGACGTGGTGAAGACCCTAGCGTTTGCGGGCTGCAGCCAATAAGACCGACCAACCAGTCCTTGTCTATTGGAGGCCCTGAGGCTTGGACACGAACGACCACACGATGGTGGGTGGTCTCACGGAAGCGCTGATGCTGCCTGGCGTTTCTCTGAACGAGAGCTCTGTGCACAGCCTTTCCCAGAAAAAGTCTGAGCATCGTGCAAGGCGGCCCCAGAAGAACAGAGGACCACGAACCACATCTAACACCAAGGCTCAAGCTATTTCTCCCCGAGAGAGAAGAAGAAACTACATTTGATAAGAGATTAAGAAATCAATGTTTTTTAAAAAAAGGTCTGAGGCTGCTTTTTGGACGAATGAGAGCTACGTGAATACTGACTCCAGGCCATCCCCTTCCTCAATGCCACACGCTGGCCTTTGTCGGATAAGCTCTGTCTCACCCGATTATCAACAGCTGCTGCCCCTGGTCTCCCAGACTCAATCTTTCCATCTGCCCACCCGCAGCCAGAGCGCCCCAAAGAAACACCAAATGCCCCTCAGCTGGGCTATGAGGTGGCCTGCTGGAGGCGGACCGGCCTATGGCCGTAACACATTTGCACAAGAAGCGGCTTGCTCTGCTCCAGGGCCAAAATAAAGCACAGTTTGACAGAAACAAGAAATCCCTAGGCAAGCCCTCGCCGAAAAAATGTGACCTAAGAATTCACCTCGTAGAGGCAGGTAACTATTAGAAATGGGTTCTGCTAAGGTCGTAGCAGACACTCATCCAGAACTCCCAAATCCTTTCCAATTTCCCAAGAGCCAGTGCTTTGATCTCCCAGACCTCAGACCCAGTCTCAGTATTTTCCCATTCTCGGTGGGATTTCGTCTTCCTGTGGTGATTTCATCTGGTTCTACTCCTAAGCTGCCCATATACCCACTCCTTTTCCCACTGACCACCTGACTCTCCCCCGGCTGGATGGGGTGCTGACCTGCCAAGTTCCAAGGGCGCTGAAGTTCACAGTAATTGTGGTCCCCTGCTTATGCTGCAAGGGTAGGTGTGTGTGCTTCCTCTGCTTTCCTTCGTGATGACACAGCTTCTTGGAGGCAGTGGGAAACAATTCAGATTTAGGTGGCCTCTTGGACTTACAAATTCATTCTTGAAGGGTATTTCTGCTGGATGTCGACACTACAGTGACAGTTATCATTCTTCCTGCACGTTGAACATATCTTCTTGTCCTTTCGTTGAGAAGACAGTTCTCAGACAGCCATTCTTAGAAAATAATCTCTTACTCTCGCTGCCTTAAGAATTAGTCTTCAATTGAATTTTACTATGATGTGTTTACATACAGTTTTCTCTTTATTCTCCTGAAGATTCAATGGGCTCTTCAATCAGTGAATTGGTTTATTTCAGTACTTTTGGAAAACAATGAATCATTATCTCTTCAGATTCTTACTCACTCTCCCTCCTCTCCTTCTATGACTCCAAATAAGTACATATGAGGCTCTCTAACCATACCTTCTATATCTCTTACTTTCTATATTTTGCATATTCTTATCTCTCCATGTTTTGTTTTGGCTATTTTCTTCCAACCCATCTTCCAGTTCACTAACTTTCTCTATAGCTATGTGTAATTTGTTAAATCTGCCCACTGACTTTTTAATTTGGTTATTGTATTTTTCAAATCTTTTATGTAAAATCATATAGTTTCCCACTACCATGGCAAACATTCTCAAGATTCTCTTTTTTATATTTCTTCATACATAGTAAGGAAAATAGTTTCATGGTCTATGCGTAAGAATTACAGAAACTTAACATCTTGTGGGCCTGTTTCTGTTATCTGTTGTTTCTGTTTGTTCTCACTTAGGAAGTCTTGAATGTGTGTGTATCTTTGACTATGTGTAGATCATTTTATACGGAAAAAAAAAAAAGCAGAAACAATTTGAGGAACAACTTTCTGGTAACTTCCTCCAGAAAAGATTTTTTTTTTGCTTCTCCCAAGCACTCTACTCCAGTAGAGAAGTGCCGTAATCAAGGTTCAAACAACCCTGGTCCTCTCAGGTGATGTAAACCTGGCCTGCAAGACTCCACAAGGGCAGTTTCACTTCAGTTCCACCCTGACAGTTGGTCTTCTGGGTCTCAGAAAGTACCTGGGCATGTTCTGCACTCTTATCCTCAGGTAGGCTATGGTTTGATCCTTTCCCTCCATGAAGCTGTCAAAACTACAAACCACATTGGGATTCTTTCTTCTGGATTAGCAAGAACCCTCAGAACAACAGTGGCCTTCAGGGCTGGGCTCATCTCTCTGGTTCCAGCATTCTTCCAGAATCTGGCCCGAAGTTCTTGTCTATTAGTAGAGTTCAATGTTTTTATGAAATTTGTTTTCTTTTTACCTTCTTTGTTTTCTTTTTTTCTCTCTTTCATTCTTCCTCACCACCCCTCATTCGTTTGCTGGCTTTAAAAAACAATCTTATCCATTTTTTAGCTCTCTTCAGTGAGAAATCTGGTTGGAATTACCTAGCCCACCACCACTGGCAGTGGAAGGTCCTCCTACTCTCACCTTTGACATTGCCAATTCAGTGGCTCAAGGCTCCATCTCTCATTGTGTGGGAAGTTCTGAAAGCTCTGCCCCACAGATTACAGACTCCCCTGGGGCTTCTCACTAGCCAGCTTACCTCTCTCGAGACAATTACCAGCCACCGGGCAGTCTCTCAGGCTGCTGCCCATCACCTTCCTGCTCGGCCTCCATTACAGACACGACCCTCTGTCTTCAGTCATGCCACCTTCCTGTCTAGGGAACAGACTTTTTCTAAAGATTTGGGGGTAACAGAGAGTAGGGTATCGCACTACTCAAAATACAAAACTACTTAAGAGTACTTTTCAGAAATCCTTTAGCCAGTTGTCACAGCTAGAAAATAAGACAGCGACCCTGACCCTCTCCTGATCTTCCCCACCCCCCGCTGCCACCCTCCTCTACCCCTGGGCCTCTGCCCTCCTCTCCCTCTCCATTCTCTCCTGACTTACAACACTACTACTGGAACCCCAAAATTCCTCTCACTTTTCCTTGTGTAGCAATTTAGCTCTTTTCTAAACTATTCCCATCTGGGTCAAGCCCATGAAACCTCAGCTTTCTTAATAACAGGTCCATGAAATGGTGTTCCTTCACCAAATTGCCAAAAAGTTCTGAAATCAATGCTGTCCTTGCCCTGAAATGCAAAAATGGGGCAGTGGTTTTTTTTGTTGTTGTTTTTTAAAGCAATATTTTCTTCCTAGTGTATCCTGCCTTTAATAAAATCCTTGCCGTCCCTGCACAGTCCCAAGACCACAAATTCTTTCTCCAGGAGGAAAGTGAGAGAAGGGGGCCTATGGACACTTCTCCCCGGGGCTGCTGAGGGGTAACAGCCCAAACTCTGTCAATTCTGATACTTCCTGCTTGAAAAGCCTGGGAATTCTTCTTCTGAGGCCATCACAGATGTTCTTCCAGGTTTCATTGGAAGAATAGTTACAAACAGATTACAAAGTCTAACCGATTACCAAAAAGAGCCTCCTATGTTGTGAAAAACTGACCATTTAAACAAAACAACCACAGGATGAAAATGCCCTCCTCAGAAGCTGCAGGAAAATAAAAACGGGATTTACTGAAAAGCCCAGATGCGGTTGGGATTCCTCTGGTTGCTGCTGCTGTTCTTTTAAACCATCATCCAGCAAACCTGTGATGTGCTTCTTCTAAACCACAGCACCAGAGAAAATCAACTCAACTATTTCCCAGACTGCAACCCTGGAACAAATAAGCACCAACCGCAACTTTCCAACCTCCACAAAAATGCAAAATCTGCCTTCTAAGAGACACAGGAGGAAAAGAAGAACTGCTAAGGAAGTGTAATTCACAGCTCCTGCAAATCGTATTTCAAAGAACAAAACGAGGCTGGGGGAAAGGTGTGAAACTGCTAGCAGGGAAAAAACCCAAGAGCGTCCAACAAAGATCTCCCCATGAAGTTAAGCATAAATGTACATAAATGCAGTTACATAAGCCAAAAACAGTACTTTGAATAGGTAGCTGCAAAGCAGCTAAATATACTGAATCAAAGTATTAGTGGAAGAACTGTGTAGAACTTCATAATATGGAAATTAGGTAATAACCATTAGATACAACTGAAAATCAGGTTCAATCAAGGAACAGAATGGAGTTGATAATTTGTATGATTCCATTTCATAATGTCATTCCATCATTTCCCAAACCAAGTGCCTTTCTTGGGAAGATGATTACCGATATACTTTCTACTGCTGAAGGTACAGCAAGGGGAAGAGACGCCGGGATATGCCTGTCCTTGGAAGGCAGCCCTGGAACACGGGCGGCGTGTCTACGTTTTAAGCAAAGTACGATTTCTCTGCAGGTTCAGTGAAGTCACCCACCAAGCTCACACAGGGCTCCTGATGGCACAGCCTGTGTCTTCTCTTCACATCACCACTGACCAGCCAGCTGGTGTCACAAATCCATGCCCGGGTCTGCTTGGTATCCCTCTGTTAATGCTCTGTTCATTAATTTAACAAACTATCAGGAGAGTATGCTTGAAATGGGCAGCATTATCTCTCAACTTTAATTAAACTCTGCTATTGCAATATGACAGTCAGCACATCATAGGGGGAATTATTTTAAGGATGAGGGGAGAAAGTATTTCAAAGCCCCCACTTAAACATGAAAGCATAATCTAAAATGGCCGAGCACATACTATAATTTTTCTGTAATATTAAAGATGCTATTTTCAGACTCGGTAATTAATTGGATTCCGTGGAGAAATTACGCCAGCATCCTTGATAGCAAAATGTGTGCAGAGGCAGGAACAGTGTGCCAGAGGACGGCCATAAACAACCCGGCTGTCACCCAGATTATGACAATCACCAGGCTTAATAAGGAGTAAGAGCTGCCTGCTTCTAGGACGCACTCATCACTTCCTGCAAAGTGACGGCACTGAATTCTGATTATATCGCCCTCGTAAAAGGAATGGCAGCGGCTCCTACTCTAGCGGCGGGTGGCCTCAGAAGGCTGCGTGGAAGGCGCAAGCCAGGGGCCACGGGCTGGGCGAGGACGGCATCCTGTCAGCTGATGGCCGGCGAGTCCTGAGCCTTCCACCACCTTCTCCCCCGCCCCGCAGGGAAAGGGGAGCCCAGGAAGCTGGCTTACCATCGATCCGGCTCACGAGTTCTTCCAAGATTTTCACTTTCATTTGAATCCCAGGTTGAGCAAACGTGTAGTTGTCCTAAGGGAAAAATAACAACGAATATCATATGCATGGAAAATAAAACCCGCTTTCCAAAGGGGAAAAAGGCAGCGGGAACAAAGGTGAACAGTTTCACAACATAACAGATTCACAAAGTGATCAACGCACAAGGCATTAGGCTGCGTTACACCACCAGTGTGCAGCACGAACCAGAAGGTGAAGTCCGACGCCCCCTGATGTCACAGGGGAACACACCAATCTCAGGAACACTTAATGGGGCGTGTCTATATGTAAATGCAGACATTTACATTTAAATTGAACAGACAGCTCACTGAGGGCCAGAGTCTGCCGGAAGTTGCTCTGGCTGGCACAGGGGCAAAGCCCTCAGCGCTGCAGGGGAGCCGACCTGTAACAGCGACCTGGCAGTACCAGCGTCACGCCGGCCGTCCCAGGGCCAAGGACGTGGTCACTGCGTGAGCGCAGAGTGAACATGGGACTTCAGTCTCAGTGAACTCAGGTGAAGAAGTTCATAAACTAAGACAGGAAAACCAGTGTGGGCACTGGGCGGGGGGAGGGGGGTCTCCAGTCAGGCAGACCTGGAACGAGAGCCCAGCTCTATCACGTAGATGCTGTGTGACGCTGGCAAGTAACACCACCCCTCTGGGCTGCAGTTTCATTATCTATAAGGTGAGAATGACAATGCCGACTTGTAGGGCTGCTCTGAGGCTTCCAGAAGCACTGTGAGTGGCAGGTGCATGAAGGCTCAGGGACAGGAGGCTGGGTGCCCCACTGCCATCACCTGAGAACACAAACCAGCTGGAGGAGAAGGTGGCGCCCACCGTGTCCCGCCCCAGGGCATCCCCACAGAACTGCCCTCAGGAGCCTCTGCCGGCGCTCAGGGACCGTTTGCAGAATGAGGGTTTCAACTGGACTCCTGCAGTGATGCACTTACACTGCAGGTAAGATGTAAGATGCATGTGAGATGTCCAGGGCACATTCCTGGAGCCAGGCAAGGGGGACAAAGATTGCTAAGCAAGGGACTGAACCCGGGAAAGCATCCTGGATGGCCCAGGTAGGCCCAGTGTGACCCGGGGCCCTTGAAGGTGGAGGAGGAGACAGGAGAGTCAGCGTCAGAGCTGCGAGGACGCTTGACTCGCCACCGCGGACATGGAAGGCGGGCAAAGGCGCCACCACCCAAGCAACACAGGCTCGAAAGAGACCAAGGAGCGAATTATTCCCTGAAGCCCCAGAAGGGACGCAGCCCTGCCCACGCCTTGATCTACACCTTGATCCAGCACCCCAGGTGCATGGCAGCCTTCTGGCCTCCAGGACGATGAGGTAACAAACGTGTGTTGTTTCAAGCCACGACGCGCTGCGCCTGCGGGTCCTTGAACTCGAGTGAGCGTGTGGGGCCTCGGGCCCCGGCGGTTCAGGGGAACTCCTGCTGGGCCGGTGTTGGGAGAGGATGGCTTGTCCTCAGGGAGGCACGGGGGAAGCCCCAGGGACGTGGGAACAGCACTCCCGGTGCCACCTGCCCCAGGACCTGCGAGGGGGTCTCCAACGACACAGCATGGGGGAGAGGAGGACCTTCACACCAGCAGCAGCGTCTAACGCTCAGCAGTCAGACGTGGGGGGCTCCGATCCCGACACGGTCGGCGCTCTCTGGGTTTAACACACGTGCGCACACACGCACACACACCCCTCCTAGCTAGAGCAGGAGTGGCAGCACGATGACACAGAACTTAAAATGCCTACAAGGCAACAAGGATCTCTTTCCCGCAGAAACAGAAAATGAGCAGACTCAGACCTAACTTCTTGCTGAGGTTTCCCCCAAGTCGATTTCAAGTGACAGCCTCTGGATCCAACTGTCACATCCCCGCGAGGGCAAAACTGAGGACAGCTCCGTGCGGTGCCCCGACTCAGAGCAACGCTGAGGTCCCACATGCGCCCTGCTCTGCGCAGGGGGACGGTGCTCCCGGGGCGGCTGCCACAGGGGTCTGGCGTGATGGTGTCCTCTAGACACGGCGACAAGCTTGTGGGTTTTGCCACACTTTGAAGTCTTGTGACGCGAGGGCTTTCACAGACTGGCGCTCAGTGGACAGGACCTCTGGGCCCTGAAAGTCCCGTGCGTGTCCCGGCGAGACACCGGGCGCCCCTCCGGCCGAGACAGGGCAGCAGCACAAGGTAAGCACAAGTCGTGAGCTTTCACGGACTTAGACATTAATGGGTAATGGAAATTCTGGCTTTGGACTTGAACTTACAAGGGTTGGCCTTTAAGACAATTTCTCTCTGAAACTGGGTAACACAAGGAGATTTATACTCGAATTCGGGGCATGCTGTGTAGTTGGAAGCTTATACACTGGCATTTCACCTCATGGTGGAATTTCTGATGAGCCAGGTGGAACAGTCAAGCAGGACATAATTAAGGATGAGAAATAAACTAAGAGTGGTTTTGCAGCCTTAGGTAGAGGCCTTGCAGATTATCGAATTAATGTTCAATTCTAACACGTTTCAAAGCCATCAGGACCAGGCTCTAATGCCCTCTCCCCAGCGTCGCAGGAGAATCCTCAAAGGAGCGGGGGTTCCACTGGGGGCTGGCCTGTCCCGATGGGCTGTGGGCTCCAAGGCGGGCCACACCCCTGGCCGAGAAGGGACCTAATGGTTACGCAAACAGCCAGCTGAAGGAAGCACTCTCAAACCCGGGGTCTGCTTCCCAGTGGAGGGAACTCAGTTGGTGCCTCTCCTGCACTATCTCCATCCCCAGAAATACTCACCCCAAGAAGGCAACTTCAACTGCTAAGCCTGGGAGACTAAACAGCCAGTAGGTGCAGCCCTCCTTCCAGCTCTCAGAATCGGCTGATCCCCCAGGAAGGCTGCTCCCCCGGGGGAAGGCTGCTCCCCACAGAAAGACTGTTCCCCCAAGAAAGCTGCTCCCCCAGGGAAGGCTGCTCCCCTTGGGAAGGTTGCTCCCCTTTGGAAGGCTGCTCCCCCCAGGAAGGTTGCTCCCCCAAGAAAACCGCTCCCCTGGTGAAGGCTGCTCCCCCAGGGAAGGCTGCTCCCACCCCAGGAAGGCTGCTCCCACCCCAGGAAGGCTGCTCCCACCCCGGAAAGGCTGCTCCCTCTGGGAAGGTTGCTTCCCTAGGGAGGCTGCTCCCCCAGGAAGTCTGCTCCCCCAGGAAGGCTGCTCCCACCCCGGGAAGGTTGCTCCCCCAGGGAAGGCTGCTCCCACCCCAGGAAGGCTGCTCCTCCTAGGAAGGTTGCTCCCCCTGGGAAGGCTGCTCCCTCTGGGAAGGTTGCTTCCCTAGGGAGGCTGCTCCCCCAGGAAGTCTGCTCCCCCAGGAAGGCTGTTCCCACCCCAGGAAGGCTGCTCCCACCCCGGGAAGGCTGCTCCTCCTAGGAAGGTTGCTCCCCCTGGGAAGGCTGCTCCCCCTGGGGAGGTTGCTCCCCCTGGGAAGGTTGCTCCCCCTGGGAAGGCTGCTCCCCCTGGGAAGGTTGCTTCCCTAGGCAGGCTGCTCCCCCAGGAAGTCTGCTCCCCCAGGAAGGCTGCTCCCACCCCAGGAAGGCTGTTCCCCCAAGAAGACTGCTCCCCCCAACCCCCAGAAGGCTGCTTCCTGGTACAGATCTGATGCACGTGAGGGGGTCCTGCCCAGGCCCAGCACTGGCTCTGACAGGGTGGGTCAGCCTCAATGATCCTGGGATTCAGTCAGCCAGGTTATTTGGCTCTCACACTAAGACAGGATTTCAAGCTTCTCATTTAAAAGAAATAAAAGTTATTCTTTGACCATCTGCCACTATTTTATTTCTCAGTTTGTTCAAAACCCAGATAGGGGAGATGAGTTCTCTTGAAAATCCAAATAATAAGAAAAGAATGACACCCGAGAGTATAAAAAAAAAATCTGTATTGTGAAAGGACCTGAGAAGATTGACAGGTGTGGCCTTGGCATCTGGATTTAGGCAGGGAGCGGGGGGCAGAGAAGACCAGCCTTCAGAAGGGGCACAGTGTGGTCGGCTGAGGATGGCCCCGCTTAGCAGCCAGGAAGCCTTTGAAGGGCACACCAAGGACATTCCAGAGCCAGAGGCTGAGATGGAAGGTGTGAGGGGAAAAGAATGTTCTGTGGCCTCAGGAGAGGCACTTGGCACTCAGGCTGCCCAGCAGGGCTCCACCAGCGCCCCTGATGAGACCGTGGGTTCTGCCCACTTCAGGCAGGGGCGCCACCCCAGCATGCCATCCAAACCCGCGCCGGCAACACACCTGGCACAGAAAACGTCTGCTGAATAGATGTATGACTAGGCAGGCAAAATAGGAAGTAAATAAGAATGTGGTATATTTACAGACATAGTAACAGTCATAATATTAACAATACTCCGTGAAAAGTAAACATGCATATCCTTTCAAACTGAGATTTGATTTTGTGTCTTTAAGAAACAATAGAATAGGTAAAACTTATGGGTCAGAGGGAAGGAAGGAAGGTCTGAAGAATACAACGACCTTTTGGGAAATGTTTCACAGAAAGTGAAGTCCGTAGCAGACGGACTTTACCTTTCTGCTTACCTTTTTACAGAAAAAAATCAAAAAATGCACACCAGCCTTGCCTCGCACATGCTACTGTTCCCGCCTCACCCTCCAGCAATAACAAACAGCATTTTCCGTGCTCTTCAGCTGACAAGCAGAATCAACTCTTCTGAAGGAGCATTTCAGAGAAGAGCTGGAAGATACACTCATATCGGCTTAGCCAGAAGGACCCCAGCACCCGCCTATTAAAACTCCCAGCTCCCAGAGAACTGAGAATCCCTCTTACCTCTGACAAGGGGCTGTGCCCACAGACCAGAGATGCAAGCCCTCAGCAAGTCCCACACCCCTTTCCTGGCCAGTCTCACTCTGAGAAAGCTGCTTTCTTAGGCTCAAACCACACTGGCCTCCCTCACCTGCCCTGGACCTGCGTCTGGAACAACTCAGCGGTACAAGGCCCCATTTCAGGCACCCTGATGACCCAATCCGTGCAACTGATGCATCAACCCACACAAGACAGAACCGCCGCAGACCGGGAGCTCTTCCCTCCGTGCAGTGAACACTGCCTGCGTGCCTCGTGCGTGAGACAATACCCCGAGGCCGGAGCAGAGACGGTGCGGAAAAGCAAGGCAGAGACCGCCATCCTGAGACAGGCCCGTTTGCCAGGTCGGCCCTCCCTCAGCCAGCGCCTGGGACCGGGGATTTCGGGTGTTCCCACCTCTCCCGCACCAGCAGGAATGGCTTGCTGACCTCAGCTGAGCACTGTGGTTTACGCCGAGCTCCTGCTTTCCTGCCGGTCCGTGCCAGGCAGAGGTACCTATGTGAAGAGCCTCGGTACAGACCCCGGGTGCAGAGCCTCTACCGAGCTCCTGGCAGACGGTGCCAACTCGTCGCTGGGGCGTTAGGCGTCTCCTGCGACTCCACCAGGGCAGGACTCCGGGCAGCTGGCGCCTGGGTCCCCCTGGGCCTTCTCCTTTCGTCGCTGCCGCCTCACACGACCGCGCTGGGAGGAATCACGGCCGGGAGCACAGCTACATGCTGGGAGTCACGGGACCCGGGGGCAGTCCTAGGCCTCCCAACACAGCTGGGCAGGAGAACAGCACGGGCCTTCTGTCCAGAGATGACGGTCTGGTCGTTAAGCAAACGTTCATCACGCAGGCCACGCAAATGCGCATGGGGGCTCGCTGTGCCCTGGGGAGCCCGGCCGTCACGGCACAGAACGGGGGCCTGACCTGAGGACCTGACCTGACCTCTGCATGCAGAGGACGTGAGGCCCGGGCCTAGACACAGGGAGAAGGAAGCTAGGCACACTCCAGGCGTGAATGAAGGCCAGTGTGGCGGGAGGGGCCGCAAGGAAGCTGGGGCTGACGGGAGAAGACCATTCGGAGGCTGGAAGGCCACGTGGGGAGCGAAGGGTGAGACCCCAGCAAAGCTACAGAAGGAAGCTACTGACACGGAGATGGGGAGCCACCACGGTTACGAGATTTGCATTTGGAAAAGATGACTCTGGCCGCAAGGTGGGGCGTAACAGAAGGGGTCAGCAAGGATGCGAGAGGTCAGCTACAAGACCAAAGCCAGAATCTGGGCACGAGGGCCATGAGAGCATCCCACTGGCGACGCAGTCAACCCAGGCTGTCCAGGCTGCATTCAACGAACTGTACTGCTTGGTTTTGTGAACTTGAACGCAGGGCTTCTCACTTATTCCTGTGAGCTCGTTTGTTTGATTGGCTCTCAGCCGGAACTGCCGTCAGTGGAACTCATTCTGCACCTTGATCGTGTCATCGATCACATTAGCTGTCCTTCCAAGCTGAGAGGCAGTGGGTAAACTCACACCCTCCACGTCTTCGCCACGGTCTCTGGGAAGAGGGGAGAAGGACGAGGACAAGGACAGAGCTCCGTGGCATGCTTCTCAGATGGAAGAGCATTGTAAAAATCTATCAAGCCAACTCTTTTCCCACCCGCGAGCCGAGTTTCTCTGATCTTCTGTTTCCTCATCTGTAAAATGGTGAGGAACGGCTCCTTCCCAAGGCGCTGGGGGTGTGAAGTGAGTTGCTATCTCTCAAGGAGCCCAGACAGCGTCCACACCAAGGGTGAGCCCGCCCGCCCACCCGCCCGCCCCTTCCCCAGCTTCCCCGGTGACATCGGACACGGGACGTGGTGAAGGCTGAAGGCTCCCCCAGCCCTGGCAGAGCGGCCAGTGCTCCTCCTGTAAACCGCGGGGGAAACGGGAAATGCTGAATGCCTGCCTTCAGACACGGGCCCGCCAGCAGCAGAGGGTGGTGTACCAGTGAGGGAGAGGTAGATGGGCCCCTGGGCTGGACAGCTGGAGTCTGACAGGCGGAGTAAATTGGAGCTTTGTTTCCCCAGACACTCCAAGGCCAAAGTTAATAGCAGGAGCTGAGGTCTGCCGGAGGAAAGAGATAAGATGACCATTCCTGAGGTCAAGGAAACCTCCCCGATTGCACACGCGCAGTAAGCCTCCTTGGGGGTCAAAAAGGAGGGGGCACCACCCCGTAACAGGTGATGCTAAGGCCGTCCCATAGGCCTCTGGGCTGAAACCCCATCTTGGAAAAAAGTTGCGCACGCATGCTGGGGAGGGTCCTACAGCAGGTCACGTGTGGAAGAAGAAACCAGATGATTGGCCAAAGGTAAACAAAGACCCGGAAGAACTGCCCTATATGAATGACTTCACCGCCTCTTTATTGGGCTCCTCCTCATTATGGGGGGACGCCCACACCCTTTCTCTCCCCGTGTGCATCTCTGCCCTGCTTCTGTCTTAACTAAGCAACTGTTTCTCTGTGTGCTCTCCCACTTGTTGTGCTGTGTCTCTAATAATTAACTTTGTACCTGTTTTTACAGTTTTTGCCTCCGTGAGAAATGCATTTTTCAACGGGGGCAAACGCCACGGCAGCTTTGCTTCTAGCCTCTAGCCCTAGCTGGTCTAGTGGCTGGGGTTTCTGGTTTTCACCCAGGCTCCCCAGGTTCACTTCCTGGGCAGGGAACTAAGATCTCACTTCAAGCCACCACTCACTGCTGTCTCACCAAGATCAACAGTATTTGAAGGGAGTCTAGGTAAGGTATAAATACGTGCTATAAAAAGTAACCACTAACTGAAAGAAAGGTGGGGAGAGGAGAGATGGCCCATAAGCCAGAGTGAAAACTAACAAGAATAATAAGAAAGTCTCCCTGAGTGAAAAGAGCCGATCTGAAAAGACTACACACTGTGTGGTTCCACGGAAATGACATTCTGGAAGAGGCAAAACCATGGAGACAGTGAAAAGACCAGTGGTTGTCAAGGGTTCAGGGAGAGGGAGGGATGAACAGGTGGAGCACAGAGGATTTTTAGGGCAGTGAAACTACTCTGTGTGATACCATAATGGTGGATACATGTCATTATACATTTGTCCAAACCCACAGAATGTACAGCACAGAGAGGGAACCCCAATGTCAACTATGGACTTTAGTTAATAATGACATATGGATATTGGCTCATCAACTGTAACAAAGGCACCACACGAACACAAGATGTCAATAACAGGAGAAACCTTGTGTGTGTGAAGAGGTGGCAACAGAGTATATCAAACTCTCTGTACTTCCTGCTCAATATTTCTGTAAACCTGAAACTGCCCTAAAAAACAGGGTCCATTAATTTAAAAAGTACCCAATGCATGCAAAAGAAGGGAGGAAAAAGGGAGGAAATAAGATGAAATGAATAGAAAATAAATAGCAAAATGGCAGTGTAAACCCCAGACATATAAATAATTACTGAATGTAAATGAACTAAACACACACTAAAAGGGTAGGAAAGCAAAATCCAACTATAAGCTGTCTACAAGAAAAGTGCTTTAAATAAGAAGACACAAACAGATTAAAAGCAAAGGGATGGAAAAGACATACCAAGGAAATACTAATCATAAGGAAGATGGAATGGCTATATTAATATCAGAGGAACTGGAATCGAGGACAGGGGATATAACCAGAAATAGAGGAATATTTCATAACAATAAGCATATAAATTCATCAAGAAAACATAATCATCTTATATGTGTGTGTATCTAATAACCAAGATTCAAACAACATGAAGCAAAACCTCACAAAAGTAAAAGAAGAGACAAATCAACCATTACAGTTGGAAATTCCAGAAGTCCTCACTCAGCAGTTGATAGAAAAAGCAGATGGAAAATAAGTAAGGGTAGAGAACACAGGAAAAACACTACATATCAACCAACATGACCTAACTGATATTTACAGAAACTTCCCCAACAAAGCAGAACACACATTCTTCTCAAGGACACATGAAACATTCATCAAGATAGACTATGTGACAGATCTCAAGACACATATCAATTAGTTTAATTACCAATTTTAGGAATTGAAGACATCACTTTAGTCCTTATAGACATTAAAAGAATTAGGGAATATTGTAAACAACAGTATGTCAATAAATCACAATTGTTTAAAATGACCAAATTCTTTAAAATACACAAATTATCAAAACTGACAAGAAAAGAAATAGAAAATCTGGAGCCCTACCCAGAGCAGAAACTGAATTTGTACTTAAAACTTTCCCACAAAGAAAGTTCCAGGCCAAGATGGCTTCACTGTTGAATTCTATCAAGTATTTAAGAAAAACACAATACCAATCTTGCACAAACTCTTTCAGAAATCACAGGAGCATTTTATGAAATCACCATTTCCCTAATGCCAAAACAGAAAAAGAGAATACACAGAAGAAAAGAAAATGGAAGACAATACTGTCATCCCTTGGTATACAAAGGGGGTTGGTTCCAGGAGCCCCCATGGATACCAAAATCCATAGATGCTCAAGTCGCATAGTCAGCCCTCTGTATCTGCAGTGCTATATCTGTGGATTCAGCAAACCCTGGATCATGCAGTACTACCCATATTTAATTGAGGAAAAAAAAAGCACGTGTAAGTGGACCTGCACAGTTCAAACCTGTGTTGTTCAAGGGTCAATTGTATTCCTCATGAACAGAGATATAAAACTCTTTTAAAATATATTACATACAATACAATAAAATAAAATATCAAAGAGAATCCTGAAACATATAAAAAGACTAACATCTCACGACAAAGTGGGACTTATCTCAGGAATGCAAGCTGGCTTAACATTAAAAATTAATCAATGTCCTTCAGTACATTAATAGAGTAAGTCAGAAAAATCATATGACCATCCATCTCAACACAAGAAAAAGCATTTGGCAAAATACTGATTCATAATTATTTAAAAGTCTCAGCAAACTATGATCTGTCTTCCAGCTCTTCTTCCACCAAGTCTTACAAATTCTATCCTCAATCTCTTTGCCCTTTATATACTGGTATTCCTCAAATGTAAAGAAAAAGACCTACCAAAATAAGGCAGAATGTTTATTAAAAATACAGACTCCTTGTCTGTGGAATTTGCACTGTCAAAACCACCCTGATAAAGGGCATCTACGAAAAGTCAACAGCTAACATCAAAGTTAATGGTGAGCACCTAAATGTTTCACCCTCTCCACCAATACCTGGAAGGAGGTAAAAATGTCTGCTCTCATCACTTCCATTCAACATTGTACTTGAGGTCCTTGACAATGCAATAAGGCAAGAAGAGGAAATAAAAGCCACACATATTACCTAGAAAGAAGTAAAATTCTGTTTATTTGTAGGTGACATGATTATGCACATAGAAAATCCTAAAGCATCTACCCAAAAGCTCCTAAAACTAATAAGTGAATTTAGCAAGATTACAAGAAACGAGGTGTGGCATATATTTTCCACAACAATATCTCTTATCCCATATATTCTTTTATGTGACCAGGGCACTCCTGCATCAAGAGATGGAGTCTAATTTCCCTCTCTTTAAAGTAGGCTTATGACTTCTTTACCCAAAAGAGTAGAGTGGAAGTGATATTATGCGACTTCTGAGGTTCAGTCATGAAAAAATGCAACTAACAGCTTGCTTTCTGGAAGTCTTACTGGGAGCCTTGAACCATTATGTCAGAAGTCTGACTTTCCTAAGGCCACTGTGCCATGAGGATGTTAAGCCACATGGAGAGGCCATGTGTGGGCAGCTCAATCTACAGTCTCAGTCTTAGAGTCGTCCAAGCCCAGGCACCACACACGTAAAAGAGTGAGATTGCAGATGATTCCAGTCCCTAGGCATCAACTTGTGCCAGCTTTCAAGCCGTCTCACCAAGGCGCCAGACACCGTGGTGCACAGACAGAGATTCGTGGTGTGTCCTGACTGAAATCCTGACCAACAGGATCTGTGAGAGTGATAAAACAGTTGTTCTAAGTCAGGAAGTTTTGGAGTAATTTGTTACACAACAATAGGAACTGAAAAACTGTCAGTTTACAAAACTCAATTGTATTTGTACAAACTATCAGTAAAAATCAAAAAAACAAAATTTACCAAGAAAGCTATACCATTTAAAGGAGCATCAAAAAAAAAAAAAATCTAGAAATAAATTTAACAAAAGATGAGCAAAACCCATACACTGAAAACTACAAAATGTTTATTAGGGTAAGTTAAAGAACATTTAAATAAATTTAAAACTATACCATGCTTACAGATTAGAATAAATTAACACTGTTAATACTGTTAATTCTGGGACAACTGACACATAGATTCAAAATATAATTCCATTCTAAATCCCAGGCCGTAAGGCTTTTTTGGTAGGAAATGGCTAATGATAAACTTTATATAAAAATGCAAAGGACCAAAAATACTCAAGATAATTTTTTTTTAAAAAAGAACACACTTGGAGGACTTTACCGAACTCCAAGAAAAGCTACAGTAGTGAAGACGGTACGTACTGGTATAACAACCCATTAATAGATTAATGGAACATGATAGAGTGTCCAGAAATGGACACACATGTATACAGTCATTTGATTTTCAGAAAAGGTGCCAAAGCAATCTACTCTGGAAACATAACAAAACTGTTTTCAACAAATGGTGCTGTGTTAACTAGGAAATCTATATTTTAAAAAAGAACCATGGGGCCTTCCTCACACCATACAGAAAAATTAAGTCAAGCTAGATGACAGACCTAAAAGTAAAAACTAAAATTATAGTTTCTAGAAGAAAAACATAGGAGAATACCCTGGTATGCTGGGCGTAGGAAAAGGCTTTTTGGTTAGGACACAGACAACCATTACCACAAAAGATAATAAATTAGAATTCATCAAAATTAAAATTTTCTGCTCAGCAGAAGACATTTTTTAAAAGTAAACTGAGGGACTTCCTTGGTGGCGCAGTGGTTAAGAGTCTGCCTGCCAACACAGGGGACGCAGGTTCTAGCCCTTGTCCGGGAAGATCCCACATTCCGCGGAGCAACTAAGCCCATGCGCCACAACTACTGAGCCTGCGCTCTAGAGCCCACGAGCCACAACTACTGAGCCCACGTGCCACAACTACTGAAGCCCACACGCCTAGAGCCTGTGCTCCGCAACAAGAGAAGCCACTGCAATGAGAAGCCCACGCACCGCAACGAAGAGTAGTCCCCGCTCGCCACAACTAGAGAAAGCCTGCGTGCAGCAACGAAGACCCAATGCAGCCAAAAATAAATAAATAAATAAATAAATAAATAAATAAATAAATTTTTTTTAAAAGTGTAAATTGACAAGCCACAAACTTGGGAAAAAATATTCTCGTTCCCTCTCTCGATATGGATATAGATATATAGATATAGATATCTAGACACCGTATGGTCAGGCCACTCAGGATGGCTGTTCTCTTGCTCTCTGTACATCCCTGCTGGACCAGCGCCTGCTTCACCTACACCTGCTCATGTGACTGACCTTCCTTCATACTTGCCCCAGGCCCCAGCTAGTGACTGTTCTTATCAAAGGGGCCATGAGGGGTGTGCCTCTCTGCTGGTTTCCCTGGTAACTGACAAGCCCACCTGAGGTCAATTCCCCCTAAAACTGGCAACGGCCCCTTCTCCCGGGAGTGAAGACAGCTGCTATGTCCTGCCCACCGCCCGCCGCACGTGGTGAGGCATTGCTCCAGGAGCTAAGCTCCCCCGTCCATTAAACCGCTGATGTCCCTGTTGCTGACTCCAGGCTCTTTCTTCACTCTTAAAGCTGGGCAAGTAAAGGCCTTGCAAGCCTGTGGAGTGCAGCCCAACAATATAGATACATAGATACACACACACACACACACACACACACACACACACACACGACTGCTAACCAGCAGAAATGAAAACAGGGCTGTGCAACGCTGGTGAGGACGTGGAGCAACCAGACCTCACTGCTGACGGGCTTATGAAATAGCGTAACCAATTCGGGGAGAAGATCTGGATGTTTTTCATAAAAACTAAGTATAGCCCTACGCCATCACCCAGCAAGTCCACTCCTATGTATTGACCCAAGAGACAAGAAATACACGTCAACAAGAGGACGACTACCTGAGTGCTCACGGAAACTTCACTCCTAACGGCCGAAGACTGGAAACAGCCTTGGCTTCCACCAGCTGGAGGATGTTTAACCAAACTGTGACAGAGTCACACGATGGAGCACTGCTTTGTAATTAAGAGGAATGAACGATTCATCCAGGCAACGACATGGATTTCACTGTTTTCAATGCTACTGTAAATTGAATTTTTTTTAATCTTCATTTTTACACTGGCGCACAATAACTCACTGTTAATGAATCTTCTGCTTCAGCCCAGTAACCCACACATTCTTGTCTATTTAATAAACGTTTCTAAAATGTTGCCAAGAGTCCTCACTGTTATCGACTGGAGCTCTAACATCACAGCTCTGAAGGTGCTTCCACCCCGCGCGTGACGCATCTGGACGTGAGACGGGAAAGCGCCACGTGGAGCGGGCGCTCCGGCCATCCACCGTCCACCCGCGGGCTGGGCACGAGGTCTGGCTCTGCGCCCTCCTCCTGCTGCTCCGCTGCCCTTTCCAGGTGGAGACTCCTGATGCAAACAACAAAAGCCACGTCAAGGCCACGTACGCATCCTCTCCACCACCTTCCCAAGCAACGCACCGGCCCTCTGTTCTCTTTCCTTGGAGTTTGGTTGAGAGGTGGCAACAGATCGAGGTTCTGGCTCCTTCTGAGGATCCTGGGCCACCTTCTGAGCGTGCCTCGGGCCGCTCTCCTTTTCGGAGCAGAACCTTCTCCAAGGGCTCCCTGTGCAGGCTCTGGTTCCCTGTGATACGTCGTCCCTTTTCTCTCCCTGGCTAACTCACAGCAGCTGTATTTGAGGAACCACCCCGCCCCCCGCAAGACAGTGTCCCCTCCAGCCCCCCGTCACAGGTCTGGTCGTTCCCGGCCTTTCTCTGCCAGTCACTACACCACCACATTTCCGGCCTTTTCTCTGGCAAGTTCCAAGATAATATCGTCACTTTCCCCAATATTCCCATCCCTTCCACGCCAGCAACCAGTTCTTAGAATTGAGTCATTCTTCACCAAGGAAAGAACATGTAAATGACTAATTATAAAACGCAACAGTTCTTTTCTACTCAAAGAGGCTGTCCTGCTAAGTAATGAATCTGAGAGTAATTGTACGACTGCAGGGTGGGCAAGTATGGAAGCCGTAACTCAAGAGGTGAGAGCTCCCCGACAACCCTGGCGTCATGTCGTTGGTGAAATGAGAAGGCGGGCAAAGGCCCAAGAATAATCCCCGAGAAGCCAGAGAAGGGCTCGCCCACCTGGACTGGGACCTGGGCCTGCCCTGCCCGGCGCCGCAGCAGAGCCTTCGAGCAGCTTCCTTCCTCAGAAAGTCCACGGGCACTCTCCTCCTCGGCCCCAAGGTCCAGGTCCTGCTGGCCTGTCGCAAGGCGGTCCTTTGTAAAGCAGCAGCCCATCAGCTGGACTGGCTCAGACGGCCTTTGGTGACCTAACCAAAAATCACCTCCAAAGGCGGCATTAGAAAGACACAATCCGTGAAACCACTGGAAGAAATAATGGCCCACCAAAATTTTTTTTTTTTGGCCACGCTGCGTGGCTTGTGGGATCTTAGTTTCCCGACCAGGGATTGAACCCAGGCCCATGGTAGCGAATGTGCCAAGTCCTAACCACTGGACCACCAGGGAATTCCCCCTTAAATCTCTGGCTGGACTCCTCACATCGTACCTGAGGACAATCGACCTCATTATGAGACCCGAGTGTGGCTCTATCCTGCCAACGAGACAGGAAAGCCCACGTCAGGGCCCTCCACCTCACATTCCCAATGGCCCCTGGACATGCAGTCAACTCACAATGCCCAGGATCCAAGGAGCAGGACACGGGCAGAAAGACCCACTGTTGTAGGATCCCAAGTCCCCGGGCACAGCTCCCCCAGTCCCAGTGCCAGCCGACGTTCACTCGTGGCGCACTCTCTCCGTCTTGTACTTTTCCTCTTGTGAGCTCACCCTGGGGGCCTCTCCCTGAGAGCATCTCTGCCTGTGGGGCTGCAGCGCCCACGGTGCTCAGCCAACCGCTGGGCTCCCTGGGACCCCTTCAAGCAGCCTGTGAGGTCCAAACTGCATTCATAATGATACTGAGGCATAATCTACCTCTGTCGCCGTGTTGGCATTTGCTGTCATGCTACAGAAGTGGTGGCAAGTAGAAGTGCTGGCTCGCGGCACGGACCAAGGCAGCATCCACAACCGTATTCAACGCCATACATTCGTGGTTTAAAAAGAGAGAGTTTCACTTAAGGATGTCCTGGGTGACACAGGAAAAGTTCCTAATCTTATGATTAGTATTGGGTTAAATCTTGACCCTTGATAAACATCTTTTCAGTATTCTATGGGAAAAATGGGAAGAACATGTAAAGCTCTGGAGACGTGAACCCAAAAACATTGATTTCTTCCAGAAAAGCAATTTTTGGTGCAATTCTCTGAGCTGAGAGCAGAACTGGATACATTTTCCAAGAGAAAACGTACTTGAAAGAATGACCAACAGGCAAACTGGTTATTCAAACTTGGGTATCTGGCAGAAATTTTCTCAAAAATGAACAAAGTTACCCTGTCACCTCAAGGGAACCAATTCACAGTGTTTGCTGCCAATAATAATATTTGCACTTTTAAGCCAAAATCTGAATTTTAGAGAACTTTTATCCACCACTCTGGGCTTGACAGTTCCTTATGAGAGTGGTGGTAACACTAACAAAGGTGATTTTTTGATACTGTACGATGAAACGCACCAATGTTTAGATGATCTACATACCTCAGGCATCCAGGATTTTCCAATAACCAGTGTCTGATGTGACAGAACCATGCATTTGTAAAAGATCTATTCCAAGTGCAAGACAGGTCAATGGATTTTACTGTGACTGAGCACAAAATGTTCACTGTTACGGCTTCACATTCACACTGCAAGTGACCTTTAAGAAACTACCATCTGTTCGGCTGTGGTACAGCATTAAAGGGAAAACATCCACAATCATCTGAAAGGGCTGTTAAAATACTTCTCCCCTTTCCAACTACATACCTGTGAGAGGCTGGGTTTTCTTCATATACTTCAACCAAAAAAACATATTACAACAGGTTGACTGGAGAAACACATATGAGAATTCAGCTGTCTTCTGTCAAGGCACGTAAAGTAAAACCATGCCTTTCTTCTCACTAAACATTTTTGTTTTGGAAAATATTCATTTATCATAAAAATATGTTATTTATAATAGCATACAATGGGTTTATGACACCTGGTCCATGTTTCCTCTTGATTTTAAGTCAGTTCATATCCTCACACTTATCCAAACCACAATGGCGACAGTACTTGCACATGCTGAAAAGTCCCCCATGGAGCTCGCACAGGGTCACGGGGGATGGCCTCATCTAAGGGAATTACAGAAGAGCCCCCCCAGACTCCCTGGATGCTGGTAATGGGCATCGCTGAACGCTTGCTCACGTGAGGATCACGTGGAATCAGTCGTGAGCATGTGACAGAAAGATAGACGGCTGCCGTTGGCCTGGCGCGCGTAGTAATCACACACACACACACACACACGCCAGAGAAACATTATGCCTTCCACGCAGCACCCCTGCCAAGAAACCATTTCATCAGACAACAGATCTCAGGTGAAAAATGAAAAGCCAGCATCGGTTTCATTGTACAGCTGATTTTATTTACAAATAGAAGCTGGATAATCTTGTATTTAAATAGCAGAAGTTCCATCACTCATGATCAGAAAAGTGACATCTGAAATTTATAAAAAGTTTCAGATTATGATTCAATCTCCTTTCCAAGGAGGAAAAGAGTCTTAAGTTTTGGGAGAAAGACTGAAAAATATGAAAACATTAGCAGAGTAGGGAAATGATGAATTGATGCTGGGGCCAAAATCTGTCGCCAGCAGGCACATTTTTCTTTACAAGATACAAAATCGGTCAGGAGGCGTTCTGATGGGCTCTCAGATACAAGCTTTCTATTGTTCAACTCCAGAAAGGGCTTCTGCTTTCTCTTTGTCAATTCCTAAGTTATCAAGGGGAACGGGAACCCACACAGTTTTCTTCAACAGAATCGTCCTAGCTGATTTATTCAAATTAAACCTCAGGGCCTCAGTCAGTCTTTAGATGACATCTTAGAAAAGCCTTGCTTGGACCATTTCCAATCAAGCAGCTTAGCTGAGGCCTCTCCAGTGGGCGGCATCAGGAATGCCTGCTATGACAACAGCTCAGGAAAAGCCAAAGCTGGCGGGAAATGCCTGTGACGAGTGCATCCGCAACGCCAGTCCTCTGTCTTCAGGGGGAAGGGCCCTCCTTACCTGGGACAAAGGGATCCTGGCAGAACCCAAGGCCCCCGCACAGCCTCCGTCCTGTGGCAGCCGTCTTTGGACCGTCCTCCCGTGAGTGACCAGAACGAACCTCAGACCAAAACCCTGCCCCGGGCTCTTCCCCTCCTCTGTTGGCAAATTCACGGTCCCCCTCCAGATCCCACTCTGCTCCGCATGCGTGTCGTCGGAGCGTGGTTTATGCCTTGTGCCGCAGCGCTCACACCTCTCCCCTTCACCCCGCGGTGAGCCCGGGAGCTCGGCCCTAAACCCCTTCTCCCGCCCCAGAGCGGGTGCAGCCCCGGCCCCAGGCCAGCGTCTAGGAAAGCTGTGTGGGCACCAGAGAAGCCTAAAATGGCCCACAGCTGGCTCGAGGGCCGTCTACCTACCGCAGCCACTTCCCGCCACACGCAAGGCTCCAGCCCGTCCTCCTGCTCTTGACCTGCCAACGTCTTCCTCCCCAGGTGAGTTTCCCCCTGATTTAGGGGAATGGGTGATGCCATAAAACCATCCCAGGCCCCGGAAGACTCTGGCTTTCCAGGGAGAATCCCAGCCAGGGGCCCAGCTGACACCAGGTCCAGCAGAAGCCCCACCCACGGGGGGCAGGATGCCCCCCAGCTCACGCTTCCCTCTGGGACCCGGCAGCGTCACTGGTCCTCGAGCGCCGAGATCCCTGACCCGAGGCGGGCGGGGATGGTGGGGCTGGCGGCTGACGGGCCCCGGTGTCACGGATGCAGAGCCAAGGCCTTGAATCTGATGCCCTTTTTTTTTTTAAGGACCCCAATTGTACTTGAACATTTGTTACTTTTTTTTTTTTTTTTATGGCTGTGTTGGGTCTTCATTTCTATGCAAGGGCTTTCTCTACTTGCGGCGAGCGGGGGCCACTCTTCATCGCGGTGCGCGGGCCTCTCACTATCGCGGCCTCTCTTGTTGCGGAGCACAGGCTCCAGACGCGCATGCTCAGTAGTTGTGGCTCACGGGCCCAGTTGCTCCGCGGCATGTGGGATCTTCCCAGACCAGGGCTCGAACCCGTGTCCCCTGCATTGGCAGGCAGGCTCCCAACCACTGCGCCACCAGGGAAGCCCCAAATCTGATGCCCTTTAAGAGGCGGGTTCCTCTGAACACAGTTCACGCAGACAGTGAAGCGGCTGGTCAACGACCCCCCGTGCTGGGGGGGCAGAACCACAGTCACCGGCGGCCGAGTGGGGCAGGGGGGTGGAATACCCGCGGGGATCGGACTCTGCGGGGGGGGGGGGGGGCCTGGTCCCTCCGAGCCCTGCACTGTGCCCCCAACCGGCTCCAGAGGCGCGTGTGCGCCCGCAGACACACAGTCACCCTGAGCAGCATGAACTCCGCCCGAGGGACGCCGCGGGGCGGGGCGGCGCTGCCTCCGGGGCGCTCACCTGGATGCCGTCCAGCAGCCGGCTCATGCACCAGTACGTGTCGGCCTCCACGTTGCGCAGCGCGTCCGCAGGCACGCAGGAGACGTCAGCGGTGTCCACGTCCTCGTCATCTGTGCCGCGGGGCGGGGGGAAGACAGGGAGCCGTTAGCCCACGGGGCGAACGAGGAGGTGCGCTCTGCCGGCAGGACCCACCTCCCCGCCCCCGCCCCGTTCTCCTCGCTCCAGCTAGATGACTTGGCATCTTCCACCGCATCACTTAATGGGTCTCCATTTTGATACCTAATTAGTTGCAGATAATTAATATTCTAAATCCTCTCCAATTAACATAATTAACATATTGTAAATCATTGCTTCTCAGGCATTTCACATCCTCATAAGAGAGGACCTAAAATATCAATTTATTACTTATTCCTAACTGAGGTCTGAACGTTTTTTCCTAAGATTTCTAAAATTCTGCTTCTCATATATTCACATATTCATTCAGTAATAACCCCTCTAAAAACCCGTTTCCAAGGTGAGAGTTCCCAAAACCACACTGCGTAAATACTTCTATGCTATGAGCAAATACCAAGAAAGCAAAAACACAGATGTGTTTGAAAGAAAGAATAGGCAATGGTGCTCTAAATAATTTCCTCCTCCAAGCATAAAAAATCTAATGAGAAAGCATAACTTAAAAGCTTTAAAATGCAAAACAGATGCCTAATTGAAATGGCTTATCAGACATTTGAAGAAATTAACTTTAGATCCTTATAAAAATTGCTATCATCCAGCATAACACTCAAATGTTTTAAAAATTGTGCATCGTATTCTTTTAATTTTATTTACTTTTGTTGTATTTTGCAAAGGTGCATGGCAACTTTGCAAGGAAAATGTTCTTTACGAAAAGAAACATTTCAGCCCGGAATATATTTAGAAAGTTTTAAGCGGGTAAAAATGACAATAATCATAACAATGATAACTGCTAACATTTACTGAGTGGTTATTAGATGCCAGGCACTCTTCTTCATGTTTTAAATGCATTAACTCTATTGTGGCCACCGTTGCGCCCCTTGGGAAATGGGGTACAGAGGAACAACGAGCCGGCCCGGTGACGGCCTGGTAAGGAGTGGGGTCAGGGTATGGACCCGCCATCCGTCCCGGAGCCCGGGCTCGTAACCACTCCCACAGAGCAGGCCAGCCCTCCACACCTGCGCACACCTCACACCCGGGCTTCGATCGCCTCCCCAGCAGCAGCCCGACACGGCCTGACTCCCACCAGGTGCTGGGCTGGGAGAGCCGCCCGGGAACACCCTCCCACTCCGTCCTCTGTTCACAGTGGAAATCAGAAAGTAAAAACAGGGAGGGTCCTTCCAGGCCAGCACCCCGTGGGGGAACCAACCAGCTGGGGCCTCTGTGGGGGGCCTCAGGAGCCCAGAGAGGAGGCCACGGCCCCGGACACACATCCAACCGGGCACAGCCTCACAGCCGTGCAGACCACAGAGCAGATCCAACTCCTAATCACCGCGTCTCCCTGGAGGCACGTCTGTCCTTCTGGGCAAAGGAAACCAGCACTCTTACCTGCCTTCCTTCATCTCCTCCCTCATTCACGCAACGAGTTTCTGCTGGTTTGGTTTGGTTTGGAGGGTTATTTTATTGAGATACAATGCACGTACCGTAAAACTCACCCTTTTAAAGTGTACCGTTCAGTGGGCTTTAGTGTATTCACAGGGTTGGGTAACCATCACCACGATCTAATTCCAGAACATTTTCATCACCCCAAACAAACCCTGGCCTCATTAGCAGTCACTCCCCATTCCCCTGCCCCTCCTAGCCCCCAGCAGCCGCCAGGCTGCGTCCTGCCCCCGTGGACGTGCCTGTGTGGACATCTCACCTCAGTGGCATCACAGGACACGTGGCCTTTCGTGTCTGGCTTCTCTCACTGAGCACGATGTTTCCAAGGGTCACCGTGTCATAGCCTGTGACAGTGCTTCCCTCCTTTTTATGGTATAATAACTTTCCACTGTATGGACGGGCCACACTGTGTTTATCCCCCGCCCCTCGGTGGTCACTGGGTCATCCCCACATCGGGGCAAAGTGACGAGAGGCAGCAGGCCCTCCCTGTGTCCCTAAACTCCGGACCCTTGGGCACAGAGATGAGGAGGAACAAACACCCCCAAGAAGCTGGTGGGTTAAAGGGGGAAAACACCTTATAAATGGAAAACGGAAACATTTAGGTACCAGACAGTCACCCGGATGATGGGGGAGGGGTGGGTTACTCGGACCCAGGCTGTGTGCTCAGCCAAGGCCCTGGCAGGCAGACCCAGGCGGCCCTGTCCCCTTCCCTGTGACATGGGACTGGGATGAAGAGTGCACCGGGGCCAGCCCTGAGCTCCCCTCTGCCCGAGTGCGCCCATGAACCTGCACCAGCCCAGCTGCCCCACTCCGGGGCTGGGGGCCTCCCTCCTGCACTGGGCACCCCTCTGCCCGCTGGGCTGGCCCAGCAAGGCGCCCGGCCTCGGAACTCTGCGGTCCCAGGAGGCACCCTAGGCCCACACGCCCTGAGCACACCCTGGGATGGAGGCCCACCTGATTCTGCAGATGGCCTGGCTCCGGAATTTCTTGTAGCAGCTGAGGCGGGAGGTGTCATCGCCGCCAGTTCCCAGATGGGGAAACCACGTCTCCCCGGGGTTCACTGCCCTGCGCTGTAAGGGCCGCTCAGCACCGGGTCCCGCCCGTCACGACGCCCTTCCTGCTGCAAGATCAAGTTCGCAGACAGGAGTGCAAGTCACCTGGTCGGGGCGGAGACCTCCTCGCTGGGAAACTCGATTCAGCATCCCCCCCAAACTAGAGCAGAGCTGGACTGATTTTCCGTTCTCAGGAAACCGAGTCAACAATAATCAGAGGGCTCCTCTGGAGGTCTTCCATCCACGCACTCTCTTTCAAGGGCCTTCAAAGCACTGAGATACTTCCTCAGCTATAAGAAAAGGCAAGCAGGGGACTAAAGCCCTCCCCAGACCTCAGGCTCCTCTCCTGGGTCACGAGCAGCGGGGCTGCCTCAGCCCAGGTCCGCAGGGTGCGAGCTGCCGCGGGCTGTGGGCAGGAGACTGGGTGAGTTTTCTTCGTCTGTTTAGCTGGCTTATTATTTTATCCCAGGAAATACCGGTGTCATTTCTCACAATGGGCCATTTGGTACTCTTGGATGTAACGAAGTAATGGCATTTAACTCAGAGAGCCCCTATGCTAATCTGTCTTCGAAAAGCCAAGAGAATCGGAATGACCCTTATTGTCAGAATGAGATAAATACCCCCCGTGGTTTTTTTAGGGGAGTACAGAGGGCAGCACAGTCAGAGCCGAGGGACGGGCCCAAGAGCAGGAAACACGGTGACTGCCCCTGGCGGGGGGGCACTGGTGGCTCCGAGGGGGCCCAGCTGGACCAAACCACGAACAAAAGGGCAGGTGTGGTACAGGCTCGGTCTGATAGAGGCTAAGCTACTAACCCCCCAGAGAGCCCACACCACGGGGCAGGGACGAGCTCTCGGGGTCAAGACCCTCTGGCCCAAGGGTGCACACCTGCCACCAGAGCTCACTCACTGCCTGGGACAGCCCGGGGGTCGGGGTGGGGGGCGACCAGGAGGGGAGGAAACCCAAACACGGAGCCGCCCCACTCTGCACAGGCCCCAGGACTCTGGGCTTCAGGCCGGCGGCCATGGAGCCCATGCCAGGTGGGACTCAGTGACAGTGGAGAGGCCGGAAGAAAGGCCGTCAGCCAAGACCACTGAGAGAGACCCACGGAAGTGAGGCTTCCCGGGCCATCCCAGGGTTCAAAGGAAGAAACATGACCCAAAGGGAAAAAATGATCAATTGACAGGTACAGGAGAGCAGACAGATCCAGGCCAGCAGCAGACGGAGGTGAGGCCTAAATAACAACGTGGCTGTGGCTGTGGCCGCGGCAGTGGCTCTGCAGCACCCCTGGGACCTGGGGGGTGGGCCCATTCTGACACAACCCGTGAAGATGCTCCAGGCGGGAGGGGGGCGCAGCACAGGGCCCCCCAGGGCGGGGCAGGGCCCACACAGCCTCCCCCCATCCCCACCCTGCAGGGTTGGGAGCCAGGACCGCTGGGGACTCACCATGGCAACATTTAAACGTTATTTAAAATAACGGAATGTAAACCAAACTGTTTCATCAAAAACCGGACTAGATTCTCTGTCTTGCGTTTATCTTCTAATCACAAACAAACAGTAACGCTGGCACGAGTAACACTGCACCCAGCCCTCCTCCCCACGTTATCCACGACACCTCCCTTCAGGGGCCAGGCCCTGTACCCCGGGGACACCACATTGAGGAAGGTGACCCCAGAGAGCCCTCAGAGTGCCAGGGAGGACGACAAGTGCACAGGCTAACCCAAGGGGCGCCTGGGGTGGGGCAGAAAAGGCGCTGACCACCACAGCCCCGGCCAGTAGATCAGGAGTCCCAAGTAGACCACAACCAAATATAAAGGCACAGGACGTAAAAGCAGACATTTAATTAAAAGTAATCTCACTTGTCTTCTTAGATCATAGAAAAGCTTTAGGGGATGATTTAAATAAATTCTTTGAAAATGCTGTTCTGCCATATGACTGTTTAAAAAGCAATTTGTAAAACAATCCCATCTTTACCAACAACTCCATTTATAAGGAAAACTCCACCGCTGCACGTCTGTGTAGACCTGCACACAGAGAACACTGCTCAGAGGAGAACCGTGAACGCCCCGGGGTGTGATTGGTGGGGTAGGAAGCTGTCACTCTTTATTCTCTACGGAAAGGTACAGGGTAAGAAGGGAACATCCATTTTCACGATGCAGTTATTTTAGCAATAGGGGAAAAAAATGTTGGTTAAGCCATTGGGATAGTTTAACTAAAGTCTGTCTTTTCCACAGGTAAATAACCCTAGAGAAAAAGTGCCCAACGGTGGTGGTACTGTAAATGGTTTGAGAAGCTTGCAGGGTGTTTGGGGGTCAGAATGATTAGAGTGAGGGGACCCGCTGGCATTCAGTGGGTGGGGCCAGTGCTAGCCGGCCTCTGCCAGACTGGGCAGGTGGGCAGGTGGGCAGGTGGGCAGGTGGGCAGGTGGGCAGGTGGGCAGGTGGGCGGGTGGGCGGATACAGGAAACTATTAAAAGAATGGAAGGTACTCAGCCTGGTCAGGAGAAAACCACACAGGGATATAACTGCTGCTGTGAAATATCCCAAAACCTGTCTTAGGCAAATAGAGAGCAGAAATGTCCTGCCCGTGTTTCCGTGTGCAGGAGACAGAGAGCATCAGTGGATAAAGGAACAGGCAGGCTGATGAGCGCAAAACCCTAGGACACTGTGATGACGAGGATGCCCATGCCCACCAGGCAGTCGGGACACCACCCCCATCGACGGACGGACGGACCGAGTGTCGCTCCTGAGTTTCCACGGCGCGTCCTCTGGTGCCAGGGCCGTTTCATCTGAAAACAGCCCGCTGAGGAGAACACGTCCACCCGACAGACACGGGGCCTGCGGGCAGAGGGCGGGCCGGGAAGGGCAGAGCCCAGAGGCTGTGCTGGTCCCCTCGGTGTCGCCGCCGCTCTGGACGGGCCGGGCACCGGGGCCTCTGACTGCATGTGGAGAGGAGGGAGGAACCCTGGTCCCTAACCTCCCTGCACGGCAACAGCTCTAGAAAAGCAGGACCTCGTGAGTAAGAAATACTCCCCTGTCCCCGCCCCCGTGGGACTGCCGCACAAGCTCACCGAGCTTTCCGTCTGCTGGGGGCGGGATTCCCACGGCCTCCTCGCTAACTGGAAAGGGGAAATTGCTCAGTTTAAACAGCGCTGGGACCATCACGGGATTCCAGGATCGCCAGCGCGGGCTGGACGGTGGCCTCACTCAGCACGAGGTATGGGGAAGAGCGCCGGCCCTGCTGGGGAACAGCGAGGGCAGGGAGGGGACCAACACTGCTGTTACGACTATGTCCATCACCCACTGGGCACGCGCCCTGCGATAAACCTCTTCACGTAATTAGAAGCTTAGCTGGTAATCAAAAATAGTCCCTTCTGTATGAGCAAACTGGAACCGTTCTACTGTCTAATCTGCTGCATCGCTCAACTTGGGAGTTTTAAATTTGAAACCCTGACACTTTGGTGATGGAGACTCCATTACATAGATTTGGGCTCCAATGTAGGGAAAAATCCTGCTTTGGCCAGAGAAGTGTCACAACTCAAGACTGTAAATTCACGAAACTCCTCGGCCCGGCAAAAAGAACGAATGCTATGATCAGACTGGCTGAGCAGTAGGAATGTTTAATTCTAATATAAACAATGTTCAATGCAAGGTCACGGACTACACCCTGTCAGAGTGCCCAATTCTGTGACGCAGTTGAAGACCCGCAGCCCACAGCCCCGGGCACACGTGGGTGGATGGGCTGTCAGCAGACAAGGGTAACAGATCAAGGACAAAGCAAGGACCGCGCGCTGCCCCCTGGTCAGGCAAGACGGCACCACTGGGCCACGCTCAACTGTCAACCTCCGGCCCTGAGAGGGACCCCAGTGACACGGATCGACCTTCTCTCAGCAGCAACAGGCTCTGTTTCCGTCCCACCCCACCCCAAGCACACCCCCCATCGGGGCTTCCAGTCTCACAGACGTGCACCCCCAGGCGGAAGGCACGCTCTCGGGAACAGGACAGCGGGGCGGCCGGGCAGCTACTGGTCTCTTCCTGTAACAACGCGGGTCTCTGATCCCCAGGGGAAAGGGCCTGTCGGCAACACGGGAAAACGGCAGTGGTGGTGTGGGTAAGGAGCCCAAGAGTGAACAGAAATTTCTGTATCCTTAGTGACCCTTGTTTTCATAATGTCCTTTTGGCAAAAGAAAAATTTTTAATCTCATAACATTCTTTTAGTTTGAAGGGATCTTTGATTTTTTTCATAATTCTGTGAGTAGGAGTTTTTGGTAACAGAAACGCTACTGGTGGAAATACCAATTGATTCTATTAACTTGTACTGAGCACTTGTACGTGCAGGAAAATGTGGGGATGGCTGGCAGGTGAAGACGAAACCAAGAACCACCCGCAGAGTCTGGAGGGAGAGGGCGCTGATGCACTCGTCCACGGATGCGCTGACTCACTCATTCTGTTTATCAACCTTGTTCATTGATAACATTTGTTGACCTGATTTATCTCCAGGGAGATGCAATTCACATGGCCGTGCCTGTGAACAAAGAACCGGCCAGCTGGAGAGTAAGCAGGGACAAGGGGCAGACACAGAAGGTTCAGAAGAGCACAGGGTCCCTGACCCCCGGGGAGGCGTGAGCAGGGGAGACGTGGCATCCCAACTGGGCCTGGGAAGACGCAGAACAGAGCACACGGTGACAGGAAAGCAGGTGACGTGAGGGAGGGGACTCAGGAGGCAGAGCCGGGAAGCGGCATGGGTGTCTGCACAAGAGGCGGTGAGGACCCTGATTCCGTGGCCCCGGCGACAGGCTCCAGAGCCGGACTTCCTTAGCGGGAAGGGGAGCCGTGGAGACAGCTGTGCATCGGCGTCTCACGCAGGGGGGTGGGGGGCGCAGGGACCCGACGGAGGGACAGCACCGTGGACAGGAAGAGAAGGCCAGAGGCGGGGGAGATGCTCCCAAACAGGGCGTGTGCACCTCAGCTGCCACGGAGGCTCACGTGAGATCCCGGGCCGCGCCACTCACGTCCCCACGCTGGTAAAGTCACGGCCAGAGAACAGATCAACTCCACACCGTGAAATGCCAGGCGCTGGACCACCTGCTGCGGAGGACAGGTGGCAGGCCAGGACACGGCAACGCCCCGCGGCATTTCCTCCATGGCGCGTGTCACGAGCTGTGTCACCCCCTACTGCTTTACCTGTGTGCTCTGTCCCCCCACTGCAGTAAGAGCCCCTGGAGAGCAGGGGCATACCCATCCCGCCCTCCGTGTCCCCAGGCCCTCCACCCACACACAGCAGACGCCCCCAAAACACCCGCCAAGTGAATGAACAGCCTGCCACCAAAGAGCCGACAGCCTAGGAGGGAGGAGTAACTACATCAACAACTGGACCTAGAACACAGTAAAAGTTATGCCAACGCACCCTATGAAGAATGAAAAAAGACTTTACCCCAATGGCTCTGGTTAAGGGAAATATCCAAATTATTGCTGAATTTAAGATTATACATAAAATCTAACTTGCCTCCACTAATGCAAACAACAAGTCAACCAAGGAGAATTCCTTCAAACTGAAGGAGGCATTCTTCCAAACGATGTCACGTACAGCCTGCACTAACAGCCTCCTTTCCGCAGAAGCTCAGGGGGCTCTGAGAAGGCCAAGCTCCCTCTGATCTTGAGGCCCCCTTGAAAGGCTGCAGCTCATGCTGAGCTCGCCTTTGAGAATCGCAGGCACACTTTCTCGGGAAAACAGGGCCCCAGGTTCACGGGCTCCCGCCCTCTCCGCGCTCCGAGAGTCATAAGCAGGACACACACGGCCTTCCCCAGGGGCACACAGACCATTAAACCCACAATGCTCATCTGAAATGCAGTGGAGCTTGGACCCTCCCTCATCAGGCTCACAGGACGAAAGCTTTCACATCTATTCACTGAATTAAAGGCTTTAAGCCCCTCAGTATTCCCTCATGGGGAAAGGAGTGGAAGACTTTTGGTTAAGACCTTTCTGATGCCGTGTTTCCAATCAGAAGCAGGTTCTGTAGAGACCCATCTTTCAGAAGGCGGACAGCAGTCATTCATACAGAGGATAAGCTTCCTGGAGTCATGCTCATCTGCCAAACGCAAATTGATCATAAATCAATTCATTCAATTGATTTACTCCCTTTATCTAATTAAGTCAAAAATAATTCCTCAAAGGATAAACGGGTCTTTAAATCAATCAGCAAAACACTCCCTCACCATTACTAACGCAGCCAAATGGAAGGAAAGGTTGACCAACACGAGACCCTGCTTGCTCCCAAAAGCCTTGGTGAACTGCATTCAGAAAGGGAGCGAGGAAAGCTCAGGGGTGCTGCGCTGGGACAGAAAGTCGCTCCAGAAGGTGCGTGTAGAGGCACTACCCCCAGGGTGACGATGGAATCCCGACTCTGCGTGTGTGCACAGCTCAGAGAAAGACCCTCCCAGGGAAAAGCCCAGGACAGAAGGAGAACCTGCTCTGCGTCACTATATTCAAATGTAAAACAGTTGTAAGTGAAAAAGTGAGAAAGTAAAACAAATTGGACAAACATCTGCAACACAGTACAGGCCAAGGCGTAATATCAAACAACCTATGAAGAGCTATTTCCCAGCAAGAAAAATATATAAGTCAGCCTGGTAAAAATGAGGAAAATACTTGAAAAGTTTACTTATGAAAAAGTCAGTTAAAAACATAAAGAGAGCTTCCCTGGTGGCGCAGTGGTTAAGAATCCGCCTGCCAATGCAGGGCACACGGGTTCGAGCCCTGGTCCGGGAAGATCCCACATGCCGCACAGCAACTGAGCCCGTGCACCACAACTACTGAGCCTGAGCTCTAGAGCCCAGGAGCCACAACTACTGAGCCCACGTGCCACAACTACTGAAGCCCGCGTTCCTAGAGCCCGTGCTCCACAACAAGAGAAGCCACCGCAATGAGAAGCCCACGCACCGCAATGAAGAGTAGCCCCTGCTCGCCACAACTAGAGAAAGCCCGCACGCAGCAACAAAGACCCAACGCAGCCAAAAATAAATAAATAAAATAAATAAATTTTAAAAATAATAATAATAATTAAAAAATAATAAAACATAAAGAAATGGGGACTTCCCTGGTCGTCCAGTGGGTAAGACTCCACACTCCCAATGCAGGGGGCCCAGGTTCAATCCCTGGTGAGGGAACTAGATCCCACATGCATGCGTCAACTAAAGATCCTGCATGCCGCAACTAAAGATCCTGCGTGCGCCAACTAAGACCCGGCGCAGCCTAAATAAATAAATAAATATATTTTTTTTAAAACATAAAGAAATGATCAGTAGCACTAGTTATGAATAAATCCAACTAAATATAATGAGTTCACCTATAAAATCAGTCACACTTCAAAGTTTAAGATACCCACCGTTGATACAGGTAAAGAGAAACAGACTCAGGAGCCACAGGGAGCACACAAAACACAGAAGTTCCACTAAGAGACGGATAAACGGGTTCTGAAAAATAATCTGACAAAATAGGCCAGAGGCCATGAACATCCACAGAGCTCTGCTGTGCCCAGATGGGAGCCAGGCGCTGAGACGGGGGCCCTGGGCCCTGCCCTGCCACGGCTCACGGTCTGGCTGGGGAGCAGGGTTCCATGGTGCAAGCCCAACTCCCCGTGAGAACGGGTAGGCGCCCCCCCAGGCCCCCAGGTCAGGAGGAATAAGGTGCTGTTCCCCTTTACTACTAATGACACAATGAAAGCCCAGATGTGCACTCCCAGGAAGTCACACTGTGAGCACCTCTGCTGCTGGGGTGATGGAGGCCCTTAAGCTCTGGCTCATTACAAGGGTTTGCGGCCCGACCTGATGGACAACCCAGCCTTCGCTGACAGTTCCAACAAGGTGACTTTGGCCAGGGCCATTCGCAGGTGAGCAGCTTGCTTTCACTGACAACTCCTGGTCCTCAATAAATCATTCAGACACATCGACTCCAAAATTCCGCTCATGTTTTCACGCTACTGACATCCCAACTGTGATGCCGTTTACGGCGAGAGGGGGCATGGCATTTGCTGGTGCCCGACATCAGGGTCTCACGCGCAGACTGCGGTGGGGTCCGTGGCCACGGCCGCTGCGGCAGTTCCAACATGTCTGCGTAAAAGGCCGTCCGTGCTCACTCACCAGGCGTGGCCTCGCCAGGAACCAGGCTTTCAGTCACCCTGGCGATGCCCCTGATGACCCATCAATCAAGAATTGCTACATTTCACCCCGTTCTTCCCTCTGTTACCTTCAGCAAATGGACCCTGAACAGGAAGTTAAAAACTGCTTGCACTGTAACTAACCCAACCGCATGGAATCTAATCACAGAAAGTACGAGGCTCCAAACACAACCTGGACAGACAGTCCACGGATTACAACACAAGGTCAAAGCAAAACGGGCTCCTTTCAATATTTTTTGAAGCAAACTTCTGTTCAAAATTATATAATCAACTGTGTGGCTCTCCGACTTGTCAATAATAAGAAATTCATTCCCAAGAAAAGAACCCTCAGAACTCTTTTAAAATATGGGGCCCTTCCTTTCCTACTGGTCAGGTGGCCTCCTGGCTCACAGCTGCAGCAAATGCTACAGGTCCCTGCAGTTAGGGAGGGCCACTGGGGCCGCTGGGTGCCGAGAAGGTCCGCAAAAGGCCTGACTGAAGAAATGTCCAACAAATTAACTTCTTCTTCTTATGTGAGACCGACATTTATTTTGCAAACAGCACACCCGCTCTCCATCGCTGCCCTAAGAAGTGTCCAGAGACAGAAGGTGTGTTGCAGGCGGCCCAGTGCAGGGCCTAGGCCTGGGGAACGCTCTCCAGAGCCACCTGAGCCACCACCATGGCCATTGCCCTGTGCACGCTGGAATCAAAGAGGAAAAGCAAATGCAGGCACAGGTGCCCAAAGGGGCCCCCAGTGGCTGGTCCCTTGGGTTTCACCCTGGGAGGTTCCCACTCCCCCGAAGCACACCGGGAACTGGGGAGGCAGAGGCGAGGAACAGGGGCGCCCTTCACTCAGTACCCGCAACCTGGCCAGAGACCGAACGGCTCTCAACGGCCACAGCCCGAGCACTCCCGGCCTGCCCGGGCCTTGGACACCGTGAGGCCAGTGTGGGCACTGAGAGGGGCGCCAAGCACCCCAGGCAGTGCCCAGGGCATGTGCGAGATCCTGAGTGGGGGTGGGGATACGATGATCAGGTACCGATCATTTTAATCCACAGTCACAGAAGAAAATTTGAAGAACTCAAACTTGTAAATAAAGGGGGAAATTAGGCACAAGTCTATCGTGTAAAACACTTCCAGGCTACCTGAGTTTAATTTTATTCCAGTTTCTTCTACACGTACTTTTCGCTCAGCTTTTCTATGGCTATGGTTGCACTGTAAATATAAATGTGTATATATGGATACTGACGTTTGCAGCCAGGGTTTGCCACTTTTATAACACACTCTTTGGGATGTTATAGGATGCTGGTAAACAGTCAGGACCTGGTGCTCTGCCGGTCTCCTTAACCACATCCCTGCTTTGGACGTCATCTGGAACGTTTCACTATTATCAGGAAAGTCCCCCCCCCAAAAGCATCGTGTTTGCATAAGGGGTCTGATCCACGTTGAGAATCATTTGCTTAATATAAACATCTCAAATGAAACTGGCAGGTGAAGGGAAGTTAAGAACATTTTCAGGGTCCCGACAAATATTAGTAAAATATTTTAAAGGAGCGTTTGGAATTTATACCACAGCCAGGGCACCCGAGACTGTGGACCCCATCATCTCTCATCAGCGGTTCCTTCTTTCCACCTCTGCTCACTGGGAAGGTACAAACAGCTCAGTAAAATGAGGTATAATTTGCATTTTTTTATGTCCTGGTGAAGTTTGTCTCTTTTCCCACAAGTGCCTTTGTGGCTGTTCCTTAAACCCATTTTGGATTCACTGAGTTCCCAGGGGGAGCCGTGAGGCGTGGGAAGGGGGGCGGGGAGGGGGTGAGTTCTCATCCCCCGGGAGCGGGGCTCTCCCTGTTGGGGTTTCAGACACCTGCGCCTCCCACTACGAGCACCCCTCAGGGGCAGAGCCCAGGCCTCCCAGTAGGCTCGGGATGTGTGCCCACCAGCCCGGTCACCCGTTACCCTGAGGAAGCACACAAGAAACTCGGCAGCCCAAATCACAGCAATCCAGATAAGTCCGTCAAAATCCACACACACGTACACACACTCCCCAGCCTGTCTGGCTAGCAACCTGTGCGGGCTCACGTGGGTCCCTCTGTAATCACTAGGCGACGGCGCTGTGTCTGCCCCTCCCGTCTAGTACCTGGCGTGTACGAGAACTAAGTCAGTCCACGTGCTGCTGTGGAAGGCCCCTGACAGAGCCCTGGGTCCCCAGTGTCCAGGGATGGGGGGGTTGTGGGGTAGAATGCTCAACTGAATGAAGGACTAGGTTAAAATTCTCCCGAGTCTCTATCGACCCAGTTGCCTGAAGAAACGACTGAGTCTCTCCTTTGTCATGTTTGTGCTGGGATTACAAGATGCAGAATTAGGGGTGCAGGCCCAGAACGTCGTAAGCTGAACAGAAATCAGGGAGCTGCATGAACACTGTAAGTATAACTTGTTGCAGTCTCTCTGTTGGTCTCATGGGGCTATAGCGCTGACGACAGGCCTAAAAATGTCCTGAGCCGCTTGAAAAGCTAAATGTACCATGAATATAAAACCATACAGATATGCATTACAATCTGAAGGCACTGGCGTCCCTACAAGTTGGTTGAGGTAGAACCCAAGAGTGAATCTACAGCAATTACTCAACTTGAACACGGGAGCAAAATTTTAAAAATGCTTAGCTGATGCTTGACCTTCATTTACCACATTTTCTGAAATGCTTAACTTGTTTTTAAAAAGTTAGACTATGTTAATGTATTGGTACCATGAACCTCTGTTTGATCAAAGGCAGTTAGGAGACTCAATTCAATACTAAAGCTGCCTGGGATAAAAGATGAACTAACACCAACTAGCTAACACTATTTACAGAGAAAATGAAGGCGGAAAGCCTCTGTCAGAGCAAAGCCTCAAAGGCCTGATTTGTATTAATCACTCTGTTGTCATTTTCCACGGGCTCTACTGAATTCTCTTCATGCCGGCAGTCCTGGGCGAAGGTTTCTGTTTTGTTTTTGAGGAAATCTATTCTCCTAGCTGGAGGCTGGCCATTCTTGTCTGCAGCTGTAGAGCGTGATACGAAGCGGGAGCCTGCCCAGACCCACTCACTGTAGGTTGGCTTGAGGGTCCTCGAGCCCAATATCAAAAAGATGCCAAGAAAACACAGATTTCTAAATAGGGGTCCAACCCTGCAGCTGGCACACGAGGCCTGTCATGGCGCTAGCTAACGTGCCACCGCCAACAAGCGCAGGTGAGAGGAGCGTGGTTAAAAGGAGGACAGCTCAGATCCCGGCCTTTCTTTGGCTCGGTCACTGGCGGCCTGTTGCCTATGGGATCCTCCTTCCCCGAGTGCTCCCGGGAAATCCAGATTTCAGGCTCTGTTACCATCCTCTGCGACAGGGAACCGGGGCTCTGGGACAGTAGCGGGTCTATGTTTGGGGCAGAAAAATCCAAAAGGACCTGCTGACAAAATGGAGGCCTTCAGAGGTCCCAGGGGGCAGCGCCGAAAAGGCTGAGTGTAAAAGTCAGTTCAAAGGACAAGGGGCCAACTGAAATCAAAAGGCACACTCTGACCTCAGGCCATGAGAATGAGCAGAGCCTGCAAAGCCCCGCCCACGCGGCTGCTCAGAAGGACACAGAGTACAGAACACGCCAACCAGAGCAGTCCTGGCGCCAGGCTGCTTCCAGAAGGCGGTAGGGTGGAGGCACGGGGGGTCTGGGTCTGCTCTGACCCAAGCAGAGTCAGGGTCAAATGAGGTCACGGGTGCCAGAACTGACTGGAGGAAGGACAGACGGAGGAGGCGGGAGGCCCTCGGCACAGGGGTGAGGAGGTGAGCCTTTCCCTTCCAGGGTCCCCTGCCCGTGCGGTGGCATCAGGGGGACAGCCTGGGCGCTGCCCGAAGGCCTGGGCATCGGCTCCTACCTTCAGGACAGCGCGGGGCCAGCCCCATGGGGAGTCCGAGCTGGACCCTGGTGTGCATGGCACTCCCGCACCCGCCTTATCCCAGCCCAGCCCACCTCTGCCGCCCACCTGTGCCCGCTGGCTCTCCACTGCTGCCAGGGCGATCGCGGACAGAGGCGGGGACGGCTGGACCTACGGGCGCCCTAAGAGATGCCTCATCCACCCCTCCCGTAGTTTCAGGGTCCTTTTGTTTCTGTTCCTTCACCGTGTGAACTGGAGAGTACTAACCCGCCCAGGACCGTGAGAACCAACCAGAACGTCCCGCCTCGCCGCAGTCTGGGGCTGGGGGACGGGACAGACGGGGACACGTTTCGTGATCAAGGCCGCCTCTGTGAGCCACATCCAAGACCCAGCTCGCTTCATACTTGATTAAAGGAAAAGCTTCACGCTTCAGTCGGGCGGAAAGAAGGTACAGAGGAGAAAACATATTCCTTCTGCACAGATTTCGTGAAGGAACTCGGACACTCAGAGGGCTGCAGCTCTGTCTCACGAGAACCACAAGCCACAGAAGAAGCACTCTCAGTGCAGTCAAGAGTGAGGGTGCTTGTTACGAGAAATGCATGCTCATTCCCCCACGTTCAGTACGTCCACAGATAAAGCAAAGATGGGACCTAACTCTTGAGGAGCGGCCAAGCCCACTGCCATCCTGGGAACCCGAGAGAGAAGCGCCCGGCGACCTGGGGCAGGCCCGCTGCCCATGACACCCGCAGAGCTGATCCCCTCCAGGGCCCTGCGGACAGGGGCAGGCTGGGCGGCAAGGGCAAACAGTTCAAAGTGCCCACAAATCACAGCTCCCTGACAGCAAGAATGCCACCCAAGGCGGGGGGTCCTCTGTGCCCGCACACGCAGAGACCCCTGCCCACAGGGAGCCCTTGTCCCACCGCAACTTGACGACAGATAACTAAGCACCCACGGGATGAACGGGATTCAGATGCAGGCTGCAGGGGGCCAGCAAAGTGCTGAGAAGGGTGCGGGGGGGGGTGACAAGGTTGGCACAGGCCCTGGGAACAGGACAACCAGCTGCCAGGTCCCAGCCACAAAGGGAACCAGAAGGACCCGATCCAGGTTTCAAAGCCTCTGGTTCTACACCGCCCAAGGAGGGCGGGCAGTTAGGTGCACAGAAGGAACCCCGACGCCCTGGGGCTGGAAGCCCTCGCGACAACTGCGCCACCACCTCCCGGCTCCTGTCCCTGCCTGTCACCCTCCTGCAGGAGCCCAGGACCCCTGGGCTGCCCGGCATGCCATCCCCTGCCACTTGAGGACACTGTGCCCAACCTGAGACGCAGGACCAGCCCCCTCCAAGTGCAGGAGATGTGGGGTGCCCTTTTGGGGGGGGGTGTCTGCCACGATCAGGGGGCAGGGGATGGCCTGGGTCTCCGGCCTTGAATCCATCCTCCATGAGGGCCCTTCTTCACACGGACCCGCCCGGGGCATTTGTCAGGGAGGCTTTCCCAGAGCATCACTGGCCGGTGGCTGTCCCTTTCCTCAGGGAGGTCTCTGGGCAACAGCAAGGGGCATGCAGGGCCCGGCAGAGCCCTTCTCCCTCTCCCGTGCAGGACGGACCCCACCGGGAGCTGACTGCTCGCCCCCGTCCCAGGATCCCTACGGAGCTCACGCCCCGGCCCGGCTGGGTCCACATTCAAGGGGCTACTCTGGCCTCCATCTGTTGGCCTCTGTTTATCTTCCAGGCCGATCCTGTTCCCGGCTCGTCAGCGACAGAGAGCACGTAAATCTAAGATCCCGGAGAATGGAGGGTGTTCCCCACGGGAGGCTCATCTGAAAGTGAGGAGAGATGCCTCTGCCAGAGCCCCCTGGTCCCCCAGTCGCACCACTCGGCCCCTCCCCGTCCGTGTGCACACGCGGCCTCACCGACGTAACACCCACCTAGGCTGCGGACAGCAGCTTCCACGTGCTTTCCCAACATCACCACCTTAGGGCGGGACCAGACATTGGATACACCCCAGCTCATGTCCGTCAACTGAGGGGCGGCCAGGCTGAGCCCCGAGAGGGGCCTTCTTCTGTCTGCTTATTCCAGGGAAGCGTTCTTTCCAACAGCACGTTTATTACAACGCATGATGCTTGAAAATAACTTGGAGGATACAGAGTGTATATAAAAGAAAGGCAAGGCATCCATAAATGCACGACGCAGCTACAGCTGACATCTTGGTATAGTTCACTGCGTTACAGTTTAGCCCATGACACTCATTCATACACACTTTGTTTTAATAAACCAGAATTGAGACTAACTATGAAGTGTTATGTCTTACTACTTTTGCTTATACCCCGGCCATTTTCACATACTGAGAACGCGTGAAAATCACAACTGGCTTACACGTCCTCCGCGGCTGGACGTCTGGGTTCCCCCGGAGTCTCCACAGGAACAGAGGGCTCTATGCTGAACGCCCCAGCCCCAATCCTCGTGCCCTTCTCCTGTCTCCTCCAGACAAGGGGGCGTCCAAGCCTTTCAATACGCGCCCAGCGCTTCCCAGAAAGCCTGCTTCACCACAAGATTACAGGGTGTCAATCTCACCTCACCTGAAAAGCACGGAGGGTTATCTTTTGTAATCTTTGCTCATTTGATAGACAAAAATAGAACTACGTTATTGGTTCAATTTGCATTTTCATTACTTGGGACGCTAGACTTTTTTTTAGTTTATTATTCATTTGTTCCTACATTGCAGCATCGTCGCTTATTTCCAAGAAGAATTTTTTCAACTATATGTTTGCTTTTCACAGACGTAAGAAATGGTTCATAAGGATAAACACCGTCACAAAAAACCCCACAGGCAAGGAGAGAAGTGCAGGTTGCTGTGAGAATGTAAAGACCACTGTCGACGGCATGGAATGCTTACGGCGCCACCAAGCAAAGCAAACATTTCTGGTCAGTTTGAAGCCACCTTTTCACATAAAGATGAAAGATAACTAAAGTCATGATACCATTCTGGGGTGGCGAGAAAATAATTTATTTTGATTGACCTTTCTTATCCAATTCAACATCAGTGTATTTTTAATCAAATATATCAATATGTACTAATTAACCCTGCTTGGGGTGAGTGTTAACCAACTGCTTCAATAATAAATCAAAAAATCATAATTGGTGTATTAATTTTTTATAAGTAACATACCATGTAACACCAGACTGAATATTATATCACCACCACATAATTACACCACAATATACTCTGCGGCCCATCCTTCACACTGTTATTAGACTCATAAAATATGCTTCCAAAATGAGAAGAAATAGCTGTCAAGAACTGCATCTTATTATTCAACTATTAAACTTTCTTAATCATCAATCAGTTTAATTGCTCCTGACAAGGGTTATAAATAACATTTTGTGGTTCAACAGAACACTACAAGGATAACCCCTTCATCCCCAGAGCTGATCAGAAACTCCTCCCTGGATATTCCAATAGCATCTACTTATCTTTCACTGGGATACTGTCAGTTCCATTTCAATTGGATGTAACATTCTGAAGCATTTTGCTAATTTATGCCAAAGATGTTAAGAAATCATTGTATTAAATTGCTCAGTATTATTTTCAATTAGATCCCTAATGGGCAGATGACCCATTCCACTTAGTCCAAACCAACAGCTGAATGAAGACATGACCGTGTCCAGTTGCTGAGAATTCCGTCCCCTCCTCCAACCCATCGGCTCTGTGTCCTAAGCTCTGGCCCTCAGTCCAGAGCCTGGGCTGCAACAGAGGCAGAGGTGAGAGACAGCCACTGCCTTCAAGGAAGTTAACACTGAGGGAGGATACAGGAAAAGGCAGGACTCAAGACTGACTATGGGGTTTTCCACTGATGCCACATGCCAGGCCACATGTGACAGCATGTCATCCATCTGCACGTCCGTGACCCTGCTCTCATGGCGTTACTACCATGGGTGGGGCAGTGCTCCGCAAGCCTGGGGGACTCACTGGACACCTGGGTGGGCCTGCTGTCTATTTAATGCATTCACACAGGCCTTTTCTCCTCCTCTGGAATAACTATCACCACTGTAATCAAGTAAGTGTGTAGAAATCTGTGTTATCGTTGGTCTTCCCTGATAAAGTGTAGGCTTGAAAGCCCCAGGAGTGATACCCCACACAAAGGCACCAAAGAGGTGCCTGAGGCACACTGGCTGAAGACCGGATGGTCAGCTGGCCTCCCAGGGCCCGAATGGAGAGAGAGGCACGCAGCATGCTAGCATCCAAGGAGGGGAAAGTCCATCCTGCTGGAGAAGGAGGTTTAAGAAGGCTTCGTGGAAGAGGAGTCTTGGATGATAAATAAGCATAGTTTCCAAACTGCACACATCCAACCACCTCACTCTCCTGACGAAATTACTCTCCCACAGCTCCCCAGGTCCCCACAATAAACCCAGGCCCACTGGCCTGGCCCCCAGGGCCCTCCACGGAGACTCCCTGTGGCCGCTCTGGATGTGGCCCCGCCAGTCACCAGCATGACGCCCTCATGGTGGCTGCAGGGTCCCAGGACCTCGCCCCACCAGGCCTCACACGCCCTGCCCTCCTCCCTGATGTCCTCCTAGGCTGGCCGCCCTGCCCACCGCTCAGGGCCCCAGCAAACACACCACATCTGTCACAGTCAGGGACTGCCCTGTGACCCACTCCCCAACAGCATGGTCCGCAGGGCTCCCTAGGGCCCAGGCTCAGGGCTCAGCCCAGGGGAGGCTCCTGCAAACGCTCAAGGGCCCGGCAGCAGGCAGACGCGCATCAAGTGCTCCCCCGGGGCCGTGTGGTTCATAACATGTTTTCTGTTAAATGCTGTCTTTGGGTTTTTGTTGTTTTTGTTTCTCAGAAATGGGGTTTTAACCAAAAGAAGTAGGCTGACCGAGGCCTAAAGGCCAGTACAACCATGGGGCAGGCTCTCAGAACATCAGGCGGAAGCGGGTGGGCAGGAGAAGTCAGGCTGTGGCGGCGAGTCGGGGTCATGGGGGGCTCTGCGTCTGAACAAGGGAGTGGTACGCTCAGAGACAGCACCATGCCGGCTGCGCTCTGGGAGGAGGAGCTGCAGTGACAGCCAGTCGGGGGGGGGGGGAATGTGAGGTTGGGCGCAGGAGTGCACGCCGTGAGTCACAAGGGTCCTCGGCCTTGAACGAGGAAATAGATGCGGCTTCTCATCTGGGCGAAGCCTCAGCTCACTGATTTAACTGAGCTGCACTGAGACAAGCCAACCAAGAGGAACTTCCACCTGGAGTACGTATCATGTATCCTGATCACATATCACGTTACTTCATCCTGACCCGGAGCAAGCAGCAGGCTTGCTGCTCCCCTGTCTCAGAGGTGAGACATCAAACCCAGCGAGGCCACAGCCTGTGCACAGCTGAGCAGGGACGGAGCTCGGGCCTTTCTGCCCGGCTCTAACGCCCGTGTACATCCTTGCGTGGAGACGGCATTTTAACTAGACTAGGACACTAGGATGATGGACTTGGTTAACTGCCAGGGAATTTTACCAAATCCTAAGAAGGGAACAAAAATAATAACTATAGCAGACGTTCCATAGAAACCATGCAGGACAAAAGGCAATGCAATGATGTCGTTAAAGTACTAAAAGAAAAAAGCTGTCAACCCAGGTCTCTATATTCAGTGAAAAACACCTTTCACAAGGTGAAATAAACACTTCTTCAGACAAAGAAAAGCTGCCCTGCAAGAAATGCTAAAGAAGGCTCTTCTGCCAGAAAGAATATGATACAAGGGGGAAATACAGATCTCCACAAAGGAATGAAGATGACAGGTAATGGTAAATGAAGGCAAACGTGAAAGGTATTTTCCCTTATTTATAATTTCTTTAAAAGATACTTGACAAGAGCACACCAGTCATACAGATCTTGGCTTCTAATACCGTTCTCCAATCAAAGGGACTGGACTCCTTGGAGAAATGGACACAGACAGACACACAGAGACACAAACACACACACACGCACACACTGATGCGGGTATGTCACAGGGACCCAGGCACCAACTAAAACAGAGCCAATGGCCAAAGCTGAAATATTCCGAAAAACAAAAGATAATGCAGACTCACTCCCTCTTGCGAGAGCACCGGAATCACAACTAACTGCTGAACAATCATCGACAGGAAGACACTGGAAATCACCAAAAAAGATACCCACATCCAAAGACAAAGAAGAAGCCACAGCAAGACAGTAGGAGGGGCGCAATCACAATAAAATCAAATCCCATAACTGCTGGGTGGGTGACTCACAAACTGGAGAACACTTATACCACAGAAGTCCACCCACTGGAGTGAAGGTTCTGAGCCCCGTGTCAGGCTTCCCAACCTGGGGGTCCGGCAACGGGAGGAGGAATTCCTAGGGAATCAGACTTTGAAGGCCAGTGGGATTTGATTGCAGGACTTCGACAGGACTGGGGGAAACAGAGACTCCACTCTTGGAGGGCACACACAAAGTAGTGTGCGCACTGGGACCAAGGGGAAGGAGCAGTGACCCCATAGGAGACTGAACCAGACCTATCTGCTAGTGTTGGAGGGTCTCCTGCAGAGGCGGGAGGTGGCTGTCCCTCACCGTGAGGACAAGGACACTGGCAGCAGAAGTTCTCGGAGGTACTCCTTGGCATGAGCCCTCCCAGAGTCTGCCCTTAGCCCCACCAAAGAGCGGGGTAGGCTCCAGAGTTGGGTCGCCTCAGGCCAAACAACCAACAGGGAGGGAACCCAGCCCCACCCATCAGCAGACAAGCGGATTAGAGTTTTATTGAGCTCTGGCCACCTGAGCAACACCCAGCTCTACCCACCACCAGTCCCTCCCATCAGGAAGCTTGCACAAGCCTCTTAGATAGCCTCATCCACCAGAGGGCAGACAGCAGAAGCAAGAAGAACTACAATCCTGCAGCCTGTGGAACAAAAACCACATTCACAGAAAGACAGACAAGATGAAAAGGCAGAGGGCTATGTACCAGATGAAGGAACAAGATAAAACCCCAGAAAAAAAACTAAATGAAGTGGAGATAGGCAACCTTCCAGAAAAAGAACTCAGAATAATGATAGTGAAGATGATTCAGGACCTCGAAAAAAGAATGGAGGCAAAGATCTAGAAGATGCAAGAAATGTTTAACAAAGACCTAGAAGAATTAAAGAACACCTAGAAGAATTAAAGAACAAACAAACAGAGAGAAACTACACAATAACTGAAATGAAAAATACACTAGAAGGAATCAATAGCAGAATAACTGAGGCAGAAGAACGGATAAGTGACCTGGAAGATAGAATGGTGGAATTCACTCCCATGGAACACAATAAAGAAAAAAGAACGAAAAGAAATGAAGACAGCCTAAGAGACCTCTGGGACAACACTAAACATAACAACGTTTGCATTATAGGGGTCCCAGAAGGAGAAGAGAGGGAGAAAGGACCTGAGAAAATATTTGAAGAGATTATAGTCGAAAACTCCCCTAACATGGGAAAGGAAATAGCCATCCAAGTCCAGGAAATGCAGAGAGTCCCAGGCAGGATAAAACCAAGGAGAGGGGAGATTAACCAAGATGGTGGAGTAGAAGGACGTGCTCTCACTCCCTCTTGCGAGAGCACCAGAATCACCACTGGCTGCTGGACAATCATTGACAGGAAGACCCTGGACTTCACCAAGGAGGATACCCCACGTCCAAGGACAGAGGAGAAGCCACAGTGAGACGGTAGGAGGGGCGCAATCAGAGTAAAATCAAATCCCATAACTGCTGGGTGGGTGACTCACAGACTGGCGAACACTTATACCACAGAATTCCACCCACTGGAGTGAAGGTTCTGAGCCCCACGTCAGGCTTCCCAACCTGGGGGTCCGGCAACGGGAGGAGGAATTCCTAGAGAATCAGACTTTGAAGCCTAGTGGGAATTGATTGCAGGACTTTGACAGGACTGGGGGAAACAGAGACCCCACTCTTGGAGGGCACACACAAAGTAATGTGTGCATCGGGACCCAGGGGAAGGAGCAGTGACCCTGGGGGAGACTGAACCAGACCTACCTACTGGTGTTGGGGGGTCTCCTGCAGAGGCGAGTAGTGGCTCTGTTTCACCGTGGGGATAAGGACACTGGCAGCAGAGGTTCTGGGAAGTTCTCCTTGGCGTGAGCCCTCCCAGAGTCTGCCATTAACCCCACCAAAGAGCACCGGTAGGCTCCAGTGTTGGGTTGCCTCAGGCAAAACAACCAACAGGGAGGGAACCCAGCCCCACCCATCAACAGTCAAGTGGATTAAGGTTTTACTGAGCTCTGACCGCCACAGCAACAGGGAGGGAACCCAGCCCCACCCATCAACAGTCAAGTGGATTAAGGTTTTACTGAGCTCTGACCGCCACAGCAACAGTCAGCTCTACCCACCACCAGAGCCTCCCATCAAGCCTCTTAGATAGCCTCAACCACCAGAGGGCAGACAACAGAAGCAAGAAAAACTACGATCCTGCAGCCTGTGGACCAAAAACCACAGTTACAGAAACATAGAGAAGATGAAAAGGCAGAGGGCTATGTACCAGATGAAGGAACAAGAAAAAACCCCAGAAAAACAACTAAATGAAGTGGAGATAGGCAACCTTCCAGAAAAAGAATTCAGAATAATGATAGTGAAGATGATCCAGGACCTCGGAATAAGAATGGAGGCAAAGATTGAGAAGATGCAAGAAATGATTAACAAAGACCTAGAAGAATTAAAGAACAAACAAACAGAGATCACCAATACAATAACTGAAATGAAAACTACACTAGAAGGAATCAATAGCAGAATAACTGAGGCAGAAGAACGGATAAGTGACCTGGAAGACAGAATGGTGGAATTCACTGCTGCAGAACAGACTAAAGAAAAAACAATGAAAAGAAATGAAGACAGCCTAAGAGACCTCTGGGACAACATTAAACGCAACAACATTCGCATTATAGGGGTCCCAGAAGGAGAAGAGAGAGAGAAAGGACCAGAGAAAATATTTGAAGAGATTATAGTCGAAAACTTCCCTAACATGGGAAAGGAAATAGCCACCCAAGTCCAGGAAGCGCAGAGAGTCCCATACAGAATAAACCCAAGGAGAAACACGCCGAGACACATAGTAATCAAAGTGGCAAAAATTAAAGACAAAGAAAAATTATTGAAAGCAGCAAGGGAAAAACGACAAATAACATACAAGGGAACTCCCATAAGGTTAACAGCTGATTTCTCAGCAGAAACTCTGCAAGCCAGAAGGGACTGGCATGATATACTTAAAGTGATGAAAGGGAAGAACCTACAACCAAGATTACTCTACCTGGCAAGGATCTCATTTAGATTTGATGGAGAAATCAAAAGCTTTGCAGACAAGCAAAAGCTAAGAGAATTCAGCACCACCAAACCAGCTCTACAACAAATGCTAAAGGAACTTCTCTAGTGGGAAACACAAGAGAAGAAAAGGACCTACAAAAACAAACCCAAAACAATTAAGAAAATGGTCATAGGAACATACATATCGATAATTACCTTAAACGTGAATGGATTAAATGCCCCAACCAAAAGACATAGACTGGCTGAATGGATACAAAAACAAGACCCATATATATGCTGTCTACAAGAGACCCACTTTAGACCTAGGGACACATACAGACTGAAAGTGAGGGGATGGAAAAAGATATTCCATGCAAATGGAAATCAAAAGAAAGCTGGAGTAGCTATACTCATATCAGATAAAATAGACTTTAAAATAAAGAATGTTACAAGAGACAAGGAAGGACACTACATAATGATCCAGGGATCAATCCAAGAAGAAGATATAACAATTATAAATATATATGCACCCAACATAGGAGCACCTCAATACATAAGGCAACTGCTAACAGCTATAAAAGAGGAAATCGACAGTAACACAATAATAGTGGGGGACTTTAACACCTCACTTACACCAATGGACAGATCATCCAAAATGAAAATAAATAAGGAAACAGAAGCTTTAAATGACACAATAGACCAGATAGATTTAATTGATATATATAGGACATTCCATCCAAAAACAGCAGATTACACGTTCTTCTCAAGTGCGCACGGAACATTCTCCAGGATAGATCACATCTTGGGTCACAAATCAAGCCTCAGTAAATTTAAGAAAATTGAAATCATATCAAGCATCTTTTCTGACCACAACGCTATGAGATTAGAAATGAATTACAGGGAAAAAAACGTAAAAAGGACAAACACATGGAGGCTAAACAATACGTTACTAAATAACCAAGAGATCACTGAAGAAATCAAAGAGGAAATCAAAAAATACCTAGAGACAAATGACAATGAAAACACGACGACCCAAAACCTATGGGATACAGCAAAAGCGGTTCTAAGAGGGAAGTTTATAGCTATACAAGCCTACCTAAAGAAACAAGAAAAATCTCAAGTAAACAATCTAACCTTACACCTAAAGAAACTAGAGAAAGAAGAACAAACAAAACCCAAAGTTAGCAGAAGGAAAGAAATCATAAAGATCAGAGCAGAAATAAATGAAATAGAAACAAAGAAAACAATAGCAAAGATCAATAAAACTAAAAGTTGGTTCTTTGAGAAGATAAACAAAATTGATAAGCCATTAGCCAGACTCATCAAGAAAAAGAGGGAGAGGACTCAAATCAATAAAATCAGAAATGAAAAAGGAGAAGTTACAACAGACACCGCAGAAATACAAAGCATCCTAAGAGACTACTACAAGCAACTTTATGCCAATAAAATGGACAACCTGGAAGAAATGGACAAATTCTTAGAAAGGTATAACCTTCCCAGACTGAATCAGGAAGAAACAGAAAATATGAACAGACCAATCACAAGTAATGAAATTGAAACTGTGATTAAAAATCTTCCAACAAACAAAAGTCCAGGACCAGATGGCTTCACAGGTGAATTCTATCAAACATTTAGAGAAGAGCTAACACCCATCCTTCTCAAACTCTTCCAAAAAATTGCAGAGGAAGGAACACTCCCAAACTCATTCTATGAGGCCACCATCACCCTGATACCAAAACCAGACAAAGACACTACAAAAAAAGAAAATTACAGACCAATATCACTGATGAATATAGATGCAAAAATCCTCAACAAAATACTAGCAAACAGAATCCAGCAACACATTAAAAGGATCATACACCACGATCAAGTGGGATTTATCCCAGGGATGCAAGGATTCTTCAATATACGCAAATCAATCAATGTGATACACCATATTAACAAATTGAAGAATAAAAACCATATGATCATCTCAATAGATGCAGAAAAAGCTTTTGACAAAATTCAACACCCATTTCTGATAAAAACTCTCCAGAAAGTGGGCATAGAGGGAACCTACCTCAACATAATAAAGGCCATATATGACAAACCCACAGCAAACATCATTCTCAATGGTGAAAAACTGAAAGCATTTCCTCTAAGATCAGGAACGAGACAAGGATGTCCACTCTCACCACTATTATTCAACATAGTTCTGGAAGTCCTAGCCACGGCAATCAGAGAAGAAAAAGAAATAAAAGGAATACAAATTGGAAAAGAAGAAGTAAAACTGTCACTGTTTGCAGATGACATGATACTATACATAGAGAATCCTAAAACTGCCACCAGAAAACTGCTAGAGCTAATTAATGAATATGGTAAAGTTGCAGGATACAAAATTAATGCACAGAAATCTCTTGCATTCCTATACACTAATGATGAAAAATCTGAAAGAGAAATTATGGAAACACTCCCATTTACCATTGCAACAAAAAGAATAAAATACCTAGGAATAAACCTACCTAGGGAGACGAAAGACCTGTTTGCAGAAAACTATAAGACACTGATGAAAGAAATTAAAGATGATACCAACAGATGGAGAGATATACCATGTTCTTGGATTGGAAGAATCAACATTGTGAAAATGAGTATACTACCCAAAGCAATCTACAGATTCAATGCAATCCCTATCAAATTACCAATGGCATTTTTTACGGAGCTAGAACAAATCATCTTAAAATTTGTATGGAGACACAAAAGACCCCGAATAGCCAAAGCAGTCTTGAGGGAAAAAAATGGAGCTGGAGGAATCAGACTCCCTGACTTCAGACTATACTACAAAGCTACAGTAATCAAGACAGTATGGTACTGGCACAAAAACAGAAACATAGATCAATGGAACAAGATAGAAAGCCCAGAGATTAACCCACGCACCTATGGTCAACTAATCTATGACAAAGGAGGCAAAGATATACAATGGAGAAAAGACAGTCTCTTCAATAAGTGGTGCTGGGAAAACTGGACGGCTACATGTAAAAGAATGAAATTAGAATACTCCCTAACACCATACACAAAAATAAACTCAAAATGGATTAGAGACCTAAATATAAGACTGGACACTATAAAACTCTTAGAGGAAAACATAGGAAGAACACTCTTTGACATGAATCACAGCAAGATCTTTTTTGATCCACCTCCTAGAGTAATGGAAATAAAAACAAAAATAAACAAATGGGACCTAATGAAACTTCAAAGCTTTTGCACAGCAAAGGAAACCATAAACAAGACGAAAAGACAACCCTCAGAATGGGAGAAAATATTTGCAAATGAATCAACGGACAAAGGATTAATCTCCAAAATATATAAACAGCTCATTCAGCTCAATATCAAAGAAACAAACACCCCAATCCAAAATGGGCAGAAGACCTAAATAGACATTTCTCCAAAGAAGACATACAGATGGCCACGAAGCACATGAAAAGATGCTCAACATCACTAATTATTAGAGAAATGCAAATCAAAACTACAATGAGGTATCACCTCACTCCTGTTAGAATGGGCATCATCAGAAAATCTACAAACAACAAATGCTGGAGAGGGTGTGGAGAAAAGGGAACCCTCTTGCACTGTTGGTGGGAATGTAAATTGATACAGCCACTATGGAGAACAATATGGAGGTTCCTTAAAAAGCTAAAAATAGAATTACCATATGACCCAGCAATCCCACTACTGGGCATATACCCAGAGAAAACCGTAATTCAAAAAGACACATGCACCCGAATGTTCATTGCAGCACTATTTACAATAGCCAGGTCATGGAAGCAACCTAAATGCCCATCAACAGACGAATGGATAAAGAAGCTGTGGTACATATATACAATGGAATATTACTCAGCCATAAAAAGGAACGAAATTGAGTCATTTGTTGAGACATGGATGGATCTAGAGACTGTCATACAGAGTGAAGTAAGTCAGAAAGAGAAAAACAAATATCGTATATTAATGCATGTATGCGGAACCTAGAAAAATGGTACAGATGAGCCAGTTTGCAGGGCAGAAGTTGAGACACAAATGTAGAGAATGGTCATATGGACACCAAGGGGGGAAAACTGCGGTGAGGTGGGGATGGTGGTGTGCTGAATTGGGCAATTGGGATTGACATGTATACACTGATGTGTATAAAACTGATGCCTAATAAGAACCTGCAGTATAAAAAAACAAACAAAACAACTAATACTAAACTTTCGTTGGGTTACGTGTATGGAAATATGTTAATATAAATGTTTCAGACATTACATGAAATTTCTAAAAATCTTATATTTGTATTTGTATGGAAATATGTTAATATAAATGTTTCAGACATTAAAAAAAAAAAAAACCAAGGAGAAACACGCCGAGACACATAGTAATCAAATTGACAAAAATTAAAGACAAAGAAAAATTATTGAAAGCAACAAGGAAAAAACGACAAATAACATACAAGGGAACTCCCATAAAGTTAACAGCTGATTTCTCAGCAGAAACTCTACAAGCCAGAAGGGAGTGGCATGACATATTTAAAGTGATGAAAGGGAAGAACCTACCGCCAAGATTATTCTACCCAGCAAGGATCTCATTCAGATTCGATAGAGGAATCAAAAGCTTCACAGAGAAGCAAAAGCTAAGAGAATTCAGCACCACCAAACCAGCTCTACAGCAAATGCCAAAGGAACTTCTCTAAGTGGGAAACACAAGAGAAGAAAAGGACCTACAAAAACAAACCCAAAACAATTAAGAAAATGGTCATAGGAACATACATATCGATAATTACCTTAAACGTGAATGGATTAAATGCTCCAACCAAAAGACACAGGCTCGCTGAATGGATACAAAAACAAGACCCATATGTATGCTGTCTACAAGAGACCCACTTCAGACCTAGGGACACATACAGACTGAAAGTGAGGGGATGGAAAAGGAGATTCCATGCAAAAGGAAATCAAAAAAAAGCTGGAGTAGCAATACTCATATCAGATAAAATAGACCTTAAAATAAAGAATGTTACAAGAGACAAGGAAGGACACTACATAATGATCAAGGGGTCAATCCAAGAAGAAGATATAACAATTATAAATATATATGCACCCAACATAGGAGCACCTCAATACATAAGGCAACTGCTAATAGCTATAAAAGAGGAAATTGACAATAACACAGTAATAGTGGGGGACTTTAACACCTCACTTACACCAATGGACAGATCATCCAAAATGAAAATAAATAAGGAAACAGAAGCTTTAAATGACACAATAGACCAGATAGATTTAATTGACATTTATAGGACATTCCATCCAAAAACAGCAGATTACACTTTCTTCTCAAGTGCACATGGAACATTCTCTAGGATAGATCACATCTTGGGTCACAAATCAAGCCTCAGTAAATTTAAGAAAATTGAAATCATATCAAGCATCTTTTCTGACCACAACGCTATGAGATTAGAAGTCAATTACAGGGAAAAAACATAAAAAACACAAACACATGAGGCTAAACAATACGTTACTAAATAACCAAGAGATCACTGAGGAAATCAAAAAATACCTAGAGACAAATGACAACGCAACACGACAATCCAAAACCTATGGGATGCAGCAAAAGCAGTTCTAAGAGGGAAGTTTATAGCAATACAAGCCTACCTCAAGAAACAAGAAAAATCTCAAATAAACAATCTAACCTTACACCTAAAGAAACTAGAGAAAGAAGAACAAACAAAACCCAAAGTTAGTAGAAGGAAAGAAATCATAAAGAGCAGAGCAGAAATAAGTGAAATAGAAACAAAGAAAACAATAGCAAAGATCAATAAAACTAAAAGCTGGTTCTTTGAGAAGATAAACAAAACTGATAAACCTTTAGCCAGACTCATCAAGAAAAAGAGGGAGAGAACTCAAATCAATAAAATTAGAAATGAAAAAGGAGAAGTTACAACAGACACCGCAGAAATACAAAGCATCCTAAGAGACTAGTACAAGCCACTCTATGCCAATAAAATGGACAACCGGGAAGAAATGGACAAATTCTTAGAAAGGTATAACCTTCCAAGACTGAACCAGGAAGAAATAGAAAATATGAACAGACCAATCACAAGTAATGAAATTGAAACTGTGATTAAAAATCTTCCAACAAACAAAAGTCCAGGACCAGATGGCTTCACAGGTGAATTCTATCAAACATTTAGAGACGAACTAAAACCCATTATTCTCAGGCTCTTCCAAAAAATTGCAGAGGAAGGAACACTCCCAAACTCATTCTATGAGGCCACCATCACCCTGATACCAAAACCAGACAAAGATATTACAAAAAAAGAAAATTACAGACCAATATCACTGGTGAATATAGATGCAAAAATCCTCAACAAAATACTAGCAATCAGAATCCAACAACACATTAAAAGGATCATACACCATGATCAAGTGGGATTCATCCCAGGGATGCAAGGATTCTTCAATATACACAAATCAATCAATGTGATACACCACATTAACAAACTGAAGAATAAAAACCATATGATCATCTCAATAGATGCAGAAAAAGCTTTTGACAAAATTCAACACCCATTTATGACAAAAACTCTCTGGAAAGTGGGCATAGAGGGAACCTACCTCAACATAATGAAGGCCATATATGACAAACCCACAGCCAACATCATTCTCAATGGTGCAACACTGAAAGCATTTCTCCTAAGATCAGGGAACAAGACAAGGATGTCCACTCTCACCACTATTATTCAACATAGTTTTGGAAGTCCTAGCCACAGCAATCAGAGAAGAAAAAGAAATAAAAGGAATTCAAATTGGAAAAGAGGAAGTAAAACTGTCACAGTTTGCAGACGACATGATACTATACATAGAGAATCCTAAAGATGCCACCAGAAAACTACTAGAGCTAATCAATGGATTTGGTAAAGTTGCAGGATACAAAATTAATGCACAGAAATCTCTTGCATTCCTATACACGAATGATGAAAAATCAGAAAGAGAAATTAAGGAAACGCTCCCATTTACACTTGCAACAAAAAGAATAAAATACCTAGGAATAAACGTACCTAGGGAGACAAAAGACCTGTATGCAGAAAACTAAAAGACACTGATGAAAGAAATTAAAGATGATACCAACAGATGGAGAGATATACCATATTCTTGGATTGGAAGAATCAATATTGTGAAAATGACTATACTACCCAAAGCAATCTACAGATTCAATGCAATCCCTATCAAATTACCAATGGCATTTTTTACAGAACTAGAATAAAAAATCTTAAAATTTGTATGGAGACACAAAAGACCCTGAAAAGCCAAAGCAGTCTTGAGGGAAAAAAATGGAGCTGGAGGAATCAGACTCCCTGACTTCAGACTATACTACAAAGCTACAGTAATCAAGACAATATGGCACTGGCACAAAAACAGAAATATAGATGAATGGCACAGGATAGAAAGCCCAGAGATAAACCCATGCACCCATAGTCAACTAGTCTATGACAAAGGAGGCAAGGATATACAATGGAGAAAAGACAGTCTCTTCAATAAGTGGTGCTGGGAAAACTGGACAGCTACATGTAAAAGAATGAAATTAGAACACTCCCTAACACCATACACAAAAATAAACTCAAAATGGATTAGAGACCTAAATGTAAGACTGGACACTATAAAACTCTTACAGGAAAACATAGGAAGAACACTCTTTGACATAAATCACAGCAAGATCTTTTTTGATCCACCTCATAGAGTAATGGAAATAAAAACAAAAATAAACAAATGGGACCTAATGAAACTTAAAAGCTTTTGCACAGCAAAGGAAACCATAAACAAGACGAAAAGACAACCCTCAGAATGAGAGAAAATATTTGCAAATGAATCAGCGCACAAAGGATTAATCTCCAAAATATATAAACAGCTCATGCAGCTCAATATTAAAAAAAAACAAACAACCCAATCAGAAAATGGGCAGAAGAGCTAAATAGACATTTCTCCAAAGAAGACATACAGATGGCCAAGAAGCACATGAAAAGCTGCCCAACATCACTAATTATTAGAGAAATGCAAATCAAAACTACAATGAGGTATCACCTCACACCAGTTAGAATGGGCATCATCAGAAAATCTAGAAACAACAAATGCTGGAGAGGGTGTGGAGAAAAGGGAACCCTCTTGCACTGTTGGTGGGAATGTAAATTGATACAACCACTATGGAGAACAGTATGGAGGTTCCTTGAAAAACTAAAAATAGAATTACCATATGACCCAGCAATCCGACTACTGGGCATATACCCAGAGAAAACCATAATTCAAAAAGACACATGCGGAGACGGATTTGTAAACCCCGGAGCGAGGTTCTGCCTACCCGAGGCCGCTGCTGTGCGGAGACCCCGGGGGAAACCACCGTCACCATGTCTGACCAGGAGGCAAAACCTTCAACCGAGGACTTGGGGGATAAGAAGGAAGGAGAATATATTAAACTCAAAGTCATCGGACAGGATAGCAGTGAGATTCACTTCAAAGTGAAAATGACAACACATCTCAAGAAACTCAAAGAATCGTACTGTCAAAGACAGGGAGTTCCCATGAATTCACTCAGGTTTCTCTTTGAAGGTCAGAGAATTGCTGATAATCACACTCCAAAAGAACTGGGAATGGAGGAAGAAGATGTGATTGAAGTTTATCAGGAACAAACAGGGGGTCGTTCAACAATTTAGATATTTTTATTTTTTTTCTTTTCCCTTAATCCTTTTTTATTTTTAAAAATAGTTCTTTTGTAATGTGGTGTTCAAAACAGAATTGAAAACTGGCACCCCATCTCTTTAGAACATCTGGTAATTTGAATTCTAGTGCCCATTATTCATTATTGTTTGTTTTCATTGTGCTGATTTTTGGTGATCAAACCTCAGCCCCGTTCATATCGCCCTCTCCTTTTTAAAAATTATGTGTGTGCACAGAGAGGCCGCCTTTTCCAGGACTGTGCATTTACAGGCTTGTGATAAATAAGATTGACTAATGCGAGTGTTCATAATGACTTTCCAATTGGCCCCGAAGTTCTAGCATGTGATCGCTTCGCTCCTGGACTGTGACTCTCAGTGGGAGATGGAAGTTTTTCAGAGAACTGAACTGTGGGAAAATGCCCTTTCCTTAACTTGAAGCTACTTTTAAAATCTGAGGGTCTGGACCAAAAGAAGAGGAATATCAGGTTGGAGTCAAGGTGACAGAGGTGGTGAAAATAATGACTAACTCCAAAGATGGCTTCACTGAAGAGAAAGCATTTTAAGATGAAAGAAAAATCTTGTCAGAAGATCCCAGAAAAGTTCTAATTTTCATTAGCAGTTAAAGTTATTCATGCAGAAGTGTATACAGCAGAACGCTGCTCTTTTTGACTTTATTTGTACTTTTTGGCCTGGGATATGGGTTTTAAATGGACATTGTCTGTACCAGCTTCATTAAAATAAACAAAATATTTGTAAAAACCGTAAAAAAAAAAAAAAAAAAAGACACATGCACCCCAATGTTCACTGCAGCACTATTTACAATAGCCAGGTCATGGAAGCAACCTAAATGCCCATCAACAGACAAATGGATAAAGAAGATGTGGTACATATATACAATGGAATATTACTCAGCCATAAAAAGGAACGAAATTGGGTCATTTGTAGAGATGTGGATGGATCGAGAGACTGTCATACAGAGTGAAGTAAGTCAGAGAAAAACAAATATCGTATATTAATGCATATATGTAGAACCTGAAAAAATGGTACAGATGAACCGTTCTGCAGGGCAGAAGTAGAGACACAGATGTAGAGAACAAACGTATGGACACCAAGGTGGGAAAGTGGAGGGGGCGGGTGGGGAGGGTGTGATGAACTGGGAGATTGGGATTGACATATATACACTAATACATATAAAATGGATAACTAATAAGAACCTGCTGTATAAAAAAATAAATAAAATAAAATTCAAAAATTCAAAAAAAAAATAGTGCAGTACCATCTCACTATAACCCAAAATGTAAAATAAATATCTATGCGTCCATACTGATATAAATGATTAAGTAAATTAACAAATGGGGAAAACAAACAAATCTTTCATGCAGAAGAATCCCAATTAATTTATGTAGAGATCCGCCTTCAAGGAGGTAGGGCATAACTGCCACCCCTTACGTTTGGGCACATCGTGACTTCCTTCCAAAGAGGACAGGAAGGAAAGGAGAGGAAAAAAAGAGGAACTTTGCAAAGGAGAAACCTGATGAATACACCTCGGCCAGGTGATCAAGGTCAGCACCGAAGGTGATCACCCCTGTCACCGCGTGCGCCCTGATGTGATGACACAGCACTTGCTCCTTTGTGCTCCCTCCCCAAACCCACAACCCCAGTCTGACTACAAGAAAAACATCAGGCAAACCCAAATTTAGGGACACTCTACAAAATAACCTGGCAAGTACTCAAACCATCAAGGTCATTAAAACAAGGGAAATCTGAGAAAATGTCACAGCCAAGAGGAGCTTACAGAGACACGATGGTTAAATGTCATGTGGTGACCTGGACAGGGTCCTGGAGCAGAAAACGGCCATTAGTAAAAACTAAATATAGGTCATAATAATCTATCAATGTTGATTCCTTAGTTGAGATGAATGTCCCAATGTAAGAGAGGGGGGAGGACCTGGGCAGCAAGACCAGGAAGGCCCGTCCTGAAGCCAGCCAAGGAGAAAGCTCTAGAGGCAGGAGTGGCTGCAGGTGGACACAGACGTGCTCTGGCCGCACTGGCCATGGACACCACCACTCTGTGCCGTGTGGCTCAGCAGAACACTCTTAATTTCATAACTAATAACAGGGACTTCCCTGGCGGTCCAGTGGTTAAGACTTCGCCTTCCACTGCAGGAGGTGAGGGTTCGATCTCTGGTCGGGGAGCTAAGATCCCACGTGCCTCGTGGCCAAAACACCAAAACATAAAACAGAAGCAATATTGTAAGCAATTATACTCCAATAAAGAGGTTAAAAAAAAAAAAAGAAGCAATACTGTAACAAATTCAATAAAGACTTTAAAAATGGTCCACATCAAAAAAAAAATCTTAAAAACAATAAAAATAAAAAATAAAATAAAATAACTAATAATAAAGGGCCGCCTCTTGCTGACTTCTGCTCTTAATGCAGTAATTGGTCCAACTCCAATAAGCTAAATGTAATACCCCGGGAGATGAAAGGAGGGGGGCACAGCTGTCCCCCATTTCTCTGCAGACGGCACAGCCTCCAGACTCACCACCTTGTACATCCACAGGGACTGGAGTACCAGAGCGACTAAAAGAGAGACATTTCCCACTAAATAAAGTCTAGACATTTCCCACTAATAAAGGCTCCGCATCTGAGCCTTCTGCGTGAGTAGCACAAATTCCAGTGGTTATAAATCAGGTTTATGAATTCTGTATGCATCTGGGAAAAAACCTCAGTCCCCACTGAGCTGCTCACCCACCGTACATCTCTGCCGTAACTGGACAGCTGACAAAAGGCCCTCGGCCCTGATGACGCATTGTCACAAAGTCAAGCTTCACGGGCTCAGAACCAGCATGGAGGGCTGCTGAGAGCCCCTACCCCGCATGAAATCCAGCCCTGTTGATCCAGGCGGCCAACTGCTCTTTTAGTCCAACCGCACCAACTGTGTATTTTCCATCCTCACTGTCCTGGGCAATACTGCACATCCTGGATTATTCTTTGGAAATACACAATGCATGAATCACGAAACCAACTGTGAAGGCCCCAAATTAGACGCTGCTGACCAGCCCCAGAAAACGCTATCATTTTAGAATGTTCTTCTGAAGTGGTTTTGTGTTTTATTGGCAAAATGGTGTATTATTATTGCAATCATGATTTAAATATAAATACCATTAGAGCTATAATAATAATGCACATGTACTTTGTGATTTTATTTCAAAGACTTCACGCCACTATATATATAACTCAATCATTAGCCTCCCAGCGAGACAAAAGGCTGGAAGTACTGCCTCTGCTTTGCAGACGGCAAGTCTAAAGCAGAGAAACAAATGGTAGGCAGGCCCGAGGCTGTGTACAGGAACAAACGAAAGCTACAAAACTGCTCGGTTGCTTTTACCCACAAATGCTCACATCCACCTGCACGGAGGCAGGTTCACACACTTCTCACAACAAAACCATATCCTGGATGTTTACAAGGAATGTGAGCCAGCAGAAAGCTCTCTTGAGAGAAAGAACAGAACTGAAACTCCAGTTGTAACCCTGAGAGACATGAAGCAGAACTCCTGAGGGGGGAGTTTTCACATACACAAGCATCTAGAAGATGCAAGGATGCATCTCTCCTTTGTCAGCACCCACGTCAACATCCATCCATCGTTTGTGCCTGTCTACAGTGACTCTTTCAGTGGATAAAAGATGCACCACTCTCGTCTCAGGGGTCCTGGGACTTCCCGCCTCGGGTCCCCAAGCCCTTACGGGAAATGCAGACCGGGAAGCTCAGAGGACAGGGCCGGCTCTGACCTCGGGCGGGAAAGCGAGAGGCAGCATGCCAAGAAGCCAGGGCCGCGGCCACCTGCCCTGGAGAAGAGGCCTGCATTTCACACTGGACACCAAGACCTGGAAAGGGCCCAAATCAACCGCTCCCCAGGAAGGAGAAAGCAAAGACCAGCAGTGTTTGACACGAGAGGGACACTGGGGTGTCTAACAGACAACACGCACGACACACACCCGAGACCGGGCTACTGGTCCGTCTCCGTGGCCTTCTCTGGAAGAGGCGACTCCATCCCCTCCCATTAGTGGGGGAAAACCTCAGGGTCATCTTTAACCTCTCTCTCTCACCTCCATCCAGTCTCTCAGCAAACCCTTCAAACCAGCCAGATGCAACCCCGGCTCGCCGCCACCTGGCTCTGAGCCCACGCCATTGCCTCCCCTCGGATTAGGTCAACAACCTAACTGGCCTCCCTGGCTTCCACCCAGCTTCTCCCTGCACCCCGTCCCCTGCATGTGTCCCAAGCCACCTTTCACAGGCAACGCCACATTAACCCTCTGTTGAGAAGCCTCTCTCTTCCAGATCAAAAGCCAACGTCCTTCCAAGGGCTCACGTGTCCTATGGGACCCGGGCCATCACCGCTTGGGTGTCATTTCTCTGATGTCCACAAGAGCCTCTGCTTGGGCCCTCAGGCTGGCTGGGCCTCAGGGCCACCCGAGAGGGTTCACCCTCACTCAGAACGTCCGGTGAGATGCCTGTGTCTCGCATAGAGGGCACGCTTTATAAAGAGCTCTAGCTTCACCCCTCACTGAGGCTGACAGATGCGCGGGGAAGAGAACCCCAGGCAAAAGGCTCCCAGCTCGTGGTCCTTCCAGGGCGCCTGCTCCCTCAGGGAACCGTGCACAACTGCTCACATGACCGAAACAGTGTGACCTGCCTCTGCACGTGTGTGTGCATGGGCGTGTGTGTGGACGTGTGTGCGTGCATGGGTGTGTGTATGCATGGGCGTGTGTGCACGTGGGTGTGTGTGCATGTGGGTGTATGTGCATGGGCATGTGTGTGCATGGGTCTGTGTGTACGTGGGTGCATGTGTGTGCATGGGTGTGTGTGCACGGGCGTGTGTGCACGTGGGTGCGTGTGCATGTGTGCGCACGTGGGGTGTGTGGGTGTGCATGGGCGTGTGTGTGCACGTGGGTGCATGTATGCATGGATGTGTGTGCACGTGGGTGCGTGTGTGTGCATGGGTGTGCACGTGGGTGCATGTGCACATGGGTGCATGTGCACATGGGTGCGTGTGTGCACACGGGCATGTGTATGCATGGGCGTGTGTGCACGTGGGTGCATGTGCACGTGGGTGCAGGTGGGGGTGGGTGTGCATGTCCTGGTGTTGGCCCAGCACGTGGGGCTGACTTTGCGTTAGTAGGCCTGGCTGTGACGCGCCTCCTGGGCTCTCTGCCTCGTGTCTGAGCACCTTTGCGTGGCAGCATCTGGAGACGACCCTGCTTCCAGGTGGAAAGGCACGGTCTCCCCCGCTCTCACGGGGTCTCTGAGCAGCAGGGATGGGCTCAGTTTAAACAACCATTCTTGTTCCTTCTTGAGAAGCTGCAGCTTCTGCCCCACAGGGGCGAAGACCACAGGCAGGAGGCACCTCTGCGCCTGAGTCAAAGGTTTCCCCGACCGAGCTGGGCAGCAGCCATGGGCACAGAACAGACTCTGACAAACGGCTATCGGCTAACACGCGACGGGAGTTAGAAATTCGCAGCGAGGGGGAAATGAGCAAAGCCTCTGACTGTGACCGTGACCGTGGCTGGTGGAGGAGGGCCCACCCCAGGGCGTGCAGCACGTGGGGAATCGTGAAGGGCAGGACCAAGAATGGGGAATCGCAGAGTCATGACCACATACGAAACCAACGCTCCTGGCAGGTTCCTGAGCGTTCATCAGATACAACTGCCCCTGTCTGTCCACGTCCTGCTCTGGAACGGAACTGACCAAAACGGGGAAAAAGTATGGATGCCACCTCACTTGCCAATTTAAGAGCTAAAATGTATGCGAAAATCTTTTCTACTTAAAGGGCTTTCATTTCTTGTTTCCCTCTGTCACCTAAAATGCTTTGTTCGAGGGCAGGCGGTTTGCTGTTTTTATTTGCTCGGCCGGGTCAATCTCTCCCGATCGTCTCTGACGCTCTGGCCCTCCGGCTCCGCAGCGCTCCGCAGGCGTGTTTCCTGGACAACACCACGTTTACGCAAGGGCACAAAGAGCAGCCTACTTCATTCATGCCTGGCATTAAAGGCAAGTTTATCGGGTGAGAGCAGGATTCTGAAAGCCCTGGTAGTTTTCCCGCATCCCTCCTGAGAAGAAACAGCTCAATAACCGGGTCCCCCAGGCTAGCAACAGGACGGCAGGTCGCGGCCAAGCCACGGGACAGAAGGGCCAGGCTGCTGAGCAGGGTCGGAACGCAGGGGCCCGGCTGCGGTCAGGACCTCCAGCCACGCTCCCCGGGCTGCAGTCCCCGGCCCACGCCCCAGGCCTGAGACAGATTACCCACACACCTCAGATGGAGAGAGAGAGAGCAAGACTTGGCGGGGGAGGGAGGGAAGAGAGAGAGGGGAAGGGGGGGACAGAGGGAGGGCGGAGAGGTCGCACCCGCTAGAGTGGACACAAGAAGAAACCCAGGCCATCCAACACAACAGTCACATGGGCAAATGGTGAACAACGCACGTGCCTTCCACCGGCCGGGACGTGCGCTAAAACTTAAATGACCGCCATCAGGATGGCTGGGGCCTGCAGGAGGCATCTGGGGGCCTGTCTCTGCAGCTTAGCTCTGTCTCTCAGACCCAGCGGGGCCACGTCCTGCCACCGTAAGAGCAGGAGGTGTGATCACGCTGCAGGAAACCCCCAGTGACGTGCTCAGAAGGCACCTCCCGACCCGGCCGGCACACCAAGCCAACGACGCTGGAGGGAGGCCCCGGGCTCGCCCTGGGAGATGCGGTCATGCTGAAAACGTTGTGCAGGGCGCTGACCGCGTGGATGAAGCACCTTCGTCCCGGAGTGAGACTGCCTGGGAAATCTCTCAACGCACCAGATGGGGCCCACGTGCCTGTCACCCTGAGGCCCTCCCTGCGCACCTACCGCGGTGAGGTGGCACCTCTGTCCCGGCATCCAGCACTACCCCCTGCTCCCCACCAGGCTTTCTGGTCTCAAGCCCCATCTGCTCTGATCCCAGTGCCGCCCTGCAGATGAGAAGGCAGAGGGTCAGCCCAGGCCCGTGGGCCTGAGCGGCAGAGGGAGGGCGACGCCCGGGCCCCCGCGTGTCGAGGACACCACCTCCCCTGCCCCCGACAGGCCACCGACCACACTGCCTCCTGTGGGAGAAGCACTGTGTGTCCCAGCTGCTCCCCCTCCGACAGAGCACGCTCTGCGGGCAAGGACGGGAACGACGCTGGTGCCAGGCGCGTCCAGAATACAGTGGCGCGGGCAGGTGGCCGTCACGTGGGCTGGACCAAGTGGGCGGCCGCTGTGGTGCACAAGCTGACGCTGGCCTGCCTGGCGGAGAAAATGAGCCTCAATGCAGCTGCTGGGTCGATTCAACAAAAACACTCCAGCCCCTCATTTTCGGAAGCTATGTTCACATCTCTAAGGCGCAAGATAAGAAAGAAGGGTGCGTACCAACACAGGGCCACTGACGAGAGGGCTCTTCAATCCAGAGAGTTAGAATTACACAGAGTGGCAGTGTTGCTTCGACTGCTGATAAGGATCATTCCAAAGTACTTTAGGTCACACTTCTATACTGAGCAGAAAAGCAACGTCTAATCCGCAGTGTACAAAACATCACATCAGTCAGAAAGAGGACGCTCACTGCCACCAAGCGTCAGCTGATGGCGCGTGGACGAGCCAGCCCCTCCTCCGTGGCTCAGCTGCCCTTCTGTCCTCTACGGAAAGACGGGGCCCCAAACCCACACGAGGAAGCAGGAGGCACTATTCATCAGTGAGGAGTCTGCACTGACAGAGGGGACCCCATGAACTCTGTCCCTACACGGGCCCACAGAGGAAGGGACAGAAGCATGAGGACACAGCCCCGGTGGCTGGGGCTTCTGATATCAGCCATCTGGCTGCCCCTTTCCCCATACAAGAGAAAAGCTGTCCACACAGCAGAAGACGGCCGGGGGTTGATCCTGGCTCTGACAGTCAGTAGTTTGAAGATCTTGATCAACCTCTTTGTGACTCAGTTTGCTGACCTGCAAAATGGGATGATAAGAGCATCAACCTCAGGGAGTAGTGATGTAATAATAAGGAAAGTTCTGTGAAAGCTCCTGGTACAAAGGAAGTTAGCTGCAGCCACTGCCACCACCAGCACCACTACCACCATCACCATTACCACCACCACCATCACCAACATCATCACCACCATCATCTTCACCACCATCACCACCACCACCATCATCAACATCATCACCATCACCACAATCACCACCACCACCATCACCACAATTAGCATCACCTTTGTCTCTCCAACAGGAACTGTGGACCGAATGAATATAATAAATCACCATTTATCCCTTCTGAAATTTAAACTATCTAAGAGCAAAGACCATGTCTTACACATCTTGGTATGCCAAAAACCTACCACTGTGAGTGATTTTATAAAAGTCTGTGGAATTGAAAGAAACTGCAAAGAGACCAGAAGATGGGGATTCTATTTTGACCTTTAAGAACCAAAGTCACAACCAACCCACAGATTCTGAAGAGGATCAGTTGCTGAAAGCATAAAGTTGCAAAGTTAGAAGAGGTGACTTCTCATTTCAAATTTTTCCTTTAACCTCTCTCAAGCACAAGATGGCAGAAATTGAAATAACCTACTCTCTACAAACTTATATCTCTACCTTAAAAGAAAAATCAACCTACACTTTCAGCTTTTGTGAATAAGAAAATAAATCAAATTTTTGCACCCAGCTTTCTCTGAGAATACTTTTTCCTGTAAAAAAAAATGAAAATAATAATGAAAAGGAAAGTATCTTCATTTTATAAAATTTGAGACCAATTTCAGTCAAGTTATTATAGATTAGAGAACATCAAGTGAAAAAAAGGTTTATTATTTTTTAAAAGCATGGCATATATAAACTTTAATGTTAGTAAAAGAAATTTTAAAGTTCAAAAGATTTTTTAATGAATCCAATCAGCCTCAAATATAATCCCACCACATTAAAAATAATAAGCATGTGAAAAGACACACAACATTATCAGTCATCAGGGAAATACAAATCAAAACCACAAGTTACCACTTCACACACACTAGGATGGCTAAAATAAAAAAGACACTAACAAGTGTAGGCAAGGATGTGGAGAAATCAGAACCCTTATGCACTGCTGGTGGGAATGGAAAATGCTGCAGCCCCTTTGGGAAAGAGTCTGTCAGTTCCTCTAAAAGTTAAACATGGAGTTACCATATGACCCAGCAATTCTACTCCTAGGTATATAGCCAAGAGAACTGAAAACATGTCCACACAGAAAGACTTGTAAACAAATAATTACAGTGGCATTATTCATAACAGCCAAAAATGGAGGGAAAAAATCCAAATGTCCACTAGCTGATGAATGGATAAACAAAAGGTGATCTATGCATACAGTGAAATACTATTAAGCCTTAAAAGGGAATGAACTTCTGACATATGCTACAGCTCAGATGAACCTCAAAAACATTACGCAAAGTGAAAGAAGCCTGTCACCAAACGTATGATCCTACTTATATGAAATGCTCGGCATAGGCAAATCCAGAGGCACAAAGTAGATCACTGGTTGCCGGGGGCTGGAGGAGCGAGTGATGTGGAATGACTGCTCATTGGTACAGGGTTTCTTTCTGAGAGATGGAAATGTCCTGGAATTAGTGTCAGGGTTGCACAACTCTGAATACACTAAAAGCCACCGAATTATACCCACTAAAAGAGAGACAGGTACCTGCAGGTGGGCAGAACGTAGGTAGGCAGGCAGGTGAGTGAAGAAATTGATCACTTGACAGGTCAGACAGAAGACACAAGTAGGGGTGGGAGAGTTGATTTCTTCTCCCCTTTTCATCACAGCCCTGCTCTGGTCCTGGCCAGCCAGCAACACCCTTCCTTATCCTGTACTTACACCCTTGACAGTTGAACATTTAAAGCCGCAGCTACAGAACATTTCATCTTCTGAGCTGGTCTCTGCTCCAGCAGATAAACTGCAAAGTTGTGTCAGGTGGAGGGAAAACACAGTTGCTTTCTGCCCCTGGCAAAGACCGCTGGGGCAGATTCTGCAGAGTGGGTGACGAGGCTCATGAACTACATCACGATGGACGGCGGGGCGGATCAGATGATGGGGGTTGGGGGGAGGCTGGGAGCAGCGCACGAGCGAAATGGGGAGTGGGCAGCTCCCTTCCGAGCCCGCCCCCATCACTACGGTAACTGCCATCGGCTCGCTCCTCCTTCCTAACACTCTTGCTGTGACACCCACGCAAGTCCTCTGGCTCCCGCTCAACGCCCGTCCCCGCCACCACCGCCACTCAAGCTCACTTCCATCGGTCCCAGGAGCACAACACTCTCCCACCCGCACTGCCGGGCGGACGGGCCTTTGCGGGCCTCTCTCTACTTTCACCAGCCAACCCACGCTCATCTTCATAACGAAATGCACTTCTCTCCTATCTGGCCCTGAAATGAGGTGACCGATGACAGATACTTCATCTCTTCCCCGTAATTCACTCACCCTTAAGGAAAAGTTTCATAAGTAATTAAATTGATTTTCCCTGCTGTTTGGGACACATTTATTTAAGACAGCAAAGTGATAGCAAGCATGACTTCTCGGCGCGGATGCCTTTGGGAGGCTGGCAAGCTAAGTGCTGGAGCAAGACGCCCTCCCCTGGAACAAACCTCCGCAGACGGGGAGCCAAGCGTGCGCCCGCCCTTCCCAGTGGACGTGTGCTTGTATGTATTAGATCCACAGGCACTTCCTGGATTCAGAAAGGCTCTTAAATATTAATGCAGCTTGAATCCTTGAAAATCATTCAATTCTTGTTACTGAAGCAAAAACTCAGACGTCTGACGTTAATGGCTTAGCTAAGCTGCTGGAAGAGTGTGGCCACCGTAGCCGTTTCTAACCACCCTTGGAAGAGTCCCTGACACTTGCCCAAAGAAACAAACAACAGTGGTGAGGCTCGGGGCCTTCAGAAGTCAGTGAGACATCTTTATAAAGAATGGGAAAGAGGGCTTCCCTGGTGGCGCAGTGGTTGAGAATCTGCCTGCCAATGCAGGGGACACGGGTTCGAGCCCTGGGCTGGGAAGATCCCACATGCCGCGGAGCAACTGGGCCCATGAGCCACAACTACTGAGCCTGCGCGTCTGGAGCCTGTGCTCCGCAACAAGAGAGGCCGCGATAGTGAGAGGCCCGCGCACCGCGATGAAGAGTGGCCCCCGCTTGCCAGAAGTAGAGAAAGCCCTCGCACAGAAACGAAGACCCAACACAGCCAGAAATGAATAAATAAATAAATAAATAAACTTTCATTTAAAAAAAAAAAAAAAGAATGGGAAAAACACCTAAAACAAAGGTAAAAGAAAAAAGCACAACGAAAAAGACGGCCCCGTTACTGAGATCCGCTGTGAACAGCACACGGGGCAGCCTGCATTACAATCACCTCTTGCAGACACACCTGCTTTCAGCATCTCTCCGTTTGTATCCAAGTTTGGTCCACAAACATCTCCCCTTTTTGGCAAAGGGGGGATGGTCCACATTCTTGTCACGAAATCTTAGGTGATGAAGTCCTTCCTGTTGAATGACTAGGTGGATGAGAAACCACATGTCCTTCATGTCCTTAGAGCTACATCGTTCAGTCACCGATGCCTGAGTTTGAGAAAATTCATCTAAGACACCTTCGGCTGAAGACTCACAGCCTGCGATTCTGCTTAGACGATCAGTTTCACTGTCATCATTTGCACCTAAAGAGCTGCCCTGCATCCCTCTGCGTGCACCTCCTAGTTCGTCTAATAATGGGGAAATGCATTCCTCTGCCGATTTTCCTCTCCTTGTCATTACGGGTGTAAAAAAATAAAAAAATTCTAATTCTCTACTATGTTCAATAAAAGCTTTTAAAAGAAAAGACTACAAAAATGTCTATGGACTCTTTTATACCTTCTTAAAAGATAACACTATCATTTGGGAAACACAATAAGAAAACTGAAGGAACACACAGAAGGCATGGTTTATTTCTCAGTGACATCAGTCTTCTAGATGATTCCATCTTCCCATTCTTCCATCCTCTTATTATTTTAGTCCTTTTTTTTAACTGTAGTTAGGAATAATTGATGAGTAACAATAAAATAATACCTGGGATGATACAATAGCAAAATATTTTAAGACACAGAAAAAAATTAAGGTCATTATGATCTGACAATATATCTTAGGTTTATAAAAAGGTCCAATGGACCTACACAGTAGCTGCAAGACAGAATGGGATTTTATTCTATTTTTCAAAAATAAGTAGATTTTCTCCTTGCTCTTTGAAGAATGGAATAAAAATCATCAAACTTCAACCCATACACATAGTCTGAAATACTCAAACAGGAAACTCAAAAACTAAAGTTGGGTCGAATGGTCCCTGAGGGTTCACAGAGGTTCACGCCGTTCCTCAAAACTAAGGACAACACAGGACACTCCAGCAGCCTGAATAAAGCCCCTCATCCTCCTTGTGCGTCCCTCAAAGAACCCTACTTGTCTCTGACCAAGAAGACCCAATGCTATGCTCGTGAGGGGTAAAACATTCATCCTGAGAACGATTTTTCACTTCCAGTATTTGACAAGTCTAGCTAATCAGTCTATGAGGAATGTCTGTTAGTCTGCTTTTCGGTCAGTAACCGTTTTCACTTGGAGTTTAAAGCTGACGGTTCTTCAGGCCCAGTCAGAGGCGCTGGTGAATACAGTCTTTGTCGGTCAGTAAACGCTCAAGGCTACCTTTCTGCCCCGCCGGCTGGTGTCCACGCCCACAAGAGGTCCGTGATCCAGGCCTGCTTCACACTCTGTCCCCTCATCCAGGGACCCTTGGCTGAGCCTGAGTTGCTGACCAGCAGAACCTCGTCCAGACCCGACGGGAAGAGCCATAATCACCGCGAGTCTGCCTCATGCTCTGCCCGCCCGGTGTCCGCACCTCCGCCTGACAGTGGAGGTCACCAGACGGGACCCAAAAGCCTGGCCTGGCCGCAGGCCGTGGAGGAGCCATCCTCAGCAAGACTTCAAGCTGTCTGTGCTGGACTCGTGAAAGCCCCCGGCCAGGGAGGCCGAGCAGGGCTGTGCCACCCCCTGAGCCCGCCACAGCCACCTGACTGCCGGCAGCAGCTGCCCCGACGTCGCCTGTGCTCTCCGCGCAGAGGGACCCAGGGCTGGAATCGGGCCCGACTCGTGCTTCTTTGGAGAAAATGGTCGTGGAAAGAATGTCACTTGCTAGACCCGGAGATGGACACGAACAGCGCAGGGAGAGGAGTAGATAGATGGCGGATTGGTCTTAGGCAGAAAATAAAGATTTCTGGAGGGAGGACGTGCAGGTAGCTGGAATCGATAGCCGCCACCAAACCACTCGTCTCCCGATATTTCCTCTCAAAACAATACAGAACAACCAAAAGGGAAAAATAAAACTACGCTGACACCGCGGCCTCTCAGCTTGAAAACAAAGGCTGCCCACGCCTCAAAGTCACCGGCAGTGAAAAACAGATCTCACCCCGTCCTGGCTCACAACCTCTCCTCCCCCCACCTCCGGGGGGCTTTAGCATGTGGGGGGCAGGGAGGGGGCCACGGAAAGTGAGGGACAAACCCAGTAGACGGGGGTCTCACCGATGCTGCCTGCCATCTGGGCTGCACGGACAGAACCCAACACAGAGAGCAACCCCCGCTTTAAGAAGCTGTGACGCTCCACCAGTAGCTCTTGTAACACGCAGTACTTTCAGAAGGAATAAGCATGTGGCCTGTGTGTAAAGACGTATGTGCATGTATGGATTTGTTAAATTAACATTAACAAAATAAAATTTGATCCGAAAAAGGTTTCGGTGATTTAACAACAACCTTTGATAAAAGGGAAACGTTTAAAGATGCTGAAAAACAAAGAAGACAGGAACTGGTACGTGTTATATACGAAACATTGTGCAAATTCCTGATTCTAACACAGTGAGATATAAAAATTCGAGAAGAAAGCTAAAGTTTGTGGGGAGAAAGGATGAGTGAGAGTCTTCAAATGTAAATGCAAAGCCTTCCGTCCAGCCCACACCCCTCTGCAGGACTTTAATTATCACGTAGGGATTCTGAATCCAGGCCCAGGAAATAGGGTCCACTTGGGAAACACTATGCAAAGCGTGGGGCAGGGGTCTCTCTGGGCAGAGGGTCCAGGGCCGCAAGCTCTGAGCACAAAGTTCAGCCTCCAAGTTGGCCTTCACACGACTCGGATGAAGTCAAACGTTTTCGAAGGCCCTGGGCTGAACTGCGGAAGCTTCCGGATGTCAGATTATGCGGCATTTCATATTAGGAGAGTAAAAAGTGAAAGGATCCCACTAATGTATTTGTTAGCTTTTTCCTGTCAGCCAGAGCCAGGACCCCTTTAGCAATGACTGCAATTTAAAACAAGAAGTGAAGAGAAACCATTTAAAAGAAAGGAAATAAATCAGGGAAAGAAAAAAAAAAAACCAACAACCGTGAAACTGCACTCCAATGGAAAGGAAATAGAACTTGTTCTCTGATGAAAGGATTTTAAAAGGCTGTACAAAGGGTCCCAATTAAGGAGGATAAAATTCTACCACCTCAGCCTTGGGAATCATATCCGAACGTGAGAAAGCACTTCGGCACCGTGTCAGTAAGAAAAGCTACAAATTGGGGAAATTAATCCTTGACTTAACAACCAGCAGCAAGCACAAAACTCACACGATCAAGGAACTCGTGGCCAGCCGTGGGCAGAGCCAGGCTGCCAGCAGCTTAGGAGGTATCCGCGGGGCAGCGCTGCCGGCCTGGCTGTTCAGATAAAGCAGAGAAACCGATTCCAGATCCGAAACTCCAGGACCTCGGCAAGTTACGTAACTTCTCTCCACGCCTCCTTTTTCCTAAACTCAAAGCAGTAATGCCTACCCTAGAAGGCTGTCGTTAGAATGAAAAGAAATGCACAGTGAAGTTAATTAAACCGTGAACTTAGCTGAGGGGAATTAGGGGAGGGGTCGGGGAGAACCCCTTCTTTACCCCACAACCCTATGACACTCCAGCTAAACAGTGGCTGTCACTCCAAGGAAGTGACACCACCTAAGTACCAGGAGGAACAAGACGATTACCTCATGGGTCTGGGGCCTCGGAGCCCCAGGTCCTAACAGACTACCCCGCTCACCAGCACACCAGCCCAGAGCAAGCGCTCCTTAAATGCTGGGGACTGTCACCTAACACAGGAAGGGCTGCACCTAAGCCACCACTTTTGGCAACGGAGGAGAAGACTGTTGACCCCGGGGTCTGACTGGAGAGCGAGGTGAGGACACAGTGGGATCAAACTGATGGAAAGCAAGGTCGCAGAAACAGGCACAGGCCAAAGAGAGGACTGGCCGCCTTTTGGGTGGCTGACGACTGTATAGGCTTTGCTTCGTCGTTCACGAGAGACACCAGCATCTTCCTCGGCTGGTGGAAGTGTAGCAGAGACCTGGCTGATGCCAACGCGTGTTCTGCGTGTGCACACACTGCATTTCCACAAAACTGCCCCAAATGACTCCACCTCCACCTCGTTCCAGATGGGCCAGCGTGCGCCTCAGGGACTGGGGACAAACGATCCGGTGTGTAACGTCCCCCAGAGAGGCTGCTGGTCACACACCTGTTTCTGCCACACTAGCGCACACAGGGCACAAGGCCTGCAGACGCCAGGCTCCACTCCAGTGTTGTTTCCCTACACACACACACACACACGCACCCTTGTCTCTTCCAAGTTCCTAATTAGGCCTGCTGAATACGGCTCCTGCAGGTTGAAAACTCAAACGTCAATGCTGGAGAGTGTCCTGCTTGCTCCTGGCCCTTCAGCTAATTCCCCCAGTCCCTTAACATCGTGGAGCCCTGGCCCACACTGGAACAGCCTCACGGGCAAACACTGACATATCTACAAACAAGTGATGTGCACATATAAGCACACAGACGCACACGGAGGTCCTGTCTCCAGCCAGGAGCTACCAATAATGTTCAGAAGACCCCAAAGACAGAGCAAGATGGCAATCCCTGACGCGGCTGCAGAGCAGACATGCAAACATCTTTCTGGTACACAACCTGGCAAACGTTATCAAGACTTAAAAATACCCAACCGTTGAGTCAGTAATGGCTCTTCTAAGAGTACATGCCAAGAAAACACTCCAAAATGCAATCAAGAATTTACTTACTGAGATACTACGTGTACTAACCATGACAGTGAAAAAGTAGGAACCAGGCAAACGTGCATCAACAGAAAACAACCAAATTATATCACCACACAGTGGGATATGGGCCGGAATGCTTGTGTTCCCCCCAAATTTAAACGCTGAAACCCTAACCCCAAAGAGGACAGTGTTAGGAGGTGGGGCCTTTGGGAGGTGCTTTGGTCGTGAGGGTGCAGCCCTTATGAATGGGACTAGTGTTCTTACAAAAGGGACCCCCCAGAGCTCCCTCGCCCCTCCCACCCCACAAGGACACAGTGAGAAGACGCGGGCTGTGCACCAGGCGGAGAGGCGCCCAGAATGCAACCGTGCCGGCCCCTGATCACAGACGTCCAGCCTCCAGAACTGTGAGAAACAAACTTCGCTCCTTATAAGCTACCCAGTGTGTGGAACTTCGTATAGCAGCCCACACAGACGAAGACAGCACCTCTACTTGCTTTACGACAGCTTTACTCAGATACAATTTACATACCACACAATTCAGCCAGTGAAAGTGGCTTTTAATATATTCACTAAGCTGTGCAACAATCACTACAACCTGATTTTAGGACATTTCGTCCCTCCTAAAAGAAACCCTGCGTCCAGCGAGTCAACCCCCATCCCCCCAATTCTGTTCCCAAGCCACAAGCAACCGCTCGTCTATGCTCTGGCTCTACAAATTTGCCTATTCTGGACATTTCATATAGACGGAATCATACAGCACGTGGCCTTTTGTGGCTGGCTTCTTTCGCTGAGCATGATGTTTTCAAGGGCCATCGTGTTACAGCGTGTCTCGGTCCTCCGTTCCCTTTCATCGCTGAATGCTACTCCATTGTACAGGTAGATCATCCTTTATTTACACCTTCATCAGCTGATGAACACTTGGGTTGGGGTTTGGGTTTCACTGGCTGAAATGAACAGCGCTCCCGTGCATTCCTGGGCAGGCTTTTGCCGGTAACTCTAGGTTTAACTCTTTGCTGAAATGCCACACACTGTTGGTCGAAGTTGCTTGGCTAGTGTGACGCCCCCAGCAACACATGAGGTTTCTAATTTCTCCACATCCTTGCCAACTTCTCTTACTGTTCGTCTTTTTGATTTCAGCCATCCTAGGGCGTGTGAGGTGGTATCTCATTGTGGCTTTGGTTTGCATTCCCTAAGGATTAATGATGTCAAGCATCTTTTCATGCTTATTGGCTATTTGTCTATCTTCTTTGGAGAATGCTTTGTCTGTTTCTAAAAATTTGATTATCTTATTGAGTTATGAGAGTTCTTTATATATAATGGCTATGTCTCTTACCAGGTAGATGATTTGCTAATATATTCCCCCATTCTGCAGAGGTCTTTTCCCTTTCTTGAGACTTTACAGCTCAAAGTTTTCATTTCCATGTAGTCCAGTTCACCTATTTTTTTTGTCATTTTTGCTTTTGGTGTCATATCTAAGAAACCATGGCCTAACTCAAGGCCATGAGGATTTACTCCTATGCTTTCTTATTAGAGTCTTATAGTTTTAGCTCTTACATTTAGGTCCATGATTCATTTTATTTTTGTGTTATGGTGAGAGGCAGGGATGGAACTTTATTTTTTTGCATGTTGATATCTAGTTGTCCCAGCACCATATGTTGAAAAAGACCATTTCCCCATTGGGCTGTCTTGGCGTCACTGTCAAAGATCAACTGACTGTAAATATGAAGGTTTATTTCTAGACTCTCAATTCTGTTCCATTGATCTACATGTCCATCCATAAGCCAGAATGACACTTTCTTGATTACTGTAGTTTGGTAGTAAGTTTTGATATCAGGAAGTGTGACTCCTCCAACTTTGTTCTGTTTCAAGATTGTTTTGGCTAGTCTGTGTCTCTTAAATTTTCATGTGAATTTAAAGATAAACTTTTCAATTTCTGCTACAGTTTTGGCAGGGATTGCACTGACTCTTTAGATCAATTTGGGGAGGACTGCCGTCTTTATACTATTAAGTCTTCCAATCCACAACATGGGATGTCTTTCCACTTATTTAGATCTTCTTTAATATCTTTCCACAATGTTTTCTAGTTTTCAGAGTAAATACTGTACTTCTTTTTGCTAAATTTAGATCATTTTATTCATTTTGACACTATTGTAAATGGAATTGTTTTCATAATTTCATTTTTGCATTGTACATTGCAAGTGTATAGAAACATAACTGATTTTTCTACCTTGATCTTATGTCCCACAACCTTGGGTGAACTCATTTGTTAGCTTTCATAATTTTTTAGTGGATTTCTTTGGATTTTCTACATACAGATCATGTCATCTGCAAAGGGAGGTAGTTTACTTCTTCATATCCATTCTCAATGTCTTTTGCTTCATTTTCTTGCGTAACTGCCCAGGCTAGAACCAGCACAATGTTGAATAGAAGCGGGGAGCACACGCATCCTTGCCTTGCTCCTAATCATAAGGGGAATGCATTCAGTCTTTCCCATTAAGCATGACGTTAATTGTGAGTGTTTCATGGATGCTCTTTATTAGAGAGGAAGTTCTTCTATTTCCAGTTTGTTGAGTGTTTTTATCGAGAAAGGGTGTTGGATTTTGTCAAAAAGCTTTTTCTGTGTCAGTCATTCTGAGATGATTATGTTGTTTTGTCTTTCAGTCTGTTAGTATAGTGTATTACACTGACTGATTTTTCCTATGTTGAACCAACCTTGAATTCCTGAGATAAATCCCATTTGTTCTTTTACTATGTTACTACATTCAGTTTCTTAGTATTTCGTTGAGGATCGTTACATCTATCTTCATAAGGAATACTAGTCACTGGCTTTCTTTCCTTGTGATATCTTTGTCTCCCATTTTGGTATCAGGATAATACTGGCCTCACTGAATGAACTGAAAAGCATGTCCTCTCTTCTATTTTTGGAAGAGTTTGTGAAGGAGTGGTGTTAATTCTTTGTTAAACGTGGGTAGAATTCACCAGTGAAGTCATATGATCCTAGGCTTTCCTTTGTTGGAATTTTTTAAATTACTAATTTAATCTCCTATATACATTGTTCTTGTATATATCCATATAGATATTGATAAATAAATGTACATATTATATTATACTATATTACATTGTATTATATTACATTATATTGAGAGAGAGAAACTTATTTCAAGGAACAGGCTCACACAATGATGGGGACTGGCAAGTCTGAAACTTGTAGGACAGGCCAGCAGGCTGGAAACTCAGGCAGGATTTCTATGTCTTAAGGAGAATTTCCTCTACTTCAGGAAATCTCGGTCTTTGCTCTTAAGGCCTTCAACTAATTAGATAAGGTCCACCCATAGTATGCAGGGTAATCTGCTTTATTCAAAGACTACTAATTTAAATGTTAATCACATCCAGAATATACCTTCACAGCAATATCTACACTGGTGTTTGACCAAATAAGTAGGCACCACAGCCTAGTCGGGTTTATACAAAATTAACCATCACAGTCAGTTTTGGTAATTTGTGCCTTTCTAGGAACATCTCCTTTTCATCCACATTCTCGAATTCGGAGAGTTGTTCACAGTATTACCTTAGTGCTGTTTATTTCTAAAAGCACTCATAACTTTAGTAATTTGAGTCTTCTCCCCTTTTCTCCTAGGTCAGTCTAGCTGAAGGTTTGCCAACATTTTGTTGATGTTTTTGAAGAACCAACATTGGTTTTATTGATTTTTCTCCACTGTTTTTGTATCCTCTACCTCATTTACTTTGTTCTAGCCTTTATTTCCCTCCTTCTGTTTGTTTTGGCTTTAATTTGCTCTTCTTTTTCTAGTTTCTGAAATTGAAAACTCAAGTTAATGACTTGAGATGTCCTTTTTTAATATAAATATCTCTTGGAGCACTGCTGTAGCTGCATGCCATAAGTTTGGGTATGCTGCGTTTTCATTTTCATTCATCTCAAAGTAATTTCTAATTTTCCTTGTGATTTCTTCTCTGACACATTGCTTTTTTTTTTTAATCTTTTTTTTTTTTTAATTTATTTTTGGCTGCGTTGGGTCTTTGTTGCTGCGTGTGGGCTTTCTCTAGTTGCGGCGAGCGGGGGCTACTCTTCATTGTGGTGTGCGGGCTTCTCATTGCGGTGGCTTCTCTTGTTGCAGAGCACAGGCCCTAGGTGCGCAGGCTTCAGCAGTTGTGGCACACGGGCTCAGCAGTTGTGGCTCGTGGGCTCTAGAGCGCAGGCTCAGTAGTTGTGGCGCACAGGCTTAGTTGCTCCGCGGCATATGGGATCTTCCCGGACCAGGGCTCGAACCCGTGTCCCCTGCATTGGCGGGCAGATTCTTAACCACTGTGCCACCAGGGAAGTCCCCACATTGCTTCTTTATGCTTGTGTTCTAAAATCTCCACATATTTGTCAAATTCTTCAAATTTCCTTCTGTTACTGATATCTAATTTAATGTCTGTGTGGTCAGAGAACACAATTTGTATGACTTCCATCCTTTCAAATGTACTGGCGCTTGTTCTATGGTCTAGCATATTGTCTCTCCTGGTGAATGTTTCGTGTGCACTTGAGAAGAATGTGATTCTGCTGTGACGGGTGCACTGCTCTGTAGATGTCTGTTAGGTCTAGGGGTTTTCAGGTGCTTAGTTTTCTTTCTTTCTTGGTGATCTTCTGTCTAGTTTTCCTACTCATTATTGAAAGAAGTGCGTCACTATGTTTTAAAAAGAGGTTTTTTAAGTGCTTAATGACTTTGGGAAATGTTTAGATATTAAACAAAAAGCAATACTAGGATGTGCATGCATAATATAATTGCTGCAATGTAAAAAGTATATTGACAGAAGACCAGAAGGAAATTAGTAAAACGTCCCAATGACAGCTTCTGGGACAAGGAGCTATACTGTTAATGAGTTTTCCAACTTTTTAGTAAGTCCATTACTTTGACCATCATCAAGACGTTTTTAAATAGAAAATCTGACTACATACACGCCACGGGCTATGCAAGCATACAGCCCCCTCCTGTCATTTCAGGGGCTGCCAAACAGCAGCCCCACCCTCTGGTTCTGACCCACTGGCATTCCCAGGGCCCTCTGCTCTCCACTTCCCCCACATAGAACAGAACTGCCACAGGAAGCCTCCTGTATGCAGATGCGCTCGTTTCTGTCTTTAACATGTTTCTGAGACGAGCTGTGGACCCCAAAGGTACATTAGGTGTGAGGAACACCAAAGGAAGCCAGGTGAGGATGCATTTAAAAGCAGCCTTGGTTCACTTAACACATGGAAAAAACAAAGTGCAATGAGGGAAAACTTAAATGCAAACAAGGAAAATTGAAACAACTGTTTCTAAAACTGTAACTTATCAATGAGAAATGAGCAAGAGCTCTTCTCTCCCTGTCACTGGAAGCCCAATTCATGCTGACAGTGGAAAAGGCAAAAGAAAGGTGGCGCCACTAGCATTCAGCTGACAGCAAACTCCCTGCATCGCTTCTCCTCTGTGTCCCGACTGGTTGGCATCACTTCTCCTCTGTGCCCCTTGCCAACCGCACACCAAATCCAATTCCAGCGCATCCCAATCTCCAGGAACCGCGTGCTAAAATGTCTTCTCTGGGCAGAATTAACCTGTTTAAAAACAACCTGTGCTTTTGAGACTCTGACTTACAAACAGGAACATAAAAATAAACACCCATAATGTTCATAAGTAAATACACTGTTTATGCCAGTCACTTTCCGTATTAGCTTTCAAGAGTAATTTATTTTACGACAAAATGACATATAAAATCAAATCAATCAGAGCTTACACGTGCTGATAATGAAAATCAATTGTAAAATACTCCTCGTCTTCCAAAATGCGTCACCGTCATCCCTCCCATGCGCACAACCCTCATTCAGTCACTCCGAGGAGCTGGTCCAAAGCGCCAGAGTAGTTTCTAAATTTAAGTAGCACAGAGGATGGGGAGGGGGGGATGCTTCTTCATTTCTTGCTATGCTGAAATTATTTGGTTCCGGTAAAACATAAGTCTCTACTTAAATTGTGGGATTCAAGGTGACGGAATAATGGTTCTTAATTTTAAATCAGATTTAACATTGCTCAAAGGAATATGGTAGCCTGTTTGAGAACTACAGGCTTTACTTAAAACTTGCGCCATGCCTGGGGGGAAAAAAACTAAAAAAAATCCAACAACAGGAGAATGGTTTCATGAATTACGCTACATTATCTCAGCAGAATATTATGTGCAGGAGGTGGAAACGATCTTTACAAAGATTTCTTAATAATATAGGGATGAGCTTAGTTACAAGGTTAAATGGGGAAAAGGCATGAAACAATTTTATACACAATGTGCTCTGAACTACATAAATACAACACATGGCGAAAAGACTCAGAGGAGCTCCGCCCAAACGGCTGTCCTCCCTGGGCGCTGCCGTGGGCCCGCGCCCCGTCCCCAGGCCGGTCTGATGGGGACACACAGGCACAGACACCAGCGAGGGATGACCAGCGAGCGGCCGTCGGGGGCCCCAACGCAGAGGGCAGTGGGAAACGCGGCCGGCTCAAGGCTAGAGGGGCCGTCCTTCCTTCCAGCCCAAACCAAGACATCAGGATCCCCGGGCTCAGCGGAGCCTGGAGAGAAAGAAACTGGACCCAACCCTGCGCTTCCCAGCCGGGAGCCGCACCTCGCCACGCGGAGCCCTCCTCCGCGACAGTCTCCTCCGAGCACGCGACACCCTCCCGGAGTGGCACTCAGCTCCTGGGCTCCCCCCGCTGGCCTCAGCACCGCTTGCGTGGCCATCTTCTCCCGCCTCCGCCTCTGGACAGCCCGCACACCGTGACCCCACCTCCGGGGTCCCAAGAGCTCCCCTGACCTCCGTCCCCAGCCGTCCCTTGTGGTGGGACAGGCACCTCCAGGGCCCACCCAAGACCATGGGCTCCATCCCGAGGTTAGTTGGAGATTTGTTCCACACTTACTTGGAGAGGCTGTGGCTGGCGGTGGTGCACGTGCGTGTGTCTGTGTGTGCCCGAGCGTGCGTGCACGTGTGCGTGCACCAAACTTGCATTCTGAAGACACTGTGTCCCTGGACAGCGGGGCAAGGTGCCCCAGAGGAGACCTGGGCTGCTGGCAGCCCCAGGAGGCCAGTAGGGCCGCTGCACATGTGTGTTCTTGTGTGTGTGTGTGTGTGCGTGCACGTGTGTGTCTTCTTTGTGTGTGTGTGTGTGTGTGCACGTTCACATGTGTGTGAGTGTGTGTGGTGAGGGTTACGGAAGGCAAGGGGAGTCTCTTTGAGTCTCTAACTGAAGGCACCAATTGAACACAGATTCTCCTTCCTCCAGCTTCTCTCTCTTCTGGACAATTAACATCACGGTCACGTCCCTTCGTCCTAGCTTGCTGATCATTCAGACAAACGCACGACGGATCGCTCGGGTCTTACAACGTAAGCTGCTGCTAGACTCATTAAGGCGAACTTATTTACCACATTAATTAAATGGTCTATTTAACATGGAATATCAGTTCTCTAATCACATCTCAGTTGAACCTCTTCTTTCAATTAACAGCTCTGAAGTCTACTGACAGAGGTCCTACTGTTCTAGGATCGTTAAGAACATTTTCATTATCTGTCAAACAAGAGAGGGAGAAGCAGAGAGGCAGGCGCGCTCTCAGGAGCGACCTCTCCCTGCTGAAGAGATGATGGGGTAGCAGCCCGTGCTCGCGGGTTGCTGAGCAATGGAGAGACTCCCATGAAATCGTCAGCGCTGGGAGAGCGGTGGCCACAAAATGGACCAAGTGGGTACATTCTCATCCTCAGGGGACCAGATGCCCTGGAGTCGACCTCACTCTCCAGATTACAGCAACGATGGAATCGAAGCTGACCAGAAACTGAAATGGCTAAAACACAACCTAAAAAACCAACAAACACCAAGGCAGGAAGGTTCACGTGAAGACAAAGTATTATCAGTTTTAAGTAAAAATGCTACAACTGAAGAGTAAACCCCTCCTGTGGCATTTAGATTTTATCCATAGATGAATTAAAAAGTAGATCCTGCACATGTGTTATCAGAATTGTTTTTAAACTTGAAATATAAACCAGGTGGAGGTATATTACAGTTGGCTGCTGCAACATAAATGGAAGAAAAAATATGCAGTACTCAGACAGAAACATCACAACCCAACCTAAATGCCCATTAAACCAATTATTTTGCATGTAATTAATATTCCCATAAAATTAAATGCTACTAGTATATCAAAAGCAGAAAGGTGATGAACTGCTGCAGAAATGCAATTAAAGAAGATTCGGTTTTTAGCTTGTAAGCAAAACATTCAACTGATATTCTGTCATCTTAACCTTACCCATTTAAATCCAAACCATTAAAGCCGGTGCTCTGATGGCCATTAACACAAAACTACACTCCCCATATATACTGCATTTCTCCTCTTACATTAGTAAAAAGAAGATATTAATAATAATAATAATAATAATAACTGCATCTTAATGTCTTCAGTAGTTGGGCATGTGGATTTAAAGACTTTTTTAAAGCTGGCATCAATGAGAAAACTATTATTCTCTAATATTAGTTGTCATTAATAACAGTAAAATTAATAGCAATTTTCAGTATCGGTATAATTATGCATAGCAACATCGTAAGGCCACTAAAGTTCATGTTTAATGTTTGTGAGAAGAAAACATCATGATATGATCTTACCTATGTATTCGCAAATGAAGACTACAAAGAAAGGAGTGACAAGGTCATTTATCCCCTGAACATATCCACTGGCAGGGTGACGTATGGCCCATATAAACAATATCCTTTCAAAAATCTGAAAGAAAATTGAACAGCTGGTGAAGCAAAAAGTAAACACAGCAGAAACTTTTAAATGTACACATTCTTAAAATATACACTATCAATACTTTTCAATCTCTAATACTAAAATACCAATAGGTTTAATTTTTTTGTAAAACTCCAGTTATCTTAATTTTGTATAGACTCACAAGCAATACGGAGTATGTCACCAACCCCTGGGCTCAGTCCCACCCCACGAGCTGGCTCCCACAAAAGATGCTCTCTGCTCCTCCAAGCCCCTTGGGTAACCACTGCGTGTGGCTGCCCTGGACTTGGTCAGCCAGCACAGCAGCAGCCGGCCTATCAGTGAAGGAGAGAGGGATGGAGGAACAGAGGGGTGGATGGGCAGGTGGGTGGACGCATGCATGAATGGGTACATGGATGGATGGATGGAAGGGTGGGGGGATGGAAGGGTGCATGGGAGGGAGGGAGGGAGGGAGGGAATGGATGGATGGATGCTCTAAGTTTCCCGCATATGTTTTTTTTTATTGAGGTATAATTGACATATAACAGTGTATTAGTGTCAGGTGTACAACATAACGATTCAATATTTGTAAATACTATACTGTGAAATGATCACCATAATAAGTCTACTTAACATCCATCTCCGTACACACGGTATACATTTTTTTTCTTGTGATGAGGACTTTTAAGATTTAGTTTCTTAGCAACTTTCGAAGATGGGATACGATATCATTAACTGTACTCTCCGAGCTGTACATTACAGCCCTACGACTTTTTATTTCATTCTGACCCCCTTCACCCATGTCACACACACAACCCCCAACCCTCACCTCTGGCAACCACCAATCTGTTCTCTGCATCTCTGAGCTTGGTTGTTTTTTTTAATGGATTTTCTTTCAGATTATTTCCCACGATATTGAATAGTTTCTTATAAGATACTGAATACAGCTGCCTGTGCTATACAGCAAATCCTTGCTGCCTGTCTGTTTTACGTACAGTAGTCTGTACCTCTTAATCCCACACTTCTGATTTATCCCTCCCCCTCCCTTCCCCTTTGGTAACCGTAGGTTTGTTTTCTGTCTGTGAGTCTGTTTTGTTTATGGATTCACGTGTATTACTTCTTGGACTCCACACGCAAGTGACATAACAGACGTCTTCCTAAACCCCTGGAGAGCGATCGGCATCCGGAGGCCAGCGTCTTCCGTCACCCCTACCCCCGCCAGCCATCCGACGCCCCGGGGGCCTCCTCTCTCCCTGCCACTATGTCACTCACGCCACCCTCTCCTCCACCTTCCTTCAGGAGAGGGATCTCACCAGGCGCAACACAGCGCCCTCAGCCACGCGCACGCACACACGTGTACGCACACACGTGTACGCACACACGGCTTAAGGAGCGTCGCTGGCTCCACACCCCTACACACGGCGCCCCCGCGTCCGGCCCCTGCCTCATGGTCCTCTCCTCCTCTCCGCCCGGCTCCCAAATTCCAGCTGCGCAGAGCCCGCCAGGCTGTCACCTCCTGCCATGCTCGCTGCCTAGAAAGCCTGTCCCTCCCCTGCTTACCTGGCTTCCAGCTAAGCCCCAGCCCCTCGGTGGAGACTGTGCTGCCACCTGTGCCCCCCAGCCTCCTGGGAGAGCCAAGCACTGCCTGCTGTGAGCCTCCCCCGGTCCCCCACCCAGCAGAGCGTCCCTGCTGAGCTGAACCGCCTCCCTTCAGTGACACACCCACCGCCAGCTCCCCCGACCCCGGGCTCCTGCCACTGGGCCAGGCCTCGCCGCCCTCCCGGGCCTCCCACCAGCGCAGGCTGGACCAGCGAGCGTGCCAACAGAGGATGACTCACATCATTTCCAAACGGGCCGACCTTGCAAAGCCAAGCATGTTTGTACCCAAGGAGGTCAACCCCTCCCAATACTGCCTACATTCCTGCACATCACCGGGCCTGTGGTCTAGACACCCCCAAGTCACCACCAGCTAGGGCATTTACAGCGAGGGGCCTGGCGCCCAGACGGGGGAGGTCAACCAGGGCACAAGCAGCCCCAGATCCCAGGCCCCAGCCCAAACCCCACCCTAGCACTCATCCACTGGGGTCCTTCCAAATGAGCCACAACGGACCCACCCGTTCATCAGGCGGCAGCGCGGCCCAGCACCTGTAACAGGGGCACCTGGTAAACGTCTGCTGAGTTCGCAACACATTCATGCTCTCTATCCACACACATCTGTCACTTTAAGTCAACAGCTTTCCAGCCAGACTGAATATTTAAGTAAGGTCAAAAGACCAGAATCATTCACCGAGGCTCACTGTGTGCTGTCGCTCACAGACAGCGCTAAGCGGTGAGCCCTCGCGCTCCAGCATTGGGCTCAGCACCCTCGGTGACGCGGGGAGCAGCACCCCGCCAGCCAGCGTGGCGGGCAGGCGGGGCCCTTGCAGGGGGGACCCCTCCGGGCCCCAGCACCTCTCAGTCACACGTCAGACATGCAGCAGCCACGGCCCCGCCCGGCCACGTGTACCCGAGGAAAGCCCAGGGACGGGCGGCAGGGCTGCACGTGCAGGGGGCGGCCTGGGTGCGGACAGGCTGGGAGGGTACGGCGCGCTCAGCCCAGGCCCGCCGGCAGGAGGACCCCAGGACCGCTCATCAGGAAGCTCCGTAGAGGCCTGGAGCCCTGCGGGCCAGGAGCAGGGGAGGGTGGACGGGGCTACACGCGACAGGCGGCAGCAGCGACAGGCAGGAGAGACCCGGACGGCTGGCCACGCGAGGGCAGGAGGGGCGGCGAAGGTCGGCTGAGCATCTCCTCGCTCACTGGGCCCCGGCAGACCTCCATCCAACGCTGCACAGTCCGCCAAAGGTGACCGGCAGGCAGGGGGTCCACCTGCACACCTCCCGGGACGCCCGCCCCTGTGTGGCCCCTCCCCTGGAGTGTGAGCGGGCCCTGTGACCTGCTTCTAACCAAAATACAGCCAAGGGGATAGGATTACGTCACAGAAGATCATAACCCAGCCTGCCAGGAGACGCTCTCCCCTGTTGGCTTCTGGGAAGCCGGCCTCTGAGCTGTGGGCTGCACGTGCAAAGGGCCACGTGCCGAGGAACTGAGGGGGGCCGAGAGCAAGCAAGAACCCGAGACCCCCAGCTCCGCAGCCTACGAGCCCCCAGATTCTGCCAGCAGCCAGGGGCGTTTGGAAGCAGATCCTTCCCCAGGGGAGCCTCAGATGAGGCTGTGGCCCAGACAGCACCTTGCCTGCAGCTTGCGGAGACCCTGAGCTAAGACCTGCCCAGACTCCTGAGCCGCAGAAACTCTGAGACAACAAATGTGAATAAATGTGTGTTGTTTTAAGGCGCTAGGTTTGTGGTAATGCTGTTATGCGGCAAGACATAACTAATACAGAGGAGACAACTGAGGCACAGAGGAGTTAAGCAACTTCCCCAAAGTCACACAGCCTGTGAGCAGCAGAGCCGGGATTCCGCCCCACTGGTCTGACTAAACGGGGGCCTGTACAGCCTAGAAAGGGCCACCACTGCTGTGCTTTAGGATAGAAGAGTTGTTTTCATACATGAATCCAAAAAGAAGAGAAGACCAAGAAATTATAATTTTATAGCAAGAAAGAAACAGAAAAGACTATGAGCTCCTCCTGGTGAGGAAAGTCTGCATCGGATCTATCTGGACCTGCCCGAGGTCCAGCAGGGAGCCATCCATGCAGCAGGGGTGTGTGTGTGTGTGTGTGTGTGTGTGTGTGTGTGTGTGCGTGCGCGCGTGCGTGTGTAGAGAGAGAGAGAGCGAGCGCGTGCGCATGTGGACTGAAGGACATGCCAGAGCTCGGAGCACAGAGACCTCCCCTCCTCCTTTGCAATCTCATCCTCCTGGCAAGTGGTAATTTAAGCCGTGGAGCACTCCCACCGCTAACTAAGCCCCACACTTTCAGAGGGCTTGTGACACACACACACACACACACACACACTCCTAAACCTGCTCACAAGCATGAATGCCATTTTGCCCTCGGCAGCCCTGGCACCAAGAGAAGCCACTTGGCACAGATGACGTGGCCAGCTTTACCCTGGGAAGAATGGCTGGGGTGCTGAAGTCCTGTCCAGTGCAAACAATTCAGCACCTGTGCAGGCGACTGGAATGGACTGTTCCTGGTGCCGGGAAAGGCCTGAGACAGCTGCAGCGGGGCTGGGCTGGCCGGGGCTTCCCTGACTCTGAGGGAAAAAGCAGACTCCTAGCCATGACTCCAAGGAGCCGGACGTGCTGCCCTGTCCTCGCCCCTCGTGGCCTCCACCGGGTCCCCTCACACTGCGCCCACTTCTGTCCCTACCTCGGGGCCTTTGCACTTACTTGTTCCTTCCGCCTGGAATGCCCTTCTCCCAAACTTCTCATGGCCACCATGATTTTCAGCATAAGATCTTAGTTCAACCCCTTCTCATGGAAGACAACATCCTTTACGCCCTATCGAGGCGGCAGATCCTCTTCCCCGCCCATTTCCACAGAGGCCCCCCCCCGAGGAAGGGTCTTCCTCCATCTCGCTCACTTCTGTGCCCCTGGTCCTGGCGTGTAGCTGAATGGAGTACCATTGGCTGAATGGAGGTGTATATGAGTAAGGTCCCCCACCCTCCATTTTCAGCCCTCGCTCCCCTCTGTTCTGTAAGCTCTCTGCCATCGGAGGGCGCCTGGACCTTCCCGCCTGGGGTCTCTCTGGACAGACGACACCCGGGGTGTCTCCTGGATTTGGGACTGGCTTTTCCCATTCTGTTTCTCCATCAAGCAGTGCTCCAGACCTGGCTCCTCAGATGCCAACCAGTCAGGACCTCAAGGTCCCCCACTTGTCTAAGACGGGAAGTGGCCTGGGAGGGGAGACTCAGCTCCACGGAGGGGAAGGAGGCGGGGGCATTTGGTGCAGGGAGGCTTCGGAGAGGAGGCGACGGCACACAGGGTGTGAGGCTGAGGAGGAGTTCAGAGGGAAGGAGGCAAGAGGAGCCTTCTAGAGAGCAGACAGACAGACAGACAGCCACGGCAAGAGGCAGCGGGACGGCGCGGGGCTCAGGCGCCACGCGTGGCTGAGGCTCGGGGCCGGCGGCCTCCGCAGGATGGCCTGGCTCCACGTACCGAGAACTCTCTGTGCACAGATCCCCTGCTTCCAGGCCACAGGTCAAGGACCGGGAGTGGGCAGAACCTACCGCAGGAGGCTGGGCAAAGCACTCGCGACTGTCCGCCAGCGCCGGGTCCATCCCACGGAGGAGGTGGGTGTGTGCGCCCTCCCCGGGGACCATGCCACCTGCGAGCCGTCTCCATGCCCTCCTGCCCCAACGCCACACAGACGCCCGGCCGCCACCGAGACCTGGAGCCCTCACAGCTTCGATGCCAATAAATAACACCCCCAGCGGCTCTGACGCTTGCGTGCCCTTCACCTGCCATCTGCTCTGGGCAAGCACTCCTACTTCCTCACGTAATCAGAGCCAGGAGGCTGCACCCACAGCCTCTCGCCTCCTTGCATATTATTCCCCTATAACAGTGGCTATTAATTTAGAAAGTAAGACAAACTCCCGTGCTTTATGCGTCTCTGGGCAGGAGAGGGAGAAGAAAAGGTACACCACTTGCTTAAATCTCCTTCAGCCTCTCTTCCAACAGTAACGGTCCTGCCATGCTGAGGACACCAGGAGGCTGTGGCAGGCTCCACCCCAGCCAAGCCAACCACCTGCCCCAGGCCCCCGCACCTGCCCTCACGGGCGAGTCCCCTGGCCCAGGCGTCCCCTCCAGCCCTGCTCTGGGACCAGCCACCCCAGCCCCGAACAGGAAGCAGCATCCGGCTGAGGGGCAGGCAGAAGCTGACAGACAGATGAGCCCCATCTAGACTCCCAAGGAAAAAACTCCACTGACTGTAATAATGTAGAAGAGATCTCCATACAGAGAGGATGCCTGGTGACACTGGGAAAACATGAACCCAAAAGGACGGGGGGAACCCCGAGTCCTGACCTGCCCATAGCTTAGGGGGACTGAAGGGAGGGCGCTGGCTGGGGGCAGGGGCTGCAGGATCCGCAAGGCAGCGAGGTGCCCTCGTGCCCCTGGCTGCACCCCGGGCCCCCTCAGCTCCAGCCTCGGGGACCCACGTGCCAAGACCACATGTTCCGACATCTGCCCCTTGCATGCCCACCCTGAGCTGTCCGGCTGGCTCAGCCTCCAGGCTCCATCCGCTCCCATCCCTGCTCAGACCCTCTTCCCGGGTGCCGGTGGGACGGGAGCGGGACACTGGACTCGGTGGCCCCGGGAGACAGGGCTGCTGCAGGACGCCCGGCACAGACCTAAACCCATCAGCGGCACAGTTAACTTACTCATTAAAGGCTGTGGGCAGAGAGGCAGTCACGACAGACCAGGCTGTGACGCCAATTAGGAGGATGCCACCTGCCATCGGAAACCACAGCCGAGCTGCAAGGGTGCAGCATTTCTTCTTCTTTGTTGTTTTCTTTTCACTGACTGATTTATTCTGCACCTTTTGTCTTAAATCACTTCATAGAAGCGTGCTTTGCTTTTGCTTTGAAATCACAGAAAGTAACACTGATTCCAGCCAAAGTCACTTAGCGTCACTGAAAAACTCCCCCACCCATTACTCCGCCACAGGCCCGTGGGCCCCGGGGTCCCCATTGCTTCCCTCTGGAAGCCCCTCGGCTCGTTTCCCAGCAAGGCCGCCACTCAGCCCGGGAAGGCGCTCCGACCATGCGAGCACTCGGGCAGCAGCGTGAAGGGAGGGCTTCCCTGAGGTCACCGTGCCCTGTCCTCGCCGCCGTCATAACGAGCTCTCCCCAGATCAGACACGGAGACCCTGACGGAGGAACAGCAACCCCGGCCCCAGCGCAGAGGGGCCTGTACTGAGGGACTTCTACACCTGCATCAAACAACGGCACGGTTATTTTGCAAAGAATGAAGGCATTGAGCCATTTCTAAGCTTTTGCTCTCAGACTGGTTAAAAACAAAACAAAACAAAACATAAGCCACTGATTGTGCATCGCTTTCCCCAAGCAGGTGTCTTCAAACTGTAACATGCTTTAAGGGGTACGAGTCACACACAGGGTCCCCTGGGGTGTCTGCCCTCGGAAGCGCCAGAGGCCAGCGGGAAGCACACTCGCTCCTCCTGCCCCGCCCCCTTCCCCGGGTCCCATCCGATTCTCCAGGGCCTCTGATACCGAGTCTCAGCTACAACGACAGAGAGGAACCTCACAAAGGACACCCACTCCTCCTTCGCCACCCAGGCCACCTCACCAAGCGGGCACAGCCCCAGGAGGGTCGGCGTGGGGACAGCCGGCTCCAGCCCACTGCCGGGACGCCTGTCTCCAAGGGCCCTGACATGCCCGGATCCTCAGAGCAACTTCAGGCCCGGCTCAGAGGACAGACCAGAGGCCAGAGCTGCTCTGAGTCCCCCAAGACAAAGTGGGAAGAGGTGGTGGGTCACTGACATCAGGGGTCAAAAGCCAGCAGCCCCGGGCCAGGACTCCAGACGGAGGGGCATAGGAGCCGGCAGCCGGAGCGCGGCGGGACCCTGGGATGGCACAGGCTGGGCGGGCCACGTGGCAGGAGCCCAGCCTGCACCCTCCCTGCAGCCCCCCTGCAAGGACGCACCCCCTCTAGCCGGGGCCGCGGGGCTTCACCTCGCAGTCAGCCCAGCACCCCGGGCCCAGGGGAAAGGTGGCGGCAGAGGCAACCGGGCCACAGGTGCACCAGGGAGGGCTGCCGGCCAGCCGGGGGTGCGGGCCCCCTGCCCGCAAGGCGCCCGAAGGCCCAGGTCAGGAAGGAGAGGCTTCCCAGACCGTGAGCCGGCTGGCCTCAGCAGCTCGGTGTCCCCTCCAAACTCGTGTCCCCACAGACGGCCCTGCCTCCGGGTCATCCTCCCCAAGGCCACGCGCAGCGGGAGCAGGGTCGGCACCACACAAACGGATTCTGTGCCCCAGGGCCTCCACCACACGCTGCCGAGGACGGAGCCCACCGCGGCCACCACGGGCCCAGCAGTCGGCCACTGGCGCTTCTTCAGGGGCCACGGTCCCCACGACTCCGTATGTCCAAAATCCAGGTATTTTATTAACAGCCGTCACAGGAAAGGTGAAAACAATGCATTCACTTGCACAAGACTATTAGCAGAAGCAGGGGAGTTCAAGAAATAACAGACACGGAGAGGGGGTCAGATCTGTCACAGCACATTAACTCACATTTAAATGAATGTGCTGTGGGTTTAAGTAGCGGTATTATCTGCCAATAAAGAAAGGATGCCCTCCGTGTGTGGATGTGTTTAATGAAAACACAGAACGATCCAAGACAGCTCTAGCAATGAATACTCACTGGTTATTATTCGCTCTTAAAGTTCTGTTGACATTCCTGACACTCTTATCTTTATTAGAGAGAAGGAATTCATTAAAAGTCGTTCAAACTTTAAACTCTTCCTGAAGTATCTTTTCTACAGAGCAATTTATACTCAACGACAATAATAAAAATACTTGCTACTATTACCATCAGGGCTAAAAAAAAAAATGAAAATGCGACAGGCATCCCCAGTTTGCTTGCCCAACTTCAGAAACCTGAGCACCATGCCAGGTTTCTCCTAAAAAACTCCAGCGTTCTCCCACAGAGGGCTCTGGGGAGGGGCTCAGGAGGCCCCCTCCTGGCAGCTCTTTCTGTCCTCACTGTGTAAACCTTATCACAGGCCCTCCACGTGCCTCCAAGGCAGGACCAGGATGCCGGCAACTCAGGGCACTCGGGGAGCTGAGATGTTTTGCATTCTAAGAAGTGAAATACATTGAAATTGAAAATGTCGCTGTGCTCATGATTACTTAGGAAAAAAATCTGATTTCAGAAATGTGAAAACATCATAATTCTACCATACGCATCGGCAACGCGACTTCACAGCGTACAGAGCACTGTGGAGTTACTTTCTACGAGAGGAGCTGCAAGATATACAGCTCTGTTGAGAAGATCTGTGGGATTTATATCTCCCGAAATCCAGGAGCCGTGTGGGCTCAGAAAGAAAGAGATATTTACAACACAAGTGCTTGCAACAGGATTGAGGGAACCTTCCCCCGTACGAATTATAACATCTGATGAATGAAACAAGAATAACAGTCTACAACAAATCTAAAATAGAGATTAATAGGCACCCAGATATCACATAAAGTATACACTGAATATAGGTTTACAACACAATTAATAATGCAGCACGCTCTGAAGCAAGCAACAACGCCACGTTTGGTGTGTGAATTACTCCACCTTCACCTCCTTCAAATGTGGGGATTTACATCCCACATTTTGTGCTCAAGCCAGTTGTCTTGATAGGTTAGCAAAGCACAGACGTTTCATCACACTCAAAACTGAAGTACAGAAAAGAAACAACACCTTCAAACAAAACATCACAGTGTCACACACGTCACCAGACCAAATATTCGGCACAGCTGATGGGACAACATATCAAAGCACAACTGAGGAATCAGACACTGGTCAGAGGGCACTTTTCCATTTAAAGAGAGGCCAGGCCTCCCCTCCTGGCGGTTCGGCACATGAGATGTTAACACACTTAATCCCACGAGGCAGTAAAAAAAATCCATCCTGACCAATTTGGATTTATTTCGGGAATGTACAGTCACCTCGATACTAGGAAGCCCACTGATAAAATCTACCATATCAACAGAATAAAGGAGCAAAGACCTAGTCTCCTCTCAGATGACACGTGGGAAAGGACATGATGAATCTCAACAGTAATTTATGATTTTAAAACTATGAGAAAAGCAAGGCACCATCCTTAACATAAGGTATCTATAAAATCTACAGTAAATATCCTAAGTCAAAGAAGAAATGTTAGTGGCAAGACGAGAATAAAGACACAGACCTACAAGAGAATGGACTTGAGGATATGGGGAGGGGGAAGGGTAAGCTGGGACAAAGTGAGAGAGTGGCATGGACATATATACACTACCAAACGTAAAACAGATACCTAGTGGGAAGCAACCACATAGCACAGGGAGATCAGCTCGGTGCTTTGTGACCACCTAGAGGGGTGGGATAGGGAGGGTGGGAGGGAGGGAGATGCAAGAGGGAAGAGATATGGGAACATATGTATATGTATAACTGATTCACTTTGTTATAAAGCAGAAACTAACACACCATTGTAAAGCAATTATACTCCAATAAAGATGTTAAAAAGAACCATAAAAAAAAAAAGAAGAAATGTTAAAAGACTTCTTTAGAATCGGAATGACACCAGGATTCCTGCTTTCACTACTAATATTCAATACTGTAGTGGAAGTCTTGGCCAGCAGGGAAAAAAAAAAAGCCAAGCATGTATATACAGAACAGAAAGAAAAAAACGAAACTATCATTATTCATAAGTAATATGATTAACTTCTTTCAAAACTCAAATACATCTACACACAAAATACCAGAATTGATGAAAGAGATTAGTAAGTTTGCCAGATACAAAATTAACTTACAAAGGTCAACTGCATTTCCATATACTGTCAATAAAAAATTAGACAACACCACTAAAAATTTTAAAAACGCTATTTGCTCAAAATGTATCTATGAATAAATTTAGTAAGTTGTGTAATATATTTAAGGAGGTACGGTTGTTTAGATCAGAAGAACTAAATGCAAAAACAAAGTGTTAATTTTCTCCAACTGTTCAACAGATTCTATGTAATTTCTGAGATTTCTATGAAATACAACGATTTTAAATTTACCTCCAAAAGCAAAAGGTCATGAGTAGCCCAGAAACAAGAACCAGGCCTGGGTGGCCTGTCCTACCAGACATCAAGACCATGTAACCAAGACAGGATGAAGGGGGCACAGGGGTGGGTGGACAGACCAGGGGAAGAGATGACAGCCCAGAAGGAGCCCACACACAGCTGCTGTATGATAGCTCATGAGGGCAAGGGGCACAACCACTCATCCACGTGGGGGATTTTAAATTTTTTTTTTTTTTAATTTATTTTTGGCTGTGTTGGGTCTTCGTTTCTGTACGAGGGCTTTCTCTAGTTGTGGCAAGCGGGGGCCACTCTTCATCGCGGTGCGCGGGCCATTCATTATCGCGGCCTCTCTTGTTGCGGAGCACAGGCTCCAGACGCGCAGGCTCAGCAATCGTGGCTCACGGGCCCAGCTGCTCCGCGGCATGTGGGATCTTCCCAGACCAGGGCTCGAACCCGTTTACCCCTGCACTGGCAGGCAGATTCTCAACCACTGCGCCACCAGGGAAGCCCCCACGTGGGGGATTTTAAAAGAAATGGGGCTGCTGTGTCAAACTCCGTGCAAAGTCAATCCCAAATGGATTATGGTCCTAAAGGTAAAAGGCAAAACTCTAAAATTCTTAGAATATAAGATTTCTTTGAAATCGTGAGGTTGGAAAGGATGTCTCAGTACACAAAAAGGCCTAATCATAAAGGAAAAGACTGCTGAACTGCCTTTGTTAAATTAGGAATTGCTGTTCACACCAACTAGAGTGAAAAAACAACCTACTAATTAAAAGAAGATATATGTATCCATATGTTTCCAAAAAAGAATTAGTCTCCAGATTATATTAGGAACTCCTACAAATCAGGAGGATAAACTAACAAACAGAAAGATGCAATAGAAATAGGGGCAGAAGCATTTCACAAGAGAGGAAATCAAATGGCCTAAGAAACCTAAGAAAAAATACTTAACATGATCAGCAGTGAAGAGATCGGAAGTGAACAGCGCCCTGAGACCCAGGCAGTCAGGGAGCCTTTCGGTTTCACAGCTCCCAGGGCAGGGGAGGAGGCGGCACTGGGCACTCACCACCGGCCCCTGGGGCCACTCCCTGGTACACCCCCCAGAGAAACCCTCAGACCTGTGCACAGGGACTCAGAATGCTCACGGCAACATTCTGAGAAAAAGCACAAGAACGAACATAACCCAGACGCTTATCAACACTGGACCGGATCAATAAACCACAGAACACAGGAGGGAATACTACACAGCAGTGAAAATGAACTACACGACAAGCATCGGTGGATGGAGCTTAGAACCTTAACCCTGTAACATAAAGAGTGATGGCAAATGAGTACAGACAGCACAGTTCCACTAAAAAAAAAGATTAAAAACAGGCGAAACACACACACACACACATATAAACTCATGTCATAAAACTATACAGAAACGCAAGAGAATAATTAACCAAAATTCAAGGGAACAGTTACTTGTTGGGGGACAGGGACACATCTGCAGAGGGACAGAGAAGGGACCTCAATGACGCTAGTCTGGCTCTATTTCTCCAGCCTGACAGTGGGTATGTGGAAGCTAATTTTTAATTTTTTCTTTAAATTGGACATATATATTAAAGAAATCTTTCTGCTCTGACATATTTTACCATAAAACCAAAAGGAGAAAAAAAGGAAAGATCTATGGATTAGATCCCCAAAATATATACCAGAAGAGTTTAATGAACTGATTCTATAACAAATATGTATCTCTCAGGCTCTCACAAATGCATCCTCACCTCTGAAGAAAAAAAAAAAAAAAAAAGATGAATTATGAGACCAAACGAAGAGAGGAGGAGAAAGAAGACACGGACTCGTGGAGCACTGAGTCCGGTGCAGAACGCTCACACCGGGAGGAGGGCACGTTTAACGCATGCGTCCCGCCAACATCTGCCAAGCGCTCACCATGCTACATGCCAGGCCCCAGGAGAAGAAAGACTCAGGCCGTGCCCGGGGAGCTTGCAGTGTGAGGAGAGCCACGGCCGGAATCCCAGCAAGACAGCTGACTCACCCACCCAAGCCCACCAATGTCCGTTAGGCACCAGAGGGGGCCATCACCAGCGTGGAGGCTGGTCGAGTCTAAGGGGACAGAGACACGTGACAACACGCGGGAAGCACGTGGGCGCAGTGGCGGCCAGGGCAGGAAAGGGGGTGCTGGCAAGCTCGGGGGGCTGCCGAGCAGAGTAGGCTGGGGAGGGGCCCCCAGGCAGAGGAACGGCACATGCAAATGCCAAAACCCTCTTCAGGTTGGCCCGGATCCTCGTGGACAGAGGCAACGCCTGCTCCTCGGAAGCGGGCTTCCTCCCGTCCACCGCGGGGCCCACACTTCTCCACGCAAAGGCTCTGGTCGGGAAGTCTGTCTACAGAAAGTTCACAGTCGGGGAAGGAGTCCAGCATGAACACATCTGTGCTCCACTGGCACCTGCCTCCTGGAAAATGACCATCCTTCAGGGCCACGGAAAACTCATCACACCAACTGGAAGAAGGGTACATAGATAACGTGTTTGAAAGGCCTGCGTGTTTCATTATCCTCTGTGTCTGTTTAAACGTAATGAGACATCACTTCTCCACGGCTAATTGGAAAAAGCATCTACTTTCCCTAATTTGTGAAACTGCTCTAAGAAGCAGATAACCAGAGGGCAGATAATATAACAATTACGGAGGAGAAGTGACCCGGTAGATGATGAACTTATCAAGTGAAAAGACCCAGCTTCGAAATCTGAAAGAGCTTCTTCCCATGAGCTCCCTGCACCAATCGCAGGGGCCAGAGGGCCTCGGGTCACAATCCGTATTCTCCCAAGTAATAGGTTGAGTTTATTCAACGTCGGACAGAGGATAAAAAGAGCAAGTGGCAAAAAATTTACGAATTTTACTTTCAAATTACATCGTTGGATAAAAAGATTAATTACTGGTTTCAACAAAATCTCCTAAGTCCCATGAGGCTCCAGGCAATGCTCCAGGCACCCAAGCCATGGCCCTGCTCCCAGGGAGCTGACATGTAGGTGGAGTGAGACCTCATCAACAAGAAGACAAATCCAATCGGATAACAAGCGCCTTGAGACATACAAAGTGGGAGTGAAAGTGGGGGAGAGGGGCTGGGACACCAGCCAGGGTCGCTGGGAACAGCGTCTCCGAACCAGACACCTGAGGTCACAGGTGAGAGAAGGAGGAATCCAGACAGCTGTTCATGAAACAAGTACTAGCGCACAGCTGCTCTGTGACGTGCGCCGCTTGAGGCACATGCGTTAGGACTGAAAACGAGACAGACAGAAGGTCTGCTCAGATGCAGCGGAGACAGAAGAGCAGAGCACAGGCGGGGGGGCAACCCCAACCCAGGAGCAGCTGGGCCCCATGTCCCAGGTCCCTGGGGAGGTCAGGCGGAGCAGCCTCCAGTGGCTACCCCAGGAGGTCCTACCTCCGCAAAGACCCTCCCGCCATCGGTGGCCTCTACGTCCGGCTGGGCTTCCTTCAGATGGGGATTTCCAGGCTCCACCCCAGGAGTCTGACTCAGAAGGTCCACGGGAGGCCAGGGAACAGGCAGGCTAAAGGTTTTTCAAGCAATTAAATGAGTGAAAAATGGAACAGACACTTCACCAAAGAAGATCTGAGCGTGACAAATCATCATATGAAAGGATGTTCAACATCCACAGTCAACAGACAAATGCAAATTGTAACCCCGTAATATCCCACGACACACCTGTTTTTTAAAATAGCTAAAATTAAAAAGACTGGCAAATCCCAAGAACTGACAAGAATGTGGAGCAACTAGGCGTCTCAAGCATGGCGAACTGGCATGGCCACCCTGGAAAAGGGTTTGGCAGTTTCTTATAAAGTGTATAAACATACCATTCGGCCCAGCAACTCCACGCCTAGGCACTTACCAGAGAGGGGAAAACACAGATGCCTTCCCTAGATCTATACATGAAGGTTTAGAGCAAATGTACTTTTTAATGGCCCAGAGTTGGAAAGGACCCCAGTACCCATCAACTGGTGACTGGGCACACACATCCCCGGAAGACGGCCCTGCTCGGCGGTGCCGTGGACAGCAGGGGTGAACGTCCACGCCCTGTCCAGGTCAGGGGAGCCACTCACTAAGTCTGTAAGCTGTATGATTCCCTTTCTGTGAAATGCTTTAAAAGCAGAACTCTAGGGATAGAAAGCAGATCAGCAATTGCCAGGGGCAGGGGGAGGGGATGGGAGACTGACTACAAAGGGACATGAGGGGACTTTTCAGGGCGACAGAAGTATCCACACCATGATTCCAGTGGCTGCTACATTCCTACAAACAGGTGTCAAAACTAATCTAACTGTATGCTTAACACAGGTGAATTCTCCTGCGTGTCAATTAGCCGTCAATAATGCTGACAGGAGAAAAGGAGGACGGGGGGCAGAAGGAGGGGAAGGGGAAGGGGGGGGGAGGAAAAGACATCCAGAGCAGAAGTGGGCATCACCTGTTGAACGAATAAACCGAAGCACGGACAGACTGGGGGAAACGCTTACAGCAGAAACCCTTCTTCCCGAGTCATGAGAAGCCCAGACTTTACAGGGGCACAAGACCAGCGGAAATCAGAGTCACGTTTCCTGGTTCTGTACAGCCAAGGACAAGCACGTAGGATACAAGCCACAGCACTACAGCAGCTTCTCTCAGACACCTATGTTATGGGAGGGGCTGCTCTTCTCCCTCGTGTCTTGTGTCCTCTCATTCCTGATGCTGGAATGCAAGCGTGACGGAGGGAGCTAGAGCCCCAACCTGGACCACGAAGAGAAAGCCAAGCACAGGGGAGCAGCCGATGTGCTGCCCATGACCTCCCCCCCGAGGGGGCAGCAGGCTCCCGGCCGGGGAAACCACTGCTGCCGTGGATCAGCCTCCGTGCGTCCAAGCCTAACCTCCGCGATGCCGCAAACCAGAACTTGACTTTGCCTGCTTCTAACGTGAGACCAACACTTCCAGAAGGTTTCCCCACACACACACAATCTGCCCCCCAGCCGGGCCCTGGGCAGGTCTGCAGCTCCGGGAGGAGTGCATGGGAGCCAAGGGAGGGGCCGTGGGAGCCCCGCTGCCGGGGGCACTTCCATCGCCCCGAGAAGTCCCCTCGTGTCCCTTCGCTGTCAGTCTCCCGTCCCCTCCCCTTGCCCCTGGCAACTGCAGAGGCGCTTCCATTGGGATCGAGGTCCCAGCACATCACACACGAGCAGGCCAGCAGACACCAGCCGGCAGTGGCTGGATCCCGTCTCTGAAACCAGGAGCCCACAGGCTCAGCTCTACAAGGAGTCGTCAAGTGACAGGAAAAATACAACAGTGAAGATAAACCGAAAGTCGCGTGGCAGACTCTATTTTCCACTAAAAAGAAAAATACGTTAAAATGAGGTTATAATATGTGATCTCTTGTTTTCCAGATATAAGCACAACTATTGAAAAGGACAATCAAAGAGAAGTACCTCAAAATGACTACTTCTGTGGAAAACTAATTTTCTCCTTTTGTGTTCTGTAATCTAAAGCACTTTGGCTTTAATAATCCTGGATTTCTTTTTAACAAACTTCCTGCACAGACAAGAGATATCCAAGTTTAAAAGTGCATTTACTGGAGCAATCAAAACGCAAAACAAACATTCATAACAATAAGAAAATTCAATTTTAAAGAGATGCCATTTATAATAGCAACAAAAAATATGACAACTAAGAATAAATCTAATAAATTGTACACAGGACCTATTATGAAACAACTTCTAAAACTTCACTGAAAGGCATTAAAGAATGGCCTAAAAAATGGAGAATTAGCATGTTCATGAAAATGAAGACTAAATTTCATAGAGATGTCAGTTCTCCCAAATTGACCTATAGATTCTGTGCAATTCCAATCTTAAGTCAAACAGACGTTAAAAACCAATAAGCGTGGAATCTAAAAAATACAACAAACTAGTAAATATAACAAAAAAGAAGCTGACTCGCGGATATAGAGAACAAACTAATGGTTACCAGTGGAGAGAGGGACTATAGGGGAGGGGTTTAAGAGGTACAAACTATTAGGTATAAAATAAGCTACAAGGACGTATTGTACAACACAGGGAATATAGCCAGTATTTTATAACTATAAATGGAGTAAAAATTATGAACCACTATATTGTACACCTGTGACATATAATATTGTACATCAACTATACTTCAATTAAAAAAAAAAAAAAGAGAGAGAGAGAGGGACTTCCCTGGTGGTCCAGTGGTAAAGAAACCGCCTTCCAATGCAGGTGACGTGGGTTCGATCCCTGGTCAGGGAACTAAGATCCCACATGGCGCGGGGCAACAAAGCCTGCACTCCACAACTACTGAGCTGGCATGCCTCAACGAGAAAGCCCACGTGCCGCAAACTACAGAGCCCACAAGCTCTGGAGCCTGTGCACCACAACTAGAGAGAGAAGACCCGCACGCCGCAACTAGAGAGAAGCCCGAGCGCCGCAACTACACAGAAACCTGAGCAGACCACACGCCGTAACAAAAAGATTCTGTGTGCCGCAGCTAAGACCCAACACAGCCAAAAAGAAATAAGGAAAATAAATAAATATTTAAAAAAAGAGAGAGAGAGAGAGAAAACCTTGTCCCCCTGACTCTGGGACTTACATGGAAGAGCAAAGCCTTAAGATGACCTGATCACTTTTGAAGAGGAAGAGGGGGTGTGAACACCTCCTACCAAATACTGAGACTTAGGGTGAAGCTGAATGAAAAAGGTAACTCAAATACTGGGACAAAACAGAGATCAGATCTCCGCGAATGTGAAAATGGCATGAACAGAGGGACACTGCAAACGTGCGAGACAAGCTGGACTGGCCACCACGGGAGAACATTAAACTGGATTCCCACCTCACAGCACACACAGCCATCGGATACAGATGAATTAAAACAGGTGTGAATGCTAACACTTCAGAACTTTGAGGTGAAAATAAGGGAGGGAGAACGGCTTGAGGATGTCTGGGTAGGAAAAGATCTCCTCAGGAAGCTAACCCTAATAGAAGAGATGGGTAAGTTCAACGCCACGAAAACTGAGAACTTCCGATCGTGATAGCCATCAAGAAGAAAGTGTCAGAAACAAGCCACAGAGTGGGAGGAGGAATCTGCCATACACAAACTGCAAAGAATTAGAATCCCTAATATATAAAGATCAACAACCAACAAACAATTAGATCAACCACACAAGAAATCAGGCAAAGGTGGGAACAAGCATTTCCCAGAAGGGGGACACAGAAGCACATAAACACACGAAGAGATGCTTACTCCACGGGTGATCAGAGAAAGGAAAATGAAGAATGCCCACCAGAGACAGAACTTGAGAAGCCTGGCAACACCCAGA